>NC_073746.1:272801960-273149823 GCF_029784135.1 Toxorhynchites rutilus septentrionalis
TTCAAATATTCTCATGCATACAAAAACGTTGTAAGAAACACATAACGTTCTGCAAAATGAGACTTGATTAAGTTGGAGTGGCATATTTTTCCATGGTCAAAGCCACAAAAGGAACCTTTTCAAGAGCAGAATGTGATGAGGTATATTAGCTTTAGTAAACAGAACATTGTAAGTCGTTATGACCACTTTGCCCCCAAACATCTAAGTAATTTTTATGTTAATTAATCGCTGAGATTGAACAATATATATGTTCAGCTCTCCCAGAATATGCGAATAGTCGTCCAAACTGATGATTTGTCCAACATATCAGATTGAATAAACTAAATTTCACGAGAAATTACTTATACACCATGCGCACAGAACTACGGCCGAATGGCTATCGAGAGAGAAATATTTGTTTTTATTTATATTTTGACAGCTACCCAGTAGAGCTGGGTGACTAAAAAGTCATGAAAATCCTCAAATATAAGGTGACTATCAATACGACATCCATAGTCAATAGTTATACTACCAAACAAGCAGCTGACCACTTTGCCCCGCATGACCAATTTGCCCCCACTACCCCTATAGGTTGGACTCGGTTACATTAGGTTCGGGAAAAAGTAATCCATTATTTTTAGTAATGCATTAGTTTATGCTCGTTGTAAAGGTGACATTTCACACTAAAAAATCTGTTTTGGAGGTATCATTTCATGTACGGGACAAAATAGAAATATTAAAACTGTTTTTTGATTAATCGAAATTGCTGCAAAGTACAGAAATATAAGCTGAATCAATTAAAATGAAATTTCTGGAAAGTGGATACAGTGGATGGATGATGATTCACAATTTGCTATCATCGATTCTTAAGCAAAAAAAGTTCAGAATATCTATTAGCCAGATGATTGGTATAATCTATTAAAAACATATAAAAAGAAAGCATCGTCGCATATGGTTCAAATGACGCATCAGAACTTCTTCTTTACAAGTACTTTAGAAAATTGTATCAATAGCAAATCGACAGGATGGGAGCTCAAATACAACTGATTACAACTCAATTTAAACAAGAAAATAATGCTCGTAATATTTTGTAATAATATCATTCTATGTAAATAGAATCTAGGTAGATTGTTTTTTCCAGGTTACTTTTCTTAAATGGTTACGATTTCACAAAATATTGAAATGGAAGAATTTCATGCCAACTCAACAGGCCGTTGGCAGCACCACCTCAAATAGCAGTGAAACGTTGTGGGTGTAAACATATGAATCGTTTGAGCGACTTTGCATACTTGAATTATCCAAAAAGGAATTAGACTACTTTTTGAAAAGGCCAAACCATTTTCTTGATTTTTTACAAAAAATGTTGGCTCGGAAAGTATAATAGCTACAAAACTCCGGTCAAATGATGAAATGCAGGAAATTGTTTAAATTTTCATAAAATTTATATAAAATTTAAAGAAATCGCTATAAAAAATTAAAAATATTTTTTTTAAAACGTAATTTATTTAAAGTACCAAAAAAAATATATGGATAGCCCTTACAATTCTCAACAAGTCGTCGATATATCGGCAGATTGGCACAGGGCGAAATATTTTCTAACAACAACTTTTTCATGTTTTATTTGAAAAAAATACAACTAGTCCTAATTTTGTTTAAAGTCAAGATATCGATATAATGTATTCGACAAAATTTTTGATTTTATTAAAATATGAACATTTGTCGAAGACGTCAACTTTCTATCTTTTATAGTTTTCGGAATATAAGGCATTTTTGCATGAAGACTCCTGAAAAAATAATATTTTACGTTGCATTTTTGTGTGTAATTTCTCGCGCTAGACATGTTTCTAAATAGAAAAAAAAGCTGAACATCGCAATAATTTATACATAAAATGTTACGCATTAAACAATAATAGTAATTTTTCAAACGAGGAGGCGATCCGGCGTAGTGGTAACATCCATGCCTCTCACGCTAAAGGTCACGAGTTCAATTCTCACTCCCGACATTCTTCCAAAAAATGGAAGTAAAAGTGACGAACCAGCCAAATGAGTTGAAAGTCACTATAATACAGTAAAAAAAAAAAAAAAAAAAAAAATTTGAAACAAAAACATATCGACATCACCAACGAAACGCTGCGCCTACGAGGCGTGTTGCGACTGTCAGACGACAGTCGTCCACACTTGTGGGTACTACTAGGCGACGGATCATGTGGACACATGAAATGAATGAATTCGTGATCCGCGCCTATTACATCTGCACTGCTTTGGAGACGGACATGAGCGGTCGCCCTCGAATACTCGCAATGTTCGAGGAAGCGTATCCAGAGTTCGTCGGGAGGCTTGACCAAAACGCGATGAACGCGAGGCGTAGAGCGATTGTACGCAACAATATGCTCTCTCAAACGCAAGTCGACGAGATCAAGCAGCAGGTGCAGAGAGAACTAAGCTCCAGAACAAGCAGAGCAAGCGATGTGTCGAGACGAAGTTCAGTACGGCTGAGCAATTCATTCGCGAGTGGGGCACGCGAATCAGCACCAGTGGAGGCCACAGTACAACAACCCCCTGAGCCGGAAGATCCACAGCCAGATCAACAACTACTACGCGATCTGGTCTTCCATTACGACGAGGCGATCTCACAGTTCCGCGACACGGACCCTTTGTCGCGCCCCAGGATCCCGAAGTTGCAGCATTCCCGCAGGCTGACAAGTGCAGTAAAGCTCATGAACGAGCACGTTCTTCCGCTGCACTTGGTTGATGCTGAGAACATGGAGGAGCTGCAACTGAAAGTTTACTGTGCTGCTGTGGCGACCGCCAAAAGTTTAGGATACCGTATTAGGCCAAGAGGCGGACTGCTCCAACATCTCCGTGAAAGGCGTGAGCCTCCATGGCGAAGGAGATTGGAGCAACGGATCCTAAACAAGCGCGCCGCAATTGGAAGACTGATGGCGTACAAAAGAGGCAGCAGATCGGCGAAATTATGTCGCCAAGTTGCTGTGATCGTGCGGCCTACTGAACTTCGCCAGCTGGGAGCTCACCAGCTGACGGAAAAACTCGACACACTGGTACAGCAATTGAGCGTCCTAACTAAACGGCTGAAACGTTACTCTGACTCTGCAAAGCGCCAGGAACAAAATCGGATGTTCAGAGATAACGAAAAGGCGTTCTACGACCACATTAGCGACGAGAAGCCCGACTACCGCGAAGGTTTGCCAGATATTAGCGATGTGACGAACTTCTGGGCTGGTATTTGGGAGACCCCAGTAGAACATCGCGACGGGCAAATGTGGTTAAGACGGGAGGAGGAGAGTTGTGGTGAAATTGGAGAGATGCCAGCTATCATCGTCGGAGAGAACGATGTCCGCGAAGCCTCGCGGTACCTGAGGAACTGGGCAGCACCGGGCCCCGATGGTGTCCAGAACTTTTGGCACAAGAAGCTGACCGTCGCACATCCAAAGATAGCTGAGTGCTTCAACAAGGTGCTACGTGACCCACACAACCTTCCTGAATTCGCCACCCGTGGCGTCACCTTCCTCCTCCCGAAAGACAGCAACACATTGAACCCATCAAAGTACAGACCGATAACGTGCCTATCGAGTCTGTACAAAATACTGAGCAGCATAATTACCGCCAAAGTTTCTGCTCACTGCGAACAGCATCACATCATCGCAGAAGAGCAGAAAGGATGCAGGAAAAATACGCATGGCTGCAAAGACCAGGCCATCATCGACGCAGCCATAGTCGGCCAGGCGGTATATAACCAGCGGAACCTAAGTATGGCCTACATCGATTACAGGAAGGCTTATGACTCCATACCTCACTCGTTTCTCGTCCGGGTATTGGAGCTCTACAAAATTGATCCCGTCGTCGTTAGGTTCCTGCAGCATGCGATGAGGCAGTGGAGTACGTCTCTGCACCTCAGTGATGGGGAAAATGTGTTGCAGTCTAGAACGCTGCAGATAAAGAGGGGGATATTCCAAGGCGACTCTTTCAGCCCGCTTTGGTTTTGTCTGGCACTGAACCCCCTCAGTAGGACGCTCAATAGAAACGGTCATGGCTATAAAATAAGGTATGGCGACGGCGCCCACGAAGAAGTGACCCATACCTTTTACATGGACGATCTCAAGGTCTACGCTGATTCACGTCAGCGTCTAGGTGTAGCTATCCGGGTTGTCGAAGACATAAGCAGGGACATCTGTATGGAGTTCGGCCTCGACAAGTGTCGCTGTGTCCACCTGCTGAAAGGACAACTTACCGAATCCGGAGGCTACGAGGTCTATGACGGCGAGTTTATAAGAGACATGGTTCGTGGCGAATCCTATAAATATCTTGGATTCCGACAGCTCACCGGGATTCGCCACTCCGACATCAAGACGGAGCTGCGAGACAAGTTCTTGAGTCGAGTGAACTGTGTCCTGAGGACTTTCCTCAACGCGGGGAACAAGGTACGCGCGATCAACACATTCGCGGTTCCCCTGCTGACCTTCAGTTTTGGTGTAGTCAAATGGAGCAAAACTAACCTAGAGGACCTTGAGAGGAGGATGAGGAAAGCATTCAAAGAGGCCGGAATGCACCATCCTCAATCGGCACTGGAGAGAGTTTCACTACCACGCAAAGAAGGGGGACTTGGAATCGTCGACATTTCTGCACTGTGTGTTGCCCAGGTACGACAACTGCGCGAGTACTTCGCAGAACGCGCCAACCAAAACGCGCTATACCGGGCTGTCTGCGCCGCCGACAGAGGATACAGCGCTCTGCACTTGGCGCAAGCGGAGTACCAACTCAACTGCAATCTGCAGACAGTGGAGGAGAAGATTGCAGCTTGGAAGCAGAAGGCAGTGCATGGTGCCCACCCCCATCAACTGGACCGGCCACACGTCGACAAGGCCGCATCTAATCTGTGGCTAACGCGTGGTGAACTCTCTTCAGTAGTAGAAGCCGACATGATAGCCATCCAGGACAGGATAATGCCGACGAGAAACTGCAGGCGGTACGTCTGGCATCAAGACGTTGATGACATTTGCCGGATGTGCCATCAACCAGGTGAAAACATAGAGCACATTATGGGAGGCTGTCCCGTTTTGGCCAACGCAGCCTACACCGAGCGCCACAACAACGTGGCCCGTATTGTTCATCGACAACTGGCGCTCCAATGTGCTCTACTGGAAGACAACGTACCAAACTACCGGTACCTGCCTGCACCTGTCCTGGAAAATGACCGTTTCAAGCTGTACTGGGATCGCACTGTTCTGACCGACCTCTCGATCCACCACAACCGCCCAGATATAATGGTTTACGACAAGAGCGACCGCAAAGTCACCATCATCGATGTCGCTATTCCACTGAACCAGAATCTGGAGGAGACCCACGGTCGCAAAATCTGCAAGTACCGACCATTGGCCGTGGAGCTCAAGGAACTGTGGGGGCTAAGGGAGGTCCCAAGAATTGTTCCAGTCGTTCTCTCTGGAACTGGAATTATCCCGAAGACACTTCTGGAAGCGCTAAAGGTGTTGAACATCGAGAAGGAATTGGCCGGCATCCAAAAGTCGGTCATCCTTAGCACCTGCGCGATTGTCCGACAATTCCTCGGTCAGGACTAAAACAGCACGAGCATGCAGATACGTGCATTCCGCAGAGCCTAGTCCCCCTTTGGCATTCAGAAGCCCGGGGGCAGGTGAAAATTCTGGCTAGGTTCGCCTAGTTAAGAAGTGAGATAAGTCTGCCAAAGAAGTTGTTATACGAAAAACTTTTCCCTGTAAAACTTCCCATCTTCCGATGTATGAATGGCTTGTTGGAAATTGTAAGAGCTATTCATATCTATTTTTTCCAGAATTTCAAAAAACATTTTTTCGAGAAAAATGAATTTTAATTTTTAAAATATTTTTTTCAAAGAAATATTTTTTCAAAAATTTGTTTGATATTTTTAATGTAAACCTAAATCATTTCCTATATTTTATTCTTTGACCAGAATTTTATAGGTACACTCTGTCCAACTTCTATAAGACCAGGTGATGATCTTGCTGCTTTGTGTCATTGTAAACAAACAATGCTTAAATTTATATTCTAGTGTGTAGGTATTGGTGACTACCATACACCGCATGATTTTCATATGTGTGTGTGCAAGTGCTGAGCGTAAACAAATGTTTTCGTATTTTTCAACTGTCAAGTTTCTATAAGACCAGTTACATTTTCCGTTGTTTTAGTTGTTTTGATCAATAAATCTGGAAAAAGGCCGAAGGGGAAAGTGCTCACGGAGAGAGAAGAAAAACAAAACGATGCATTTCACCAAGAAAATGTTGATATCAGAGAAACTGCTCGTCGGATTGAGCGATCCCATCCAGTAGTGCTCAATTACTTGGCGAATTTTCGAGGGTACGGTAAGAAGGAGAGAGCTCCACGTAAATCGAAGCTCTCTGACCGGGATAAGCGGGAAATAGTTGGTACAGCCTCGAATACCTCAAAATCGCTTATGCAAATAAAACAATATTTCGACTTCTCAACTACTCGGGTGACAACTCGTCAAATTTTGGTTGAAAATACTATCATAAAGAGGGTTTAAAAGGTTCCTCATCTTACACCATCTTACATCGGAAGACGTCTATGTTTTGCCAAAGCTCACATGAACCGACAGTGGGACATGGTATGTTATGACAAAGAATGTTTCCAAAAGAATGCATTTTGCTATATACCATAACAAAAAGTTCTTCAATGTATAGGTTATCTTCACTGACGAAAAAAAAGTTCAATTTGGATGGTCCTCATGGTTTCAATGGGTACTGTCGTGATTTACGGAAGAAGGAACAGTATTTTTCAACCAGGAATTTTGGTGGAGGCTCGTGCATGGTTTGGACGGGATTCTTTGAACCGGAAAGCTCAAGATCTTTCAGCTCATTCAAGGATTACACACATGTTCTGGAATCCTCTCTCCTACCGTTTTTGCGTGGATATCGTCACAAAAATTCACATTCCAGCAAAACAATGCTTCTATTCATACCAGCAAGTAAACTAAGCAATGTATTAAGGACCAAAAACTATTCTTTTGGACTGGCCGGCTCGCTCTTCAGATTTGAATCCAGTTGAAAATCCTAGGGGAAATCCTTGTAGGTATCTACAATCTACACTGAGGGAAAACGGTACACCACGATTGAAGAGCTCAAGGTCGCAATTTCCGAAAAATGGAAAAATATCAAGAAATACGTTCTGCAGAATTTGGTAAATAGTATTCCAGCACGAATTTTCAAGGTTATTAGTCGAAATGGCAAGGTTGCCAATTATTGACATGTAAATCAGCCGATCGTTTTAGATTTTTAATTGATAATACTTATGAATTTTGAAGTGTTCTTATAGAAACTGGACACCTGAAATCATCATATTCAAGCACAATAAATAAACAAATTACTCTTTTGAACGCAATTGACGTTAAATATACTTTATTCTAAGCATTCAACAATGTATGAACGTATCTTGTTGAAATTCTAACTGTTTGTGTTGCAACGTGATAGAATCAGGGTAGTCTTATAAAAGTTGGACAGAGTGTATTATAGTTTTTGAGTTCTATTTTTTTTGTTAATAGGCGAGTTGGAATAAAATCCGTCAATTTCAGAAATTTTCAAAAAATCATACACGGCTATACGTCAAACTTTGTTAAGGGGTTTCCAATAAAAAATGTACAACAAAATATCGAGGGGGAGGTTGTTTTGAGATATACAAGTTTTTTATATAGCATTAAATTTTCCAGTAAAACTTTTTAACAGTATATTCAAAATTGTATTTTTCGAAAATAGTTCATTGATTTTCCAATAAGTTTGTCAAATTTCATGTTTAAATTAGACATCTGGATTTTTAGTTACGATTCTTTGAAAGAAAGACCAATGATTTTGAATACGCCCCTTTAAAAATCAGTGGCCACACGTACATATTTATCTGGAATGGTAAAGATTTTTTCGTTATTTTTGGTACGGATTCTCTACGGTACAGAGTACAGATTTTCTCCAAAAAGTACAGATTGGTACAGATTTTTTCCATTTGTGAAATTTCTTACATTTGAACAAAGCAACATTGAGGTACATGACGAATTTTACGCCGCTGTATCGCTTGGTGCTGCTGATCATAAAAACATTTACAATGCAATGATTGTTCAGTTTTCCTAAGAACGAAATTCCTTACAAGAATCGTTTGAAAGGATTCACGTCGGACGATGCGACGTATGTTTTGTTCCATATCAATTGAAAAACCTGAATTCACGATGCTACATGAAGAGATTTTCATTTGATCACTCTCACTAATATCAGCAAGAAATCTTACGTTGTTTCAATGTCCAATGCTATTAAATATGAAGATCATTCGAAAAGCGACAAGAATTTTTAGGTAGAAAATTGTGAGTACAATGGATAACGAAAGGCAGATCATTCCAAAGGATATTTGTCGCAGTTTCCGTGGAGCTGGTTAACCCTCTACCGCCCAAGTTTTTTTTTATTTATCTAAAAAAACCTACTCCACTTTTATCTCGAATTTCCGACTTTCAACATAAAAATACTCCTAGCAGAAAGCTTCCAGCTTAAAACGGTGTGTATGTGTGATAGATTAAAATATTCTAAAAACGTTCTAGTAGGGGTGAACATTGAAAATAATGTCTGAATAATTTGAAAAGAGAATCCGCGAAGCCCGTCTAAAGGCGGGCTTGGTCTGTAGAGGGTTAAGCAAATGAAAGAAATATTCGATTTTGATGATTCGACGCTCAAGGCTGCGCCAATGTTAAATCCCATAAACTTTTCCAATTCGACAAGCATTAGCGTTGTGTTAGAAGCAGTGCCGAAAATATTCATGTTCACAACATTCAAATACGGCGAATTTCAGCCTGCCTTGTATTGATAACCTACTGCACAAGCGAGAGTCGATAAATATGGATCATCAATATCAATGAACACCAGTGGAATGAACAGCAACATCTGCTTTCCATGAAGTTCATTCTTCATTCGCATCTTCATTTTGGTCATGATATTGGTAACGTGGAAATTGAAGATTATTGCGTGTTAGTGAAAATCAATGCATAAAATTCAACGTCAACCAATTGAGAGCGAGATCGATAACACAAAATTCTTGTTTTTGGTGACTTCGGCAATGGAATGTATAGTATAACACTTGCTATGTTTTATTAATATAATCCCGATTGGCCGTAAATGTCATACACCCCCAATTAGATGGGCAATGGGTGACAATAACAGACGAGTGACGAACCAGCCAAAAAGTGTTGAAACTCACTATAATACAATATAAAAAAAATAAGTAAAAAAAACTTTTTAAGTTAAAGGGTTTAATTGTGATTAAACATAATAATGTACTAAAAGCTAGAAAATAATTAGGCAAGTAGCAGTTAGCAGTTATCACACTTCTCCTTCATTAGTCTATGGCATTTATAAGACTAAAATAAAATCGTGGGACATATGATGAAGTCGCTAATTGTGGATAATGGAAATCCAACGTGCCCCACGATTTTATTTTAGTCTTATAAATGCCATAGACTAATGAAGGAGAAGTGTGATAACTGCTAACTGCTACTTGCCTAATTATTTTCTAGCTTTTAGTACATTATTATGTTTAATCACAATTAAACCCTTTAACTTAAAAATTTTTTTTTACTTATTTTATTTTCTAATTTTTAATACATTAGGATATTTCTCTACAATAAAACCAGTGTACTGTATTCTATCCGTCAAAACATTTCATTTGATACCGATATTGAGTGGATTTCCGAAAATACATAGTGTGTTCTCCAAGTCAATTTCGTTCGTTTGATACACATATCTCAATCAAATTTTTTTTTTTGAGATGATATGGAATCAGCTTTTTTTTAGCGACGGCCAAATTGCATTTTTCAAGATAAGCAGTTTTAAAATGACAGCAGAGATAAAGGTATTTTATAAATTCGGTCAGTTCCTATTGGTCAAATTTCTATTAATGTGGGACAACCCTACAGACATACAAACATACATACGAACAGTTCAAGCTAAATAAAACCGTTTGATAAAGTAATTGGCTATTTTGTGATTACGGCCATCTTGAATTAGGATTTTTCATGATCTACTGTGATCTTCTATTCAAGCCCTTTCATTTGATACTCATATTAATCGGGTTTGAGAAAATATGCAGCCCGCCGTTTGATAGTGGCAGCCATCATATATTTGCATTTTCCATAAATAACCGTGTTCTACTAGTCAAGCCCTTCCATTTGATACCCATATTAATGAAGTTTTGAGAAAATATGTAGTCTGCCATTTTGTAGTGGCAGCCATCTTGGATTTGCATTTTTCATGAATAACGGTGTTCTACTAGTCAAGCCCTTTCATTTGATACCCATATTAACGGGGTTTTGACATAATATTTAGTCCGCCATTTTGTAGTGGCAGCCAACTTGGATTTGCATTTTTCATAAATAATTGTATTCTACTAGTCAAGCCCTTTGATTTGATACCCATATTAATGAGGTTTTGAGAAAATATGTGATCCGCCATTTTGTAGCGGCCGCCATCTTGGATTTTCAAGATAATGAAATACGCAGTTTTATAATGACTACAGAGATGAAGGTGTGTTCCTAATTTCAGATCAATCGGTCAACAGGAAGGGGGTCAAATTTCTATTAACGTTGGTCAGCGCTACGGACAAGCACGTTACAGGTTACAACCATACAAACAGGTTACAGGGCAAGCTAAATAAAACCTAAATAAAAGGAACGGGACGCTCAACGCCGTTCAACGCTAAACCTCACTCAGCCGCTCAACACCGCACAACGGTCAACGCTCAACGCTCTTTTTTTATTCTAAATATGAGAATCAAACACTATTTCAATAAAAATTCACTGCAAGCGATGAAGATCAACTTAACGTTCGTGATAATCACCTAAAATTTTTGATAGAAAGTGCCTGAATGCAGGCTTTGCGAAATTCGTTCATATTGTTTTCGTTCAATATATTAGACAAAGTTCACGCATATCGACTCTTGTGTTATACTCATTATAACAGATATAGTGATGAGTGTCAACAAAAAAGTATTCATCCGACACTGGGAAAAAGCTAATTTCTGCATTCGAGAATAAATTTTGATACTTTGTGGCACTGGTTAGAAGCGTTTCCAGGATTCTAAAATGTGAATGAACAAGATGTATAGAATTAATTCCGTACTCTTAAAATAAAAGTATTCCCTAAGGAAATCACAGTTTCAGAAAACGAGTATGTGCAGGATTGGTGGACAAAAATTGGATGGCTAAAAAGAATTGACGGTTCATTCGCATTACGGCGCTTCGATATCTTGTTTGTAACGTTCTCACTATGCCTCACTCCTCGGCAACTGTCGAGCAATTTTTTTCTAAAAATAATCAGAACAAAAATAAGCTCAGCAACGATACGATGAACGCTATTTTGAGATCAAAAGATTTGATCAAACATCGTGGCGGTAGCTCGAAAAGGTTAATGAATTTCAGAAAAACTATGTATAAGCATCGTCAAACACACGAATAACTTGCAAATGTAAATGTAGTATTTGTAATGAATAAATGAGTAGTTTTTTCATTCTAATATATTGGTTGTTTCTCTACAACAAATAGTTTCGATGGTACAGATTTTTGGAAAAAAAAGTACAGATGAGAATGTTTTAACCCCTCTGGTACAGATTAAAATGTGGCAACACTGATCAGTGGTAATTTAAATTGGTCATATGATGATGGAAATTGTGATTTTAGCATCAATTGTGATTTTTCCATCATAAGTACTAAGTTTCTAAAAAATTGGAGAGGGTCAAGTCAGCCACCGGCAGATTTAGTGAGGACTTGCTCCATATCAAATTAAACTTAGAAATTTTAAGTTCGGTTGGTGTGTAAATCATCGAAGTCCTTTCGCAGCAAACATAGTTATCAATGTTCAAACTATCTCACCATTTTTGAACATGTTGGAAAAAGGTCTTTCTAATTTGATCCCTACATTTCTCATGAAGTGAAAGAGCCATACTATACAATTCAATGTTGAAGTCGGCTAAAATGTATGGTGTTGGTCAGGATCACCCTTATATAAAAATGTAAAAACGAGAAAATCGTTTTGAATCAATTTCAAACCAAAAAGAATCATGATGAAGGTCACTTAATTCAATGTTGAGCATATTCGATTGATGAGATGTCACATTCTTCAACGAAACATGATCAGAGAGTACAAATCATAGAACGGCGGATTCCAGAGACAACTACCTTATAAGTTTACAGACAACACGCCAACCGGCTTCATTCGAGATTTCTACGGTACGAATGCTTATCGCTGTTCCTCAGCTCGTCGTCGTAGAGATAGTGGTAATGATCATGATCATGATCATAGTGGTAGTTATACTTCCTGCCATTAGACTTCCCCTTCGATGGTTTAAGCTTCTTATCGTCTTCCGTCGGCGGATGAATCAGCTGGATCCGATCGGTGTTTTCATCGTTGCCTTTTTTATTTTTCTGCTCCTCTTTTTCCTTCTGTCGATTGGAAGCGTTGAGAAGTGCGCTGGCCACTCCGTATGTTCGCCACAGATTGTACAAGTTACGATTGAGCATTGAGTCCTTCTTTTTGTCCGGTTTGGGCTCCTCGCACGGTTCCTCTTCATCATTCGATGGAGATTCGCCCTCCCGATCGGCAGGTCGATCATACTCATACTCTACCACCGGTTTGATGTTGGTTTTGCGGTTATATGTATTGATACTATTTCCGTTATTAGTACCGAAATTGGTAAGCGTATCGGGATCACCTAAGGAAAGTTGAAGCAAATAGAAGAGGGCAAAGCCGTCAATGGTAGATACCGATCTAACGATGATCAGTTCGTGCGAATGGTGATAAACATGTTGTGTCCCCGATGAACACAATGAAACCCACACTATGAATGGTTCACCCGCCAAAAAAGTAGAATAAACCGTGCACGAGAGAGTGTGGAATGCAACGAAACCCTTGCAGTGGTCCGAATGCGGAAAACCGCTGTTGAAATAATAAATGCCTGAATAATGAACCGCACTTTCGGAAACCGAAAACCCCGTTCGCAGCACTCACCATAATTGGTAGCCTGGTGGTAAATTTGATTCGACGCGGTCGCCTGAGTCGGATAGATGGGCGCAATCGTTGGGTACTGTGGAGAAAAAAAAACATAAATATTCAAAAAAGACACAGCGTGTATGTTGCATGACAAAAAACAAGTACGTGACCCAACTAAAAACTCGTATTGTAACCCAAAAGTCGAACCCCACCTTGGCCAGCTGTGCCTGGGTGGCAAACATCTGACTTGCTTGGTGCACCTGATTGATGGAAGCGAGCGGAGCCTGATGGATAACCGGAACCGAGGGTTGCACTCCGACGACTGCGGCGGCAGGCTGCTGCTGCTGGGTCTGATGGTAGTGGATGGTGGCCACCGGAGCATGTCCGTGCTGTGTTTGTATCGATTGATGATAATTGTGTTGCTGTTGTTGCTGCTGATGCTGCTGGATCAAAGGCTGTGCCGCCGTGAGTGTATAGTGGAAGGCTGCCGGCTGATGGGCTGTAATATACGTTGCCACCGGTTGATGCTGGTGGTAAGTGGTGGCGGCTGCTTGATGGAGTTGATGCGGATGGGTGGCCGTAGTGATGATCGTTGCGCCCGGTGTCTGATGATGCTGGACCACCTGATACTGCGGATAGTGGGCGTACTGATACTGAGGTATGGCCGCTGCGTAGTTGTACTGCCACAAAGAGTGAGACAGAAGGGGGAACAATCATTTTAAATTAGATAGATACCTAATTGACAAGTGTGGAAAAAGGTCAACGGAAATGTATTTTCACCTTCGCCAGAACAGGAGTTGCTGCAGCAGCAGCGGATGCATATTCATAATGGCCAGGTGAAGCGAAGGTAGCCACTTTGAGGGCCGCATTGGGGGCTACATAATTTATTTTATGGTACACCGTCTGAAAAGGAATATAAGAAATTAATTAATTCAAACAGAGAAATGAGAAATTTACATTCACAATCACGCATTAAATGCTCAGCCCTTTATCTTCTCATAATTCGTATGAAACCAAGATACGAGCTGTTTAATTACTATATAGGGCAATTCCACGCCAAATTACTCAATTTCAAAAGGACGTATGCATTTTGTTCATAATTTTATTTTAAGACTAGCTGACCCGGCAAACTTCGTCCAGCCTAAAAATTGTTTTTTTGTTATCAATAGCTTCAAACATTCACGTTTTCTTACTAGGAGCTAGTTCATGGGTCCAATCGCAGAACTGTTAATTGATTTATCTTCTAATCAACCCCGTTAAATTTACCTTTTACTATAAAATTCCTAATATTTCTAAAAAACCTCATCATTATAATATCAGATTATATTCAGACACAATTCTCGTTCAAGATTTTTCAACCACTTCCAAATAACATGTTTCTCCGTTACATGGAATGAATGTTTTATACAGAAAATATGATACAATGAAGACAGCCCTAAATGGGACAATTCCTTCCTCGAGTTCTGCTCTTATCAACACATTCGGCGATACTTTTTTATTGGTATAGATAGAAGAAGATATAGGAGTGCATTATGTGCACATCAAAATCCATTTCCAGTTTCGAACAAAGATCAATTTCGCTAACTATTCATTTGTCACTATATAATGGTAGAACATATGGGAATTTAATTTTCCGAATTTACCCTTTTTCCCTAAGAGTTTTCCGAAAATTTCCAATTGTCATATTTCGTTGGAATATTTTTGGTTGAAATATGTGTAATATTTTTATGGTAACCCCTCTCCATTCGAGAAGAGGGAGGAGTGTCATACCATCATAGAAACATTTCTCATACCCAAAACCCTTACATCCCAAATTGATATCCCAAATTGAACTTGATTAGTTCTCGAGTTATGCAGAAGTTTGTGTTTGTGTGCCCCCTGTAATTTGTTTTTCATTTGTATAGCGGCCACCCCTTAGAGAGGGGGGTGGAGTGTCTAACGACCATAGAAACATTTATTGTTCCCCAAAACCTCCATATGCCTAATTTGGTTCCAATTGCTTGGTTAGCTCTCGAGTTATACAGAAATTTGTGTTACATTCCTATGACAGGCCCACCCCACTTCCACAGAAAGGCAGGTTCCTCCCCCCCCCTTCAGAGAGAGGGAAGGAGTGCCTATTCACCATGGAAACGTTTCGTGTCTCCTAAAACATTCGCATGACAAATTTGGCTCCATTTGCTTGATTAGTTTTCGAGTTATGCAGAAATTTGTCTTTCGTTTGTATGGCAGACCCAACCCCCTCCTTTAGAGAGGAGGGTTGGAGTGTAAAAACATTAATTACACCCTAAAACTTCAAAATGTCTAATTTGGTTTCGTTTGCTTGATTAATTCTCGAGTCATGCAGAAATTTGTGTTTCACTTGTAGCCTCCCCCAACCCTAAGAGAGAGGGGAGGAGTATCTAACTACCGTAAAAACATTTATTGCACCCTAAAACCTTCACATGCCAAATTTGGTATCATTTGCTTGATTATATCTCGAGTAATGCAGAAATTTGGGTTTCATTTGTATGGCAGCCCCCCCCCCCTTACAGAGGGGGGTGGAGAGTCTAACTACTATAGAAATATTTATTGCACCCTAAAACCTCAATATGCCTAATTTGGTTTCATTTGCTTGATTAATTCTCGAGTCATGCAGAAATTTGTGTTTCATTTGTATGGCAGCCACTCGGCCACGGGAGCACATATCATACACTATAGAATTCAATTCAACCGACTTCTTACATATCTCTGTAAACTCAGAAAAATGAAGTGGTTCTATAGTTATGAAACGCAGTGTATTATGTTACCTCTTCCAACCGTTCCTTTTTTGTGCGTCGTATAACGAAAACAGTACTGGACACCTATCTAACTGTTCAAACTGTCCAAACATAACACGAAATGCCATTTATTTGTACCCTAGTACCCTTATACACTGCGTTTCACAACTATAGAACCACTTATTTTTTCTGAGTTTCCAGAGATATGCAAGAAGTCGGTTGATCGAAGTATATAGTATAGGATATAATAACTATCTTCATATAAAAGACTGGTCAGAAGTGCAACGAAGTACTTCAGTATCATTTACTGCCGTTTTTACATAAAAAACAATGTAATAATTCAGTAATTTGGCATCAATTCATAGAATCCGGAATGTTATGGCATGGTTTGATGAATAAGGGCTTCAGATTCTGGACTGGTCAACTTGTTTATCAGATCAAAATCCTATCAAGAACTTATGAGGACTGATCGGACGAAAACAAGATGCAGCTTACAAGCAGTATGAGTGATTTGAATAGCTTGAACGGTTAGTATCTTCTGCGTAGAACGTGATACACACTACAACATGGCGCAACTTGGTCGAAACCACGCCGAATTTGAACTGATTGAGAACTAAAGATGACCAAAGAATTAGAAACTTATTGTAATTCATGCGAAATTTACCTTAAATTTGTAAAGGAGAGAGATTTTTTCCATCTGGTTCTATAGTTATGAAACACTGGAATCTAAGTTGTTTGATTGTTTCGCGCCTGGACACAACAATAAAGTTGCCAGCCGTATAAATGAAGATGGTTCTTATATCCTACACTCTCTTGGGTGGCACTAACGTTCCAGTAGAACTTTTCGCCTTCTCAACGTAGCATTACTTGCGTCATTTTCATTAGTAGTTCTTGGTTGAGATTTCTATGCCGAATAACACGCCTTCAATGTACTCTGGAATACGCATTACCACAGTCAGTGCAAGCCGGAAGAATTTTTTGACGAGAAATTCCCCGGCCAGAACGGGAATCGAACCCGAACTTCCGGCATGATAGTGTGGGACGCTAACCACTCGGCCGCGGGAGCACATATTCTACACTATATACTTCAATTCAACCGACTTCTAACATATCTCTGGAAACTCAGAAAATTGAAGTGGTTCTATAGTTATGAAACGCAATGTATTATGTTTTGTGCGATGTATAACGAGAACAGTACTGGACATCTATCTAACTGTTCAAACTGTCCAAACATAACACGAAGTGCCATTTATTTGTATCCTAGTGTGAGTAATACCTTCAGAAGATTCTGACAGACGAGATTGGAAAACATTACCGGTGAATGAAACAACTAATTGGTAGTGTGAATATAGAAATAGAAGAACATACTACAAAATATTGAAAAAAAAACCTAAGTTGGTTATGGAACAGAAAGACAGGAGACACAACATCTTTATTTTTATATATTAACCAAAATCTATGTAATGTCCGAGATTCGAGATAATTCATTCCATTCTAATCTTGAGGGATTTATATTTATCTTTGGTATTTGTTCATAGTAGTCCCAATTTTCAAATGTTTGGTCAAATTGAGAACAGGCTATTGGTAAATGCAAATGAACAGTCAAATAGATAATTACAATAATTTATCAAATAGTCCAAAGCTGGGTCTGCCATCGAAAAAACAATTGTCATAGGCGAGCCACAGCTCCTAAAATATCACAGAATTCGCAGCTTTTGGTTCGCCGCTCGTATAGCTCTTCTGGAATACATTATAGCAACCTCGTTGTACAATAATAAGAGGTGTATATATTACCTTCCGTTAATCATTCATGTGCCGGTTGGAAATCTCACGTTCGTGTTCCATGCCTCGAGATACAAGCCACTACATCATTCCTCCCGAGGATGATATCCTGTTTCGCATTCGTCTTGGGTGGAAGCGAGAAGTCCATTTGTACGGGCACGCGAAGAAGGTGCGAACACTTGACTCATAACCGACACACACAAACAGGGAAAATCGTTCCAGCATCAATCCAACAACTCGTTAACAACGCGCGTTAACAATGGTATAACCGTTGTTCAGCCCCACATCTGGTGGGATTCTGCTGCTGCTGCTGCCACTTGCCAGTTGAATTCTCACCATTTGAATAAATTCCAAGGGCGAGAGATTTCGTGCTCAAGTACGCGCGAAAACAATTTAACCGGCGTAAAGCGTATAGCCTTCTTCGAAAGGGGGTGGGGAGGGGGCGGCTTGCTGCCATAGGGCACCGTCAAACACAGGTGACGCGCAACAACTCTCACATGCATTACTCACAGGGTGGCGGCTAAATTTGGACTGATTGCTGTGGGATCGTGCTTGATTGCATGGTCCATCGGGGGAGCGTTTGCTCAAACGTTGTTTAACCTTCTTCAGTGATTGCTGTTTTTTGCTAGCTGTGTTGATTTGTAATCTTTCCAATTGAATTTTATGAGTCTCAAGTCATCAAGTGAAATCCTCGAGCAACGTCTTACTGGTTGTATCTGAAGAGTACGATGGAAATGGCGCATTTCGAAGTTTAACACTCCAATGAAATCTCAAAACTTGGCAATTTCCTCCTCCACAGCATACTGTCAGAATGAAACAAATTAAAATACTCGTACGTAAGTGATATAACTTAATATGAGCAATCACCACCGAGTGCCGCCACCTCACCCTAATGGGCCCATTAATAACTTCGACGGATGCATCCATCTCTAGACGCGCCCGAGTGGAAGAAGTGCACTGAAGTAATTAAAGTTCATAAAAAAAGTTTCCTACACTCTTTTATCTTGTTTCGTGCTCCGAAATAGCTCCACCCGAGCATGTGCTTGCCTCTGTCTTGAGTGACTTCGCTTCAGAGTTGGGTGGCTGCAAGTTGGCCTAGCTTCGACGGAGTGTGTATGGGGTGTTGTAAAAATAATTTCCCACAGCAACAGTGTGGCATTTGTAGCAGAGGGGGGAAAATCCGAGAAGGGTGAAGAAGAACGACGATGCATCAAAGTGATACGAACTTGGTAGCGTTACATGGAATGATAATATCTCTTCATTTTCCCCGTACACGTTATAGCCAATCGCGAACAAGAGCTTTTAACAGAGAGTGTATTAGACTCCATTCTTCTGGCCTTCACAAACCACTTTCCACCCATCATCGAAGGAGGGGTGAGCGAGGGAAGCCGCCAGAAACAGTCGTTGCACACATCAGTGAATTCATTTTAAAACACGCTTTTCAGCTTAAACTTCGCATGGTTTTGATTATTATTCGTTTTTTTTGCCCTGTGTTTACTGCTTACTTGGCGAGATGAAGAATGAACAAGTTCAAATGAATTCGTGTGTGAAAATTGTTCACGGGATCATTAACATCATTACCATTTGTCGGGCCTACGGTGGGGGACTGTTTCATTTTCCGATCGATTTAATGCCTCGGAAGCAAGAGGAGATGTGAACGTGAACTTGAGTCGTTTTTATCGAGCCTAATGTACCGAATGGAGGATACTTTGAGGGTGTTCTCTGGGATGGTAAAGACCTGCGATGTTGATTCTGGTGCTCTTGGTAAACTATGAAACCATAATGAACTGCCCTTTGCAATTAATAAAAATGAGAATCTTTCACCATCTTAGGGACATAAATTATTGAAGGCAGCTTTAGCGTGTTGGAAAAATGGCTGAAATTTTGAATGAAGTTGTGGTGGACACGATCATTTGATCGTGCTAGCACAGCACATCATCCACCCGATGATGACGGTCATCGGCTTACTCGGCCTGCCGGACCGATTGCACACGCAAAAATGAAATTTGTATATAAAGTAGTTTAGTAGGTAGTTGACCATCAATCGCGACGGTATTATTATTTCCTTGACCTATCCGATACTTGGGGGATTATCCGAAGTTCAACCCCGAATTTTCCAAAAAAAAGTTCCAAATGTAATTCTTACATCGTAAAAGTTTCAATAAAATCGATCGAGTGATTCCAGTGATATCGATACAAGAAGAATTGAATTTGAAAATTATGGGCGCTAACTATTAAAATCCATACGCCTCTCATCGCTAAATAGCTCGAAATTGCACACTCAGCCGTATCCGTATCCGTATCCAGCGACCCAACATTTCGGTTCTATGATTAAGAAAAAGTCGAAAGTCTCAATTTTGTTTTGCGCAAAACAAACGTTTGCAAAAACACGCACAAGGAAGCTTCAAATTCTGGTGAATGTATACGGAAGAAGAATGCAGTGAAAACACGTCAAAGTTTATGTTTTTTGTAAACCGTAAAATCACCCAAGGCAGGAAATGAATACATGAATCGGGGTTTTCAAATAAGAAAGATGCCGAATGTCTTCAAACTACATGAAAAGTCAAGATCTACTGTTATTTTTGTAAATTTATTTTGTCAAAAATCGACTCTTTGGGACTCGTTTTTTTCGGAATACGAGGCAGAACCATAGGTGGCAACGAGATTGTTCATTTCGACTTTTCATACGAGACTTCCTGCTTCCTGTTGAATTGCACCCTGTGCAAAATTTCTGTTCAATCAGCAATTCACTTATTAGGGTAGTAAAATCATAACTCAAAAACGAAATAGAGTACCTCACTGATATTTGAATGAATTACATGAAAAAAAACCTTCAGCTTTCAAGAAAAAATATTTTTAAAAATATAACGTCCTTGGTCTCGAAACCATGGTAACTATAAAAAAAAACAAATATAATCAATAATTACGAAAACAACAATCGGATTTCTTTCCAAATAAAATATTTTTACGAAGAAGGCTACCTGATGTTTGATATGTTGATCATCTGAATCGTTTCAGCAATTCAAAAGTTATAAATTTTGGAGAAAAAATCGTTTTTGGAGAAAGAGGATTTTTTTTCGAACCGGTTCTCGTCGGTAAAGTTTGAAAAATCATACCTCAAAAACGAAAAAATCTACACATCTCTGATTTTTGGACATGTTATGTAAAAAAAACCTCGGCTTTCATGAAAAAATATAAAACATATAGCGTTCTTGGTCCCGAAATCATGTAAGCTATAAAAATGAATTAAAACGATTATTACGAAAACTAAATTCGATTTCTAAAAATGTTATATTTATAGACTAAAAAAACAGCTCATAGTTCAAAAACTGTGATTTTTATAAAAAAGTCATTTTTGGAAAAAATGGGAAAAAGCTGATTTTTTCGGACCACCCTCAAATGGAAATAGGATCCATAATGAGAAAATAAAAAAGGGTGGGTCTGATATTTTGCGATAAGGAACAAAACAGCCAATTTCACCGAAAATCTGAGAACCACTATATCTGTTTGGCATGGAATGGCTGTATAAGGGCAATATGAGAAACCAAAATAAGAGACACTTTGCAACTTTGCAAACTGGATCTTGCAGAACCGTTTCGTTTTAAGATGTTTGGCTTTGATTAATCTGAAATTGTTTTTTACACATTTCAATACTTGCAAAATAGAATTTCCTTCGTAGCTTCGTGTAGTATTTATACAGCCAGTCCAAAACATTAGACCCGTATTCAATTTAATTTTTTTTTTTCAAGGGTGCCCATTCCCATTTTAGGATGGTCCGAAAAAGCATTTTTTCGACTTTTTCCCAAAAATTACTTTATTTAAAAATTCATGACTTTTGAACCCCTGAATCGCTTTATATGACCGACATATCAGATTGAAGCCAATGAGCTAACCTTTCATTAAAACATATTGAACTTGAAAAAGAAATGAATTTTATTTTCGTAAATATTTATTGTAGTGTTTTTTTTATTTTTTTCATGGCTTTGGACTAGAGGACGCTATATTTTTTAAATATATTTTCCTGAAAGCTGAAGATTTTCTGCATAAGATATCTTGATATCGAAGATGCAATTTTTTTTTCGTTTTTGAGTTATGATTCTTCAATGTTAATAGATTGTTCGAAAAAACAATTTTCCCCGTTTTTGCCACTACAAAAAAAATCATAATCAATTCAAATGATCGACATATCAAATTGAAGCTTTAAAGTTGGAAAAGTTAATTTTTGTGAAAAATTTGGATTTTCGTTTTTGTAATTATTGATTGACTTAGTTTTTCATAGTATTCTCGGTTAAAGATATAGGGCGGTATATTAGTTTATATTTTTTTCTGGAAAGCTGATTATTTTTTACATAACATATCTCGATATCAGAGGAGCTATTTTTTTTCGTTTTTGAGTTATTATTTTGCAAATTTAACATGTTTTAAGTCTTCGTTCAAAATTCTTATATGACTAGACTAGACCTGTGCGACTAGAATCAAATCTTCCCGCAAGTGTGATATATTTTCGAAAAAGATTAGCTTATTGGCTTCAATTTGATATGTCGATCATGTAAATCGGTTAAGTCAATCAAAAATTTTTGAATTTTTGCAAAAAGTCATTTTTGGATAAAGGAGAAATTTTTTTTTCAGACCACCGGTTAACTTTGAAAAATTGTATCTCTAAAACGAAAACAATAGCATCTCTGATAACGAGATGTGCTATGTAAAAAATCCTCAGCATTTAAGAAAAAATATTAAAAAATATAGCGCCCTCCTGTCCAAAGTCATGAAAACAATAAAAAACGATTACAGTCAACAATTACGAGAGTAAAATCCATTGCTTTTGCAAGTCCAATATTTTTTCATAAAAGGCTAGCTCATTGGGTTTGATTCGATATGCCGATCATTTGAATCGGTTCGGTGGTTCAAAAGTTATAAATTTTTGAAAAAAGTAATTTTTGGGGAAAAGTGGAAAAAAATAATTTTCGGACCACCCTAAAATGGAAATGGGCACCTCAATAAAAAAATAAAAAAATACGGGTCTAATGATTTGCGATAAAGAACAAAACTACCACTTTTCATGGAAATCTAAGAACCACTATATCGGTTTGACATGGAATGGCTGTATAACGTAGTTCATAAAATGGCGAAATAAACCAATGGTTAATCATATCATTCAAACAGATCAAAATGACGTTTTCATCACTCGAACACTACTGTGAAGCAATATTTTAGGATCATTTATTCAAGAACCTCTATAAAATGGGGTTTTAAACTGCTTGACAATGTGATTATTTGAGGTACATGCGGAAATGTTTGTCCTTTTTCTATCAACGCGAATTTTGACATTTCTGAGTATTTGTTTGACCCCATTTGTCCTCATCGTTGTCTTTTTCACACTCACGAAGAATGTAGGATAAAACAACCAAGAAACAGATGTCAAGTTACCTGACCTTACCTTCGGTTTGACGTTTCTGTGTAGTTTGTTCCAGCTCCCATTTGTAAATAGTTGAATTAGGATATTCGGAAATTGCAACGAATGAGAGCTGAAACAAAACACGTAAAACCATCAAACTGGCATCTCCGTGCACTGGTTTATGCAGTGATCTATGTATGAGAATTTCGGAATTATTTTTGATTAGATCGTATCTGCTATGTTATAGCAAATAAAAAATATTTCCGAATTGAGCGTTCTAGTAGATCATTTAAACAATTTACCGTAGAGGACACAACGCTTAGGCAACCCGAGCAGGAATGAACATATTGATACCTCAAAAAGCTATGGATAATGATACGAGGTGAAATACCATAAACATTTTCCCACAATATTAATCCTATTCGATACCAAAGCAACACTGCTCAAGTATTACTTTATTATTGAAATTATCAAATTTTGATTATGAGAAGATATTTTTCTCCATTTTATTGGTAAAATTAAATTTTGGTATCAAGTTCAAAATGAGGTATCCTTAAGAATTTCCTCCTGCTCGAGGAAATATGCTAAAAACTAAAAAATTCTAACTAAACTAAAAATACTTTGAGTGACCGTGACAAACCAATACCATTGATGTGAACGGAAGCAAGGTTATTCCGGTTTTATATTCATATAAAATTTTATTCACCTTTAGCGAACGAATGCCGCCATACTCACGACATTTCAAATATTATAAAAAAATCATATGCCGCCATACATGCGGCATTCCGTTACATTTCAGTAGTTCTGTTAGATTATGCCATTTTTATGTATGCAACGTGATCTGGAGCATACGATCAATAAAGTTTGTTATCGTCATTTTCGGAGCACTATCTGGTAGAAGAAAGAGAAACGAAGTCGTGCGTACATACGTACAATCCAATAAAGCGATATTAATTGGGCAACTTTTCTCGCTCTAGAAATAAAGCACTTAATTTCTTTAAAATCCGTCAACCAACTGGTCATCGTTCTAGAAAAATGCGTTCGTCTGTTAAAAGTTAAAGTCAATGGAGCACATTGACTCTTTGACCTTCTGAATTTTAGAATGATTTGGAGGATCTATAACATCTGATGTTTATATAAACACAAAGCCAGCATATAACGAGGGCTCTACAAACTATTTTGGGTTACTTTTGCTATGAACGTTGCGCCAGTTCTGAATAAAACGGTAGATCAACTGGTCTGAACTTCAGAATATTCAGAAGACCTGGAACATCTGTCATTTATATAAATTCAAAGACAGTGTACGCTCTAACCGACTTCTATATGAGCAAGTGATGATCCTGCTGCTTGGGTCATTGTAAACAAACAAGCTTCAATTTATATTCTAATGTGTAGGAATTGGTGACTACGATACATTACATTATTTTCATATGTGTGTGTGCAAGCGCTGAGGGTAAACGAATGTTTTGTATGTTTCAAGCGTCAAGTTTCTATAAGACCAGTTACATCGTAAGAAGGAGAGAGCTCCACTTAAATCGCAGCTATCTAACCAAGATAAGCGGGAGATAGCTAGAACAGCTTCGAATACCTCAGAATCACTTATACAACTAAAGCAATATTTCTGAATGACTGGATCGAGAAAAAAAAACTGGAAGAATCCAGTTTAAACTAGAACATTGGCAACGCTGATTAAAGGTTTCACGTTGTTTACGCTCTCCGTTTTACTCTCAGCAAAAAAAAGCCCTCTTCCGTCTGTATTTGTAAGATTTAATTTCATTTTATAACGTGATGTAATATGCATTGGTAAAACCCGCGTTTTCTACACTTGATGGTTAAATCTTTGGTCTGCCAAGAATCTAACAAGGCTTACCGATGGCTCGCCTTCGTCTCATCCACACCGAAGGAAACGATCTCATTCGTGGAATCCGAACAAATGAAGCGTACAAGTTTGCCCAAAACGTGCGGTCCTTAATGAGTCTGGATGAAAAAGGAGTTTGGAAAAATGGATTATTGCTCCTTTTTCGCGGTGTCGGTCGCGAACAATGGTTTTCACTACATCAAAAATTCATATAAAAAAAAATCCTACAAATGTATAACTTAATGTAACATTATTTTTATAACGTTAACATTAGAATGTATGTATGCAATATACATGATGAAACAGACGCTGAAATTATCTAGTTTTCAAAACTTAAACAGCATTTCATTTTCTCAATCAAATGAAACATCATTTACGAGAAAGGTTCTCGTATTCGGATGATGATTTACAAGTCAAACCTTTGGATCTGCGCGTATACACTGCGTTTCACAACTATAGAACCACTCATTTTGATGTAGGACTACGTCTTACATTAAGGGTGCCAAATCAGAAAACAGGTCACGTTTTTATGGAATAAAGTTAACGTTAATAACTATTTTCACTGTGAACGAATTCTCATGATTTGCATACCAATCGAATCGGAAATTCTCTAAGATTTGTTTGATATGCTATACATTACAATTCACTAATCTCTAAATGGTTTAAATTCATGAAAAAACTGTGCTTTCCCGAACAGAGCTGTCTATAACGGACAACTTATGCAGCCGCTAGAATAGAAACAACGAAGGGGGGTGGCGAAAAGAGAATATTTGCGAAGTAAACTCCACCCTGGCATAGCAAGTAAGCTGTCGCTAGCGTATAAGTATTGCATCCCCTCTGAGGAAAATTCTCAGAATTCTTCTGTGCCCGAAACAACGAAGGTCGCTTATTCTGCTCGTTTTGTGTTTTATGTTTCCCCTCGAGCTGTGAACGCTAGCGAATATTTCACTTGAAGTGCATCACGATTTTTCAGAAACGGTCATTCTCGCGATGTTTCATTTTTATCGCTGCAACTTTGTGCATCTGTTGGACGTGTGTTTGATGCTTGTTGAATAGCGATGCACGGTAGACGCCTCTCGTTAAATACTCAGTGCAATGCGTGCATTGATATGAAGAAACAAATTGTGACATATGACCAATTAGTGTATTGTTCTCGAAAAGGCAAAAAAGAATCGTTGCTTCTCGAAATGATTCTACAAAACCACGCCATTAAACAAGCAAGTTTTCAGGGTCCTCGGAACTTTTTACTAAAGAGTTATTTATGAAATTTCGACGTATTTGCGAATTTTATCCGGAATGATAAACCAACAAATTTAAAAAAAAATATTGTGTAGTCCCACGTCCCAAGCGATCGTGTCTCGGATACAACCCCTCCATTTTTTCTGAGTATCCAGAGATATGTAAGAAGTCGGTTGAATCGAAGTATATAGTGTAGAATACAATAACTATCTTCATTTATAAGACTGGCCATTTCAACTTTATTGTTGTGTCCAGGCGCGAAACATTCAAAAAACTAAAATTCCAGTTTTCCATAACTATAAAACCAGTTGGAAAAACTCTCACTCCTTTACAAAATTAACGTCAATTTCACATGAATTCCAAAAAGTTTCTAATTCTTAGGTCATCTTTAGTTCTCAATCAGTTCAAATGACCCATTCGGGGTGGTTACGACCAAGCTGCACTATGTTTCAGTGTGTATCTCGTTCTACGCAGAGGATAATGCTAGTTTAAGCTCTTCAAACGACTCATACTGCTTGTAAGATGCATCTTGTTTTCGTCCGATCACTCCTCATAAGTTCCTGATAGGGTTTCGATTTGGTAAACAAACTAGCCAGTCCAGAATGTGAAGCCCCTATTCATTAAACCATATCCATAACGAAACCAACAATAAATGATTCTGAAGTACTTCGTTGCACTTCTAACTGTTCGTTCGTGTTGATGGTAGATAGCTTAACTAGGCCTTTTTGAGAAAAATCTCCCCAAACCACAAAAATCCCATTGTAAAAGCTGCGAGTCCAAGAACTAATGTGGAAACTAATCTCATGGGTTCCACTATTTCAGGAAAAATTCTTTGACATTAAGAAATTTAACTTGAGTAGAATTTCTTCACACTGGAAGAACTTACGGAACGTGTCATTTAATTTCTCAACTCGTAACTTTGCAGGCGGCAATTTGATGATTTGGGGAGAATTTTCTCAAAAAGACCTGGTTTACATAGCTTACCATCAACACGAATGAACAATCAGAAGTGCAACGAAGTAATTCAGAATCATTTAGTACTGTTGTTGCATAAAAAACATGACATGGTTTAATGAATAGGGGCTTCTAGTTCTATTGTTATGAAACACTGCAATTTGAGTTTTTTGAATGTTTCGCGCCTGAACACAACAATAAAGTTTAAATGGCCAGTATTATAAATGAAGATAGTTATTGTATTATACACTATATACCTCGATTCAACCGACTTCTTATATATCTCTGGAAACTCAGAAAAAAAAGGTTCTATAGTTGTGAAACTCAATGTATATATGATGGAACCGCAGGCTAAGACTGAAGCTGTCACGGCTAGTTGATAGCTTTGATTAGGACTAAAATCAATGTAAATTTTCCTCATATCATCAGCAGGCTTGCTTCCATGTTAAGTTACTTCAATCCATTGAGCTCTGACGCGATAGGAAACCTTTAGGCCTTCGTACTCTAAACAGCGAACCTCGCTATGCATACGATTTTTCTAAAATTTAGTCGATTTTTTTGCGTGCGAAACATAACGCTTTCCAGCTTTCAAGCACTGCAAATGAAAAGGGTTGGTACAGAGAGCATTCGGCACGACAGAAATCCAAACAAAAACACTCTGAGGTGTGTGAGGAGAAGAGCCTCCCCAGAAACAGGACCTAAAATGGATAAAAATATTTGGAAAAAAAAACTGCTGATACAGAAGCTGGGATGAAATCAGTGAGCATAAATATTTACAAACGCTTAAATTTCATGTGTTCACAGATGTGAAAAGCGACGAGCGTTCTCGACGTGATATCAGCGCCATCTGGTTTCAGCGAGCGGAACCGAACAGAGCGGAAGCTGGATTGAATCAGCTGAATGCCACTCAAAGAATTATAAAGTGTGCAACATGTGTATATATGTAGAAAATCTTGTAGCACTGCCACCAGCAGTTGATGAATTGTACGTTCGATTGCAGAATAAGGGAGTGCATTTATGATGATCTTGTCAATTTTAAAGTACAATGGATTGTAATGTGCTTCCATGTATCTCAAATCTGTGTATGAAATGCAGCATAAAAGTGGTGGTCATAAATTCCGCATTAGGTTCAAGCTTAATGCGATATTTTTAGGTCTTTTTATTGTTTCTTAAAAAATGTGTCAGTTTAAGAAAACATAACAATAATTGACTTAAAATACTACATGCAATTTGAAAAATTCGGGAATCAATCTGAAATTATGAACGTGTCTATTGAATACTAGTTGATTTGTTTGGATGAGTTTCTCACATCCGTTAATCCAGCGCGTTCTACGAGTTGCATAGTGTACAGCCAACTTGTTATCAGACTTTACAATAGCATCATATTCGAATATTTGGTGCAACAAGCAAGCGCATGTTGCATTTGTTCGAACCGCTCGAAACAAATCTAAAATTCGCATAAATATTCAAACTTGTCATCAGCAACAGACCGACCAGCTGTTTTTCGCTTGTATATCAGTTAAAACAAACAACTCCGGTGACAACTGTACACGAGTAACTTCTATCCGAATCCAATGCTAATGCTCGCCTAACTTTTCATCATGCATGGAATTTGAAGAAAAGTTTCATGCGCCGAACCCGTAAACCCATCTGTGTGGGAAGCGAATAATTTCGCGACTTTCAAATGGGGATAGATTTCCGCATATAAAGCGAATTCTGCTGCTTCCGGGCTCCGGGAATATGTGAAATGCTGTTCATGGGTTGCCGAAAGTTAGTCGGAAGTGTTCGGAATACAATTCTCGATGTGTTGTCGTTAAATGTGCTTTAATGAGAACACTTATTTTTTTTTCATTTCTTTCTGGTTTATCACTGAATTTAGGTTGACAACAATTCAAAAGCTATACCTCGCAGAATCGCTAAAACTCCCCAATGTACAAACGCCATCTGTACGCAAAAAGGCCCACACCATTTTGCAAACATTATCGCTCGTGGCACGAGAAAAACTCGATGAATAATGGTCCCATTATCTTGTGGATGCTTGCAAAATACACGACCTTGCCATATACCTGACCGTACTTTTTGCCAACGCCCCCTCCTCTCGACGCATGTGCTTCGAGAGGAGGCTGATGAAGTGCTTCTATTATTTTACGAGTGATACGCTGCGGAAGAAAAGCGCGTGTTAACGAGGGCTCTGCTCTGATAAGGCTCGAGATTTAATGCTGTCATGCACATATAGAGGAAATACATGGATCCACGCCGGGATGGATCCAGTTTTTGTATAACGTACTCAGTCTAGGTCGAGAGATAACACGGCAAAAACAGTTTGCTGTGACGAAAAAACTATATTTTTTGCCATTAAGCAAAATCACGCATTTGCTTGGATTTGCTCTGATAGGAATGCATATGTACATATGTAAAGCTTTAATCATCGCCGTTTATCCCAAGATTTACAGAACAATTTCAGTGCAAAATGTTCACGGATCCGAATAAAGCAGTAGGGTAACACGGGGTGATTTGGTCATATAGGGTGATTTGGTCATATAGGGTGATTTGGTCATATAGGGTGATTTGGATCACCCCTCTCAAAAATTACGGCTCAACTTGGATTTTTTATAATGTCATTTCCTTCTATTGCTGTAGGTTATGTACCTAAAATAAAAAAAAAACTTTGGTAAAACCTCACAAGTAGAGCAACGCAGGCTATCGAGAACGGATTTTCTTTGACCAAGCATTAAAAGTGTTTGAAAATGCTCGACCGACAGTGAAAAGATTCATGCAGAATTCGAGATGGTGTCAATCCAACTTTTCTGGTCTCGAATCTGGCCAAGACACCTGGTATCGATCCCAAAACATTGTTACTGATTGTAACATTATCCCAAAGTACTTTACATAAACATAAGTATGTTTTTTTTTCGATGAAACACACACTGGACCAAATCACCCCGCATCAAATTTTAATGTCCAAAAATCATCTCTTTTATTTTATGATATATTTGGTAGATTGAAGCTTTGTATAATGATTAAACATTATTAATTGGGAGAAAACAAGTGTAGCTCAGTATACAATGTGACACTTTTTATTTAGACCGTTTTGTTTTGGAAATATTAGGCGATTTGCTTAGGTGGTCCAAATTCCCCCCTTTTCCCCTATGTGAACGATTCCCTTCGGTCCAAATAACCATGCCGAGCTACCCGACGACGAACAGAAAAAAAAATGAAATCTCCTAATGAAGCAATCACATATTCCAGCTCAGCTCGAAAGTCAAGAGTGAAAAATATGATAAGAAAAATAAACAAGCAATTTTTAGCATCAAAGGCTTCCCCTCGGCAACTTTTAGCGTAGCACATCAAACATGAAAACACGAGGGCGTGTTTTTTTTCATTTCACCCCTTCACTACCCGCCTGCACATCGAAGGCACACATTTTTCAAGTCTCCAGTCAGAAAGAGTTTTGATGAATTCATATGTGTGTGCAGTGAGATTTACGGATAAAGTCGGGGTGGGGAAAATGAATTATGCTAAACTTAATCCAAACTTATCCTGCTAGAGCAGCTAATTATTGTTTGCGACTGAACGACACGACAAAAGTTTGCCTTACGTGCGCCGCTCTGCCTGAGCAAGGAAGGCGAAAAATTCCCCTTGGGAAACGTTTTTGAACAGTTTACAGTACATGACATTTTGTCGTTATCAGAAGTTCGAGACTAGTTTCATGAGTTGTGTCCGCCCGCCGGCTTCAATGAATTTAAATTGAAAAAGTAAAATAAACAGTTCTATAGAATTGCGAATTCATTGTGAAGTTAATTTTGAAACATCCTGAGAAAGATTTATTTCCGGAGCAACGTAGAACAGGTACATGGTAAGCACTGGGAAAACTCTCTAAATGTTTATCATTCATCAGATTAAAAAAATGTAAGAGGTTGTGTCCAAGACACGACCGCATTATTGACGTAGAATTACGCTGTTATTTTATTCATTTCGCTTGTTTATAACCTCTGATATTATTTTACAATGCTGCGAAATTAATTGACGATGATTCTTTCTTGTCCTTGCAGAGCAATACACAAGCTGATCCTATGTCACAATTTATGTCATGTTAATGCATTGAAAATTTACCTCGAATGCTTTTCCGGTGCCCTCTTTCACAATTGACATGCACTCAGCTACAGTCGAGTATATACTTGTTGCACCAGAACCATTATTCCACACCTCATAACTACATCAATCTATCTTTAGCCCGCTCATGGGAACAACAACAATGGCAACACATACTTGCAAGTATCAAATATCATGCTACATGTTATTTAGTATTGTCTCAGTGGAATCGCACCTCTAGGTATCTTTCGTACAACGTAAACCAACCAGCACCAAACAAGCGTTCAACATAGCATGCATACAGAGTCATACATTGGTGGCTCGAAGCGACTAGGAATATAAACATTTCTCATCAGTTTGCGCTATTCAAAAAAAAACGCTTCTGTTGATATTTCTGGCCTCGAAAAAAGTGGCATTACTTTCTCATGTTCAAGATAAGCGCAGCTGTCATCCTTAGTGGATAAAGTTTTGCTACCGACAAGCGAAACCAAATCACATACAAAATTCCAGAACGACATTTACTTTCTTGGTGACTAAATTAGCGAAATAAACTATTTCTGTTAATCTCAATAAAATAAATTATATAAAATAAAAATAAATTCGAAAAGAGTAGCATTGCTTTATTATGATCAAGATTAGCCCAAATGTAATCCTAGTTGAAGGCAGTTTTGCGACTGGCACGCGAACCTAAATAACTCATAACATTCCAGCACGACATTCACGCTTGGTATTCTCCAAATAATCATTTGGCACACAACCTTAACGTCTGCTTCGCCATAGCGTCAGTTCAATGCCTTGATGCAATGTCAAAGGCACCAATGAAGCCCTTATGACGACAGTTAACAAACGATGTTAACTGCTTGAAATAATTAAGAAGACAGAAAATTTGCTTCAGCAGAGATTCATTACTCATACTATAGCGCAAATATTTCTCTCCCGCTATCTCTCCTCCTTGTTTATGTTTATAATCACGGTTGCATAATTTGCGCCAACAAACAATCGTCCATCATAGCATCAAAAAATTAGGCGATTGTTGCTCCGCGACAGAGCCAATGCACACGGGAGCAGATACAAATGGAGTTTCAGCGTAGCGAAGATGTACTATTCTTACGTACAGGTTATGAAGCACACACATGTAAAAGTCGCTTTGTTGTTGAATTCATTCTATATGCTTGTGGATTTTCTACTTGGAAAAGTTTGAAAAAAGCAAATGAATGATCCTGAGACAAAAATCTTTGTCGATTACTAAGAACAAAAGAAACAAGTGACAGTGATAAAAAGGGCGAGCGAATGACACTGTGACAAAAGACTTCTTTTGTGGATATTTTCGACCAATAGTGAGAATTTCATGAAACGGAAATGTCTTCACACATTTCATAATGTCTTCAAAATGTCTTCACAAAATCAAATGTCATCATAGAAAGTCAAATGTCTTCAAAATGAAGACATGTCTTCAAACCTGTCATCTCTGCAGCAAGATTCAATCAGCGTTGCCAATATTCCAGTTTAAACTAGATTATTTCAGTTTTTTTTTCTCGATCCAGTCAAACAGTTTAATCTTAAAATCTTCTAGTTTTTGGAATATTATCCAGTTTTATCCAGTTTTGTTATATGTGTGCTTCAGTTTTACCCATTTCATGTAGAATATAGTCAAAATGTATAAATATTATCCCTTCCTCGCCCTTTCTATCCCTATGGAAACTGAGGAAAGAACTTTCTCTGAATATGACCTCAACAACAATCAAGAAAAAACATGTAAAGTTTGTATTCGTTGAAACAAGAAACAAGTATATTATAATTGGTGTATATTTCTAATACGCATACAGGAAATCCTCTATCGCTTAACTTTTGCCTTATTTAATAGCCTACCCAAGCAACAAATTGCTGTACTGTTCTTGAATTTATCTAAATATCAGATGTTATAAGCCCTTCAAAACATTCTGAAGTTTAGACCAATCGGTCCACCATTTCAACCACGACTGGTGCAATGTTCATGGCAGGAAATCTTACCCAAAATGGTTCATAGAGTCCGTGTGCTATGCTGGTTTTGATTTATAAAAAACAGTAGATGTTAAAAGGTCCTCCAAATCATTCTGAAGTTCAGAAGATTATAGACTCAAAGTACACCATTGGCTTTAATCGATATGAATATAAAACCCAAGTAACTTTGCTTTCATTCATATCAATGCACAATGGTCCAGGAGGTGCATTTAAGTGGAAATTAGCATTTAGAACTCGACAGTTATTCTCTAGAGAAAAACTGTCTTCGATAAAGTTGATACACATGATAGAGCGCTCATTTCTATATTATCAAAAATAGGGTGATAAAAATTGTCGATTAAATTAAAAATCTTACTTTCTTATCTTTATAGATAGAGGTAAACATAGCTCGACAATGTTATAGTACTAGTTATTTGAAACATCTTTGTAGAACAAATTTTTTTCTATCTCTTGAAAAACCGATATGGCGCCTTTTTTTCCAAGTTACGTTAGGGTCACCATGAAAAAAACGGTTTTGATATAGAATTAGAAAAATAAAAGTTAAAGCAAAAAACCCATTTTTTTCATGGTCACCCTAATGCAACTTAGAAAAAAAGCGCTATATCGATTATATTAAAAGATAGAAAAAAGCTTTGTTCCACAAAGTTGTTTAAAATAACTGGGGCTACAATATTGTCGAACTATGTTGATCTCTATCTATAAAGATAAGAAAGTTAGATTTTTTTATTTCATCGACAATCTTGGTCGCCCTAATTATGTTAACATAAAAATGAGCGCTCTATCATATGTAACATTTTTGTTGAAGACAGTTCTTATCTAAAGAACGAATATCTCCCACAATGTTATTTTTGGCGCTTTCTATCTAAGTTGCATTAGGGTAACCATGAAAAAAACGGGTTTTTATATTTAACTCTTATATTTCAAATTCTACATCAAAACTATCTTCATACGACCTTTAGAGATTATCAATACCAACATTTTCCGATGCAGAACTTGTCAATATCTTAATCCAAGGTTATTGATGTTTTTTTACCCAAAAACTCATGATTTCAATTTTGATTTACTCAAACACAAAAAATTACATATTGTTGAAAATCACATATTACATAGAGTGACATTTGTTCTTTCAAATTCCGTCAACAAACATTTTTTATGTTTGCCCCAGAAAGAATGACAATCAATTGAAAAGAGCATGTTTTTTGGGGAAAATGATCAATAACATTGAGTACAGTTGAGATATTGACAAGTTCTGCATCGCAAAATATTTATTTATTTTTTTTTTAATCCAAAATATATATTTTTATTAAGGCTCATATGGCGTCAGCCTAACGGGGCCGGGAGTTCAATATTTCGACAATGTTTGCTTGCAACTATGTTAGTAATATGTAACCGATTACTCGCGGTTGGCTCGAGGTTAGTATTACAAGTGTTCTCATAATTGGTATGTTGCAGTCTTCGATGCTCTGTACGTGTGCCCGACACGGGATACTTCCTATTGGGATGCAGCTGACCATTAATCAGCAACGCCCCCCTAGTCTGTACCCCATATCTTGCGTGGTGCGTCTTTCTCGACTCGAGGAATCCAGGATAGAATGGTCATCGCAAAATATTTGTATTATCATGTTCTAAAACTCTTCCGAAGACAATAGCATTAATATGACGCATGATCCAAACTTTCTTATTTGACGCATAGTTCGCAATAAAAAGAAATAATGCATATTTTGCATAAAATGCTCATACACTATAATGTTTAATTTTTAAGTATGCATACTATGTACATTTTTTTCCAAAAAAAACACATTCTCAAGCAGGATGCAATGGATGCATCATTTTGATATTGATACCAAAGTTTGGTTTGGACAAATCTAGTATAATGAATAACATATCGAAAAATAAGACCAAAAAATTGAAACAGAAACAGCTTTTCGATGCCAAAATATGATAATTTGAATGTCAAAATAATAATTGAGCAGTGTTGTTTTGGTATTGGATATGTTCATTTTAGTATTGGAATAATATTGTGGGATCTACTCAAAAAAAAATCCAGAATTCTAATACATAGATCACTGCATAAATCAGTGCACGAAGACTTCAGTTTTACATTTTTGCGTGTTCTGTTTCAGTTCTCATTCGTTGCCATTTTCCTCATGTCCCTGTTCAAATGTGAACGAACGGAAACTGAACCAAACCATGTAAAAAGGTAAGATTAGGTTATGAGATGCGATGAAGTGATCTATAACCAAAAACCGACCGTGTCCCCATGCACCATGCAACCCATACATAAAACCGTATTTTCTAGAGGTTCTAGAAGTAAAGATCCTCAAATATTGTTTCACAGTAGTGTTCGAAATGTGAGAAATTTTGATCTGCTCAAATGATATAGTTAATTAATGTTTTATTTCTCCATTTTATAAACTACTATAAATACTACACGAAGCATTGAAGAAAATTCTATTTCTCGAGCATTGAAATGAGTTAATACCATTTTAGATAAATGTAAGGCAATCTTCTCGGAATAAGAAGTTTTTTACAAGATCCAGTTTTCTTTCAGCTTTTTTTGTGAACAATCTTCCAGTTTTTTGTAAAAAATTATTGACAACCCTGGATCCAATATTTATGCTTCCCTTAGTTCTTCTTTCTCTTCTTATATTTGTTCAGAGACTTTAAATCATTCCCCTTCGTTGATCACCGATAAGTTGCTCGTTATTAACGGCATGGGTAGGGAAGCTCACAAATGAGCAGAACAAATGTATGGGAAAATCTAGTTTTCTAGTTTTCATCAATTTAACACACCAGGGGATTGAAATATATATAGCATAAAAAACAAATCTAAGGGGAATTTCCGATTCATTTGCTATATGAATCGTCAAAATCCGTTCGCGGCAAAATGCTTCACTGTCAATTTTTCGTAAATTTGGAAAAATGTCGTCGAACGAAAAAGAGCGTGAATTAATCCTGTGCACTCATTTCGAGAATCCGGAGTAGTCACATCGGGACATCGGTAAGATGCTGGGAATCGTACAATCCACGGTCAGCAGAGTACTAAAACGATACTTCGATAACCTAACCATCGACCGGAAGGTGAAGAACGGCAAAAATGGATGCTCCGTCAGTGAAAAAGATCACAAGCGCGTAGTTAAGCAGTTTAGACGTGATCCGAGAAGTTCGGTCCGGGATGTCGCCAATAAGCTGAATTTGTCAAGTTCTTTCGTCCAGCGGACCAAGCAGCGGGAGGGCCTGCGTACATACAAGGTTCAGAAGGCTCCTAACCGCGACGAAAGGAAGCTGTACACCGAAATGCTGAGGAAGGCGCATTGCCTGGTAATGGACGACGAAACCTACGTCAAAGCGGACTTTCGTCAGCTGCCGAGCCTGTTGTTCTTCTCCGCAGAGGACAAATTCAGCGTTCCGGAGGAGATTCGCAAGCAGAAACTATCCAAGTTTGCCAAAAAGTACATGGTGTGGCAAGCGGTCTGCTCTTGCGGAAAGCGGAGCGCCCCCTTCGTGATGACCGGCACGGTAAACGGGCAGGTTTACCTTAAGGAGTGCCTACAGAAGCGCTTACTACCACTATTGATGCAGCACGAGGGCCCGACCATCTTCTGGCCGGATCTCGCTTCGTGCCACTATTCAAAGGACGTGTTGGAGTGGTACGAAGCCAACGGGGTCACCTTCGTGCCAAAGGAAATGAACCCGCCCAACGCGCCGGAGCTTCGCCCAATAGAGAAATATTGGGCGATTATGAAGCAGGCCCTCCGGAAGAACCCAAAAGTTGTCAAATCGGAGGCGGACTTCAAGAGAAAATGGATTTCTGTTCAAAAAAAACTACAACCTGACGTTGTACAGAACCTTATGGACGGGGTAAAGAGGAAGGTGCGAGCATACGGGCTTGGGCTCGAAGTATGAATAAAAAGAAAATGCCAACAGTTGTTTAATAGTTTTTATTTTACTGTCTGAAATTTTCAAAAGGATCGGTCTACTGGGCGAATTTCTACAGCGTTTTTTCCGTGATGCAATTTGATGTGACACACCCTTTAAACGCGGAACCCGAAGAAAGAATCGTCCGATTTGAGCCGTCTTTACTCTGTTGTATTCGTCTCTGACCGTAGATTATGGAGAGAAAAATCGGAAAATTTTCGGAAAACTCTGAAGAAATTCGGAAATTGAATTCCCATATGTTTTACAATTACATCGTGATAAGCGTTGTCAGTCCATGTTTGCGCTAACGAAATTGAGCTTTGTTCGAAAGTGGAAATGGTTTTCCAGGCGAAATAACACATTCCTATATCTACTGTCTATATAAATAAAAATGTTTTGGTAAGCGCAAAACTCCAGGAAGGAATGGTCCAATTAGAGGTGTCTTTATTTTGTTGCATTCGTCTCTGCCTGTAGATCAATGTTATTGAGAAAAAAAATTAAAATTTTTAAAAACCTTTGAGAGAAAATCCAAAAAATCTTAATTCCTATACATTCTAAAATGACATCGTTACTAGTTTAATTGGGGTTTGCGTTTGTTGGATAACGACTTATAATGTTATGTTTTCTAAAGCTGATATATCCTATCACATGTTACTCTTCAAGGCGTTCCTTTTGTGGCTTCGACCCTGGAAAAATATGCAACCCAACCTAAACCCAGCCTCTTCATGCGAAACGTTGTGTTTCTCACTAAGTTTTTGTACGTATTAGAAAATCTCAACTACCACTCTAGGTGAATAAGCACACCATGTGATCATTTTAACCTCACACTGAAGATATGATCGATTTTCTTTTAATGAAAAATGTAATATTTTTACTTTTATAGTATAAATTGCTCGATATCTTGAACAACACCGAGTAGGCTAGAACATTCTTCGAAAAATTGTAGGGGGTTGTATCCAAGACACGACCGTTTAGGCCATAGGACTACGCATTCGTTTCATTTAATTTGCTTGTTTATCATTTCGGATATGATTCATAAATGAAATGAATTTTCATAAATCTCTCTTTATTAGATTAGTTCCGGTGAGCCTGAAAAGGGTAACCCTTGGCTTTGTAGAAGGAGTTGTAGAAGCAGCGATTCTCTCTTACCTTTGCGAAAACTACACACGAACTGGTGATATGACGCAATTTATTTCTTCATGGCAATTCACGCATTGTACTGAGTATTCATCGCGCACCCAGCGGTCTTTTTCGCATTTGACACACACACTCGGTCACATGCGATTAAATATTCACCAGCACCCACCGTTATTCCACAGTCCTGAACCACTTCAATATATCTTTGGCAATCCATAAAAACAACAAAAATGAGTATCAATTGTCATGCTTCATGTTGTTTAGTGTTGCCCCAGTGGTATCGCATCTATACATCGCCACGGTAACACACATATGCATCGATAAAAACGAAACATCGTGAAAATGACCATTTTCTCGAATTCTCGGTCAAACCCGTTAACAAAACTAGGAGATTGTTGCATCGGAAATGGGTCGTATTGCGCGAAACTAAATCACACATAGCATTCCAGCAGAAGAATAATTTCTCTTGTGAGCCGGTGATGGTAGCCTAACTTGACATCCCTACATGGCTCGGCTCGATGTGTTGATTGCAATGCCAGATTCACAGCGAGTGAAATAATCGCTCACGTCCACAGCTCGAGGGGAAACGAAGATGACATAAAATGAGCAGAATGAGAAAGACAATCCATTCCCACTCGACTCTCACCAGCAACGATGTTGCTTCGATGACCACCAAACCAGAAGTGAAAATTTACCTTCCTTCTTTCCTATTATATCACCGAGAGCGGAAAGAATTCATCCTGTGAAATGTATGCTATTGTACACCCCAACTTCGAGTGTGATATTGTCAGTACGATGTCCGTTTTCCAACGTGAACCCAAGGTCCGTGGACTGAGATGTAACTGTAACCCAACAGATACTTTCCAAAAGTGTAAAAGTGAGGATTCCATATTGTTGCATTTTGATAACTTGCCAAATTCCCCACCTATTTTTCCTGTTAGCAAATCCTGTCTTTTTCCCACTGATGTGATTCCTATTTCCCCTATTTTCCCACTTGTCACCAATTGCTCTGTCAATCATGCTTCCTGCCTTAATGTTAGCCTTTCAACGACTACCGTTATTCATGTTTTAGATAGCAATGACAAATTCCAGCTGTGCCTTGCTTACCGTGTCATCCAAATTTGATCCCATATCAGTTTGTAACTTACCTGACTGGAAACCAGCCATAATTTCCACTATCTTTGTTTGTCCAGAGACCTTCTCAATTGATAGAAGCTCTTTTCGAAAACTCCAAAGAATTTTTGAAAATTTTCTGAAATTTTACCACAACGCGAAATCACATATAGTCGAACCTTTTCCCATAACAGACGACGAGATGCGAAACATAACGATTGACTACTTGTTGCCACGAGAAATAATCTGGAAGTGCATCTCACTCTATGTTATATGTTCTATGTTCGATACTGAGTAACTCAAGATGTGAAGATGTGTCCGAGAAATGTTTTTTTTTTTATCTGTATTATAGTGACTTTCAACTCATTTGGCTGGTTCGTCACTTTTACTTCCATTTTTGGAAGAATGTCGGGAGTGAGAATTGAACTCGTGACCTTTAGCGTGAGAGGCATGGACCGAGAAATGTCTGTAATGTCTGTAATGTCATCCTATGTCAACATCGACTCCAATTCCGTTTTATTGAGATCAACTAATGCTTAGCCCGGGGGGAAAATGTTCGCGACCAACAGCGCGAATGTTGAGCAAGTGTGAAAATAGATTCCCTTTATTGAACCCTATCCTTATCCCCATCCAAATCCTTTCCTCCCATTCAAAATGCGATGTATGACACATTCTCAACCAGCACAGTAATTCAATACACAGCATAACACAAGAATATGCGCATACAAACCGATTCCTGCCAATATACACCATTCCAAATCCAAACGTTTACCGTGTTAGACCGCAAAAATAAATACCGTGTTTTGAAAGTTATTCCAAAGTATGTTTAGTTTTCTCCATATAAGCCACATCCAATGGTCTTCCTGAAGTGCAATATTCTACAGATTTCTGAGCTATACTCCTGGCCTCCTTCAGCCGAAGGAACCGTCATCTCCCTCAATGGTGTGATCCACCAGGAGTAAATTGATGAAACAGCCTTTAACTGTTAAAAAAACTGCTAAAAAAATTGCCAATATACAGGAAAAACTGGAAGAATGGCAGCTCTGGTGATGTGCTGCGCATTGGTTCATAATTATGTTAACGTTGAATGCGAAAAAGTATTCCTATTTTATTGTTCATTAATTCCTTTAAGTAGTAGAAAACGAAGTATAGCGCATAAATGTACTCCTTTTTCCTAGTATGAAAATACGAAACCGAAAAGTTTCAGAAGATTGAAAACTATGTTAAACATAAACTGAATCAACAGTAAGTTCAATGCTCAAGAATAATATTCCTCAGTATCTTCGAATCTCTACTAAGCTGGCTAAGTAGGGTAGGGCGGGGCTAGTTGGTCATATGGGTAAGTTGGTCAGTGACGATATCTTGGAATCTGAGCGTCCAAAACATTAGCGATCTATGGATGAAAAATAGCGAATTGCTGATACAAAAAAATAAGCAAATCGGTAAAACTTTTTATTAAGTAGGTTAAAAAATACGGACATGGTTCCGATTTCGCTAAAAATCATTCACGGTTTGCGCATTATAAAATGTGTTCCAAAACTGGCTAATAACCATGAAAAAAATCGGCTCAAACGTAAAACAAAGCTTTATTGTACGTATTAGCTTTAAGTGTTAATGGAAATCACTTTTAAAATTATTTTTGTTGAATTTTCATGAATATTCTCTTTCATATATAGAGGGGCTAGTTGGTCACACGAATTGATCGTTTGAGAGCAACGCATATAAAATTTTCAGGTATGCTGTGTTTCATTACGCAAGCTATAAACAAATATAGAAGGCATATGTTTTATTGCTAAACGCAGTGTATTTGAAACGAGACAACCACCACACAAACCACTTGCAATAGAATTGTCATATTTATATGTTTTGTTGTAAAATTTTCATTAAATATTAGGCTGTCAAAAAAGTCCTGCGGTATTTTTTTTTTGAATTTTCATTTGTTCATAAAATTAGTTACAATCATCTGTTTTAAGTCAAATATGCGCCGTTTTGTTCGATGACTTGTTCCCAACGAGATGCCAGCTTCATAATACCCCTGTTATAGAAGCTCGCTTCCTTATTGGCAAAAAACTCGGATAGCCAATTTTCACAGGCCTCTTTTGTGGCTAACTTCTGACTACCTAGCTCGTTCGCCATGGACAAAAACAGGTGGTAGTCACTTGGTGCAAGGTCCGGACTATACGGCGGATGCAAAAGAACCTCCCATCCGAGCTCCCGGAGCTTCTGGCGCGTCACCAAAGAAGTGTGTGGCCTGGCGTTGTCCTGATGGAAGACAATGCGGCCTCTGTTTATCAAAGATGGCCTCTTCTTCATGAGTGCTACCTTCAAGCGGTCCAGTTGTTGGCAGTACAGGTCCGAATTGAGCGTTTGGCCATACGGAAGCAGCTCATAATAGATTATTCCTTGACAATCCCACCAAACACACAGCAGAACCTTCCTGGCCGTTAATGAGGGCTTGGCCACCGTCTGAGCCGCTTCAGCGGGCTTCGGGCTTCAGTGCGCTTCACGTTGTCGTAAGTGACCCACTTTTCATCGCCAGTCACCATCCGCTTCAGAAACGGGTCAATTTTGTTGCGATTCAGCAGCGATTCACATGCGTCGATACGGTCAAAGATGTTTTTTTGAGTCAACGTGTGTGGCACCCATACATCGAGCTTCTTTGTGAATCCAGGCTTCTTCAAATGGTTAATAACGGTTTGATGACTTATCTCCAGCTCTTGGCCGATGCTACGGCTGCTACTATGCATGGAAATTGTATCGGGTCCATAAACTGCACAAATTTTATTGGCAGCTTGAAATGCATTTTTGCCTTTGTCATAGTAGTACTATAAAATATGTCGGATTTTCTCTTTATTTTGCTCCATATTTGCGACACTATAACTCACGAACTACTTAACCAAACAAAACACTGTCAAGGACTATATTATAGCGCGCAAAAATACCTTTCCAACAAGCTATAGTATGACTCGATACATGAATACAACTAGAACTACGCGCTTACAACGACACCTCGCGGAAATACCGCAGGACTTTTTTGACAGCCTAATATAATAAACGCTAACATTGAATATCAGAACTCACAATAATGCATTGAGTAATGTAGCATACCTGGAGGCTATTTCTATATACTTTGGGGCGAACGGTACAAATGTCATGAAAACAAATGCAAGCAAGAATGCAAGCGGTTGTGCGTCGCACAACCAGGTGATGCCAGGTGATTTTTTTCAAAAGTGTTGACATGGTACGAGAAAATGTCTTCATCATAATATCGGAGGAAAGTTCTTCACACAAAAACGGAACTGTGATAACTCTATTTTTTATTTTAGCTTTGAAATTTTGGTTGTAACTCAAACCATAACCATGAAACTAATTGTAGAAAAGGCATGTAACCGGAAGACCTTCGATTTGTGAAGTGGTCGTTTGAAAGATTTAGGTTAATCTATTGTATAGTAGGGCCAAAATAATAGAAATTGAATGTCAAAATCATTCGAATTTTCGAGCGCAAATGAACTAATGTCTTCTAGAGAGAATATGTGTTCGGACCGCTTCGATCGCTGAGACTAAAGCCCTACTTTTTTTAAGATATTTTCGGCCAATAGTTAGAATTCCATGGAAATAATATCTTTTAAAAATTCACGTACGCTATCATACTGAAATTTCTTCACATATTTTATAATGTCTTCAAAATGTCTTCACAAAATCAAATGTCTTCAAAATGAAGACATGTATTCAAACCTGGCCTCTCTGCTTCGCCACAAAGTGGAAGAGAGACGGAATCGCTAGAAAAGACTGTCTGACTAATTTTCAACGATGATAATCTGAAATTTTCATTAATTTGTTTTATTACTTGCTACATGATATTAGTTAACTGTTTTTGTTTTGATTTAATTATTTATTTATAATGAAGGAAACTTCTAATGGAAAAACGCTTATTATTTGCTCAAAAATAACATGCCTATTATTGACCAATTTATCCCGTGTGTGGGGTTAGTTGGTCAATTTATTCTGAAATACAAAGACGTTAAATAAAAGAAAAATGTCAAATAATTGATTATCTGGTTATTTTTCATTGAAAGGGTAAAAGGTAAGCTTCATTGTGGTACATAACATTCTAAGGCAAAACTTCGTACTACAAAGTTATAACCAAATTTATTCAAAAATGACCGACTAGCCCCGCCCTACATTTTATTGAATATTACCTGTGATTTAATCTTAGAATAACGATCATGTCTGACGTAAGTAACTTAAATTCCCTGAATCCTAGTCGGAGCAAATAATACGAACATAATATCAGCGCACGAACGTTCTTAATAAAGGAACCTAAGAGTCGTAGAACTGATGTAGGGATAGTGGGGGCAAAGTGGTCACATGCTTGTTTGGTAATATAATTATAGACTATAGATGCCGTATTGATAATCCCCTTATGTTTGAAGAATTTAATGACTTTTGAGTCACCCTGTACTTCAGTAGAGCTGTCGCATGTCAAAATATAAATTAAAACAGGAACTGCTCTCTCGATAACCATTCGGCCGTAGTTCTGTGCGCATGGTATCTAAGGAATTTCTCGTGAAATTTAGTTTATTCAATCTGATATGTTGGACAAATCATCAGTTTGGGCGACTGTTCTAATATTCTAGAGGAGGTGAACAGATATTCCGTTTGGTCTCAGCGGTTAATTAGCATAGAAATCACTTTGATGTTTGGTGGCAAAGTGGTCATAGGTGAATAACGACTTACAATGTTCTGTTTACTAAAGCTGATATATCTCATCACATTCTGCTCTCGAAGAGATTCTTTTTGGTGCTTTGACCCTGGAAAAATATGCCACTCTAACTAAACCAAGTCTCATTATGCGGAACGTTATGTGTTTTTTGTATGCATGAGAAAATTTAAATTGAGTCTATAGGTGAATAGGCCAAGCATATTTCATACATGTACCTACTACTACTATCAAATATGATTTGAAAAAAATATATTTGATGAAAAAAAGCTGAATCTATCCCATATTCCAATCTATTGATATATGCGAGTGACCACTTTGCCCCCACTAGGTGACCACTTTACCTCCAAGCAAAAAAAAAAGTTCGATTGTTCACTTTTTTTTTCTAATGATTAAAAATGTACTATTTTGAACTTTTATAGTGAAAGTCGTTCGCTATCTTGAACAACAATGAGTTGAACTATAATATTCTTCGAAGAACGGGAATTGAAGCGGTATGTGGACGCTGGAAATGCATATATTCCTTAGGGTGACCACTATGCCTCCACTTCCCCTACAGATCGCTGAAGATGTTCGATGTTGTTCAACCGATAGTTCGCTTAATGTTAGCAATCAGTACATAACTATTGATTAATACTACTGGTATACGACAGAGAACAGTATCTCACTGCAAATCTCATTCCTCGAGAATGCGTTATGCGATATATAATATAATAAGTAACATACCTGTGGCGATGCAGCAGCTGCATTTTGCACCAGCTGGGTCCCACCACCGGAAAAGGCTTGGTGAGGATGAGGGTGGCCATATGAAGTGTAGGCCACTGGGCCAACGGCTGCAATGGTTGCCGGAGATGCAGTTCCGATCCCGGCACCCCCTCCAAACTGTTGATTAATATAGCCATGCTGGGGAGTTCCTGTGAACGAAGAAAGCAGAACCGTATCTCATTGAATGTGAAGCAAGAGAACATCCGCTGTCAATGTTGTCGTTTCCTTTCATTAACCGGTGTATCTGTTGTACATTTGCATGATGACCTTCCGTCCAATAAGACGGACGTCTGTAAAGCGTATGCTTACCAACAATAGTTTGAATGTTTGGGGCTCCTCGTTTATTCTGGGCTTTATCATCGCCACTGCTAACTACACCGTCGCTTCTGTCGGACACTTTTTGAGTCGATTCCTTTGGTTGATTTTTCTCCTCATTGTTTTCGCAACTGACCAGCACTACTAGCAGCGAAAGAAATAAATATTTGCGCTGAAAATAAAAGATACAATGATTGATCAAATCTGGTTGGCCTATCGTATCGAAATAATCGAAGAGTGTCGGAAAGGAGGAGAATACGCAATCTCCAGAAGACCATCGAAGAGTCCCCGGAGGAATCGTCAATTTTTTGACATAGAACTACGTCTTTCGGGAAGGGTGCCAAATCAAAAAAACATTTTTCCCATTTTCCCGTACATATGTGGTCTGCCGATTTGTGTGCCTACCTTCCCGTACCGCCAATAATGAGCAGCTAAAACATTTGTTTCTACCCGTTTCCAACTTATTTGGTATAAATAAGCCATCCGCGATTTGAAACCACGCAACTCCTCGTTTGGTGGTCGTCGTAGCAACATCGTTGCCGGCGAGCGTCGAACAGGAACTGATTGTCTTTCTTAAGACAGGCGAAGGAGTAGTATGGAGTAGATTTTATTTCTACATTTTCAGGTAGAATGAACACACTTTCAAGATGAAAATTATGAATGAAAAATAACTTTTCTATATCTAATAAGTAGTATGTTATATATCTCATATGTCTATATCTGATATGTAGATCTACAGTGTCGACGTCTGGTAGCGATATCCATTTAGGGAGGCATATTATTCTCTATCAGTTTACCAAACCCGTAGGCAGTTTTAAATTATTCAAGATTTTAAATGAAAAATCCATGACATACGAATATTTAGACCATCAGTTTGCACGACGTTTCACCTATTCCTCTGTCAACGATGCAGTACTTCTCGACAGAAAACGAAAATAATCGAAATGTTTTCAATCCGTAAATTGGTACAGAGGTTCACAACATAAGCTGAAACAAAAAAAACTATGATTTTGGATATTCTTTTTCATTCATGGTTATCGTTTTTATATATGGAGCAAACTTTAAAATCAATTTCCTTAACCCTAGTTTCCTGGTTCAAATGCGATGTAAGTTGCCTCCGTTATATCAAAGTACAGTTTCTTGAATTTCACTTTTCCGATCGGTGAAACCACTTAAACACTTGTGTTTTGGATAAACAATCATCACCCTAACTAAACTCAGTTTTTTTATCATTTTATTCTAATTTCTTCTTTGAAATTGAAAGTGGACTTTTCGTTTTACCTAAGGATATGGTAAAATACTTTATACTTTGAATAAAATAGATAAAAGCCTGTAAAAATCAAAATAAATTTACAATACTGTTATCTTTGGAATCGAGAATCGAACAATAAGTAAAAATGCGGCTCACTGTGAATGTACAAAAAAGTGAAACTACCGTTATTCAGTACCACAGATGGGTTTTCGTATGAGTTAGATCATTGCAGTGTTCTGAATAATAATATAATACATACATTCCTATGTTTAATGTTTTATTTTTATTGTTTCTCAAACTAGTGCCGTGAGGTTTTCATGAGCTTTTTTTAAATTTTTATCGATTATAAATGTATGATTATCAATATTCATGTACTTCAATAATTTTTTCCGGGGGTCTCCGTAGCCACATTGGTTGCGCGTTCGCTTAGTAAGCGATCGATCGTGAGTTCAAAACTCAGAGCCCTCATTGAATCGATCATCAGCGATGGAGAAGATCGATCCACGGTCGAAATTAGATCGATTCATCCATACAACTGCTCTGCTTTGCAAGACACATCGAGCTGCTATTGTATTAATAACTCAACAATGATCATATCAACTGTCTCCGCTGTCCGGTGGTTTAACTGGATGATGGAAGAACAGAAAGAATACTCTTACGCCTAAATGGCTACTGTGTAAATGTATCATAAGGAATACTCTAACGCCGAAAAATGGCAACTGTGTAATGTGCTAATTATAGATATGATAAACATGTGACATGTACACGATTAAAATTCGGCTCTGTTACAGCTAAAATGCTAATGAGCCTAAAATAAACAAAACGGATACAAAAAAAATACAAATACAATAATTACGGAAACAAAATCCAAGTGTAGTATTTTTCCGAAGAAGTTCATTGCCTTCAATTCGATATGCCGATCATCTAAACCGGTTCAGTAGTTCAAAAGTCATGAATTTTTTTGTTGAAAAAAAGGGGTAAACATTGATTTCACGAACCTTCGGTTACTTTAGAAAAATCACAATGCAAGAACAAAAAATCAAAATCGCTTATGTAAATAAAGCAATCTTTGAATTTAAATGTTTCCCGGGAGACAATTCATCAAATTTTGATAAAAAGTCCTTCCATATTAGCTGTAACAGAGCCGAATTTGAATCGTGTGCATGTCACATCTTCTTCTTCTTCTTTAATGGCACTAACGTTCCTAGAGGAACTTCGCCGTCTCAACGTAGTATTACATGCGTAATTTTTATTAGTACTTAGTTGAGATTTCTATGCCAAATGACACGCCTTGCAATGCATTCTGAGTGGCAAGCTCTAGAATACGCGTGATCACAGTGCAAGTCGGAGGAAATTTCTTTGACGAAAAATTCCCCCAACCAGAACGGGAATCGAACCCGAACACCCGGCATGTTAGTTATGACGCTAACCACTCGGCCACGGGAGCACAATGCATGTCATGTCACATGGTCACATCATATCTATAATTAGCACATTACACAGTTGCCATTTTTTTCGGCGTAAGAGAATTCCTTCTATACCATTGCTTATGGTACATTTACACAGTAGCCATTTAGGCGTGAGAGTTTTCCTTCTGTTCTTCCATTATGCAGTCAGACCAGACAGCGGAGACAGTTGATTAATCATTGTTGAGTTATTTATAGAACAGCAGCTCGATGTGTCTTGCAGAGCAGAGCAGTTGTATGGATGAATCGATCTTATTTCGACCGTGGATCGATCGCCATCGCTGATGATTGTTGCGTGGACGTAGTTATTCTGTAACAACACAGAGATGGTCAATGAGGGCCCTGAGTTTTGAACTCACGATCGTTGTATTTGTTTTTGTTCTTCATAATTTACATGGTCCCGGGACCAAGGGCGCCATGTTTTTTTTATATTTTTCCTTGAAAGCTAAGGATTTTTTCACATAATATATCCGAATATCGGAGGAACGTTTTTTTCGTTTTTGAGTTATGATTTTGCAAAGTTAACACGTTGATATATCGATCATCTGAATTGATGCACAGTAGTTCAGAAGTTATGAATTTTTGATATAATTCATTTTTGGAAAAAAGAGGAAAAATGATTTTTCGGACCATCGGTTAATTTTGAAAAATCAGAACTCAAAAACAAAAAAAAAAGCATTCCTCCGATATTCGGATATATTATGTGAAAAAATCCTTAGCTTTCAAGAAAAATATAAAAAATCTAGCGCCCTTGGTCCCAAGACCAGATAAACTACGAAAAAAAAAATTATAATCAATAAATACGAAAACAAAATCCAGTTTTTTAAGTCAACTAGCTTACCTTCAATTTGATATGTCGATCATCTAAATCGTACCGGTAGCCTAAAAGTTATGATTTTTGAAAAAAAGGCATTTTTGGAGAAAATGGGGAAAAGTTGGAAATGGAAAAAAAGGAAATGGGCACCCTAATGAAAAAATTGAAAAAATACGGGTCTCATATTTTGCAAAAAGAACAAAACTACCACTGTTCATGAAAATCTGAGAACCACTTTATCGGTTTGACATGGAATAGCTGTATATTAGGGTGCCAAAAAATCAACCTAAAAATTTCAAAAAGTTATCCTATACAAAATGTTCACCACCTCGAAAAAACACCCTATGCCGAATTTTTGCTCAATCGGACTTAAGGGAGAGTGGCACAAAGCGGTCAAAGTTTGAGTTTTTTTGAAAATCGAAAAATCACCCAAGGGGGGAGTAAAGGAAATCGTGGTTTTCTATTTTTTTTTATGTCAAATGCCTTAAAATTGCATGAATGTCGAAAATCGGCATTCGGAGACTTAGTTTTTTTCCGGAGTACGAAACGAAAAGTATGGTTTTGGGTGCCATGAAAATAGTTATCTGGAATTTTCATGCGGAACTTGCTACGAAATGTTGATTTGCATGATAATATACACTATGCAAAATATTAGATCATTCGGACGTCATTTACTGGTGTCTCAGAAGTTAAAATTTGAGTTTTTTGAAAACCAAAAAATCACCAGAAATCGAGGTTTAAAAAAAAATCGATGCCGAATGTAATAAAGTTGCATGACCGTCGAGATTTACAGTTATCTCAAAAAAAAATTGACAAAAATCGATTTTTCAGGCAAAAAAACGATCAAGTGCCAAAAAAAAAACATTTTTTTTACAAAAAAAAAATTCTAGATAACTGTAAATGCAATTTAAAGACATTTGGCATCAACATTATTTTTTGAAAACCTCGATTTTCGGTGGTTTTTCGTTTTTCGAAAAAACTCAAATTTTAACTTTTGTGACACGAGTAAATGTCCGAATGAGCTAATATTTTAATATATTATCGTGCAAATCAACATTTCGTAGCAAGTTCCGAATGAAAAATAGAGATAACTATTTTTATTGGCACCCAAAACCATACTTTTCGTTTCGTACTCCGAAAAAAAAACTATTTTGACAAAAAAAAATTTCGAAATGACACTAGATCTCGACGTTTTTTGCAATTAAGACTTTTGACATAAAAAAAAATCGAAAACCACGATTTCCTTTACTCCCCCCTTGGGTGATTTTTCGATTTTCAAAAAACTCAAACTTTGACCGCTTTGCGCCACTTTCCCTTAAGTCCGATTGAGCTGAAATTCGGCATAGGGTGTTTTTCCAAGGTGGTGAACATTTTTTATGTGGTAACTTTTTGAAATTCGAGATGGTCATTTTCATTGGCACCCTACTGTATATGCAGGTGGAAACAGAGGCATCCCGGCTTGCACATATTTCCAATGTCGATTTCCCCAGGCTCCTTGGCCTTAAGCCTGTTTTGGGGAACCGAATTCCGCTGTTACTCTGGTTGATCCTTTTGATCGGTAAAATTCAAGAAGTACAAATCGGACCAATCAAAACGTGAGAGTTGAGTTCATTTTTCAACTCTGTTTCACCAAAAAACCAAAAGGGGGCAAAGTTCAAAATTTTCAATTTTTATTGTGTTTTTTGTCAAAATGAATGTTTTCAGATACGAAGAGTTCATTTTTCAACTCGGTTTCACCAAAAAACAAAAAAAAAGAGAGGAAAAAATTAATTTTTCGAACCATCGGTTAACTTTGAAAACTCATGACCCAGAAATATGAAAAAATAAAAAAGATATGAAAAAATATAGCGCCCTTGGTCCCGAGACTATAAAAACAATAAAAAACGAATACAATCAATAATAACGAGAACAGATTTCGAATTTTCTGCAGGTGTAGCATTTTTTCAAAAAAAAATTGGGTAATTGGCTTTAAATTTTGATATGTCGATCATCTCAATCGGTTTAGTAGTTCAAAAGTTATGAATTTTTGAAAAAAGCCATTTTTCGAAATAAGAGGAAAAAGTTGATTTTTCGGACAACCCTACTGAAAAAACTAAAAAATGCGGGTCTAATGTTTTGCGATAAAGAACAAAACTACCACTTTTTACGAAAATCTGAGAACCACTACATCGGTTTGGCTTGGAATGGATGATTCCGGGTTAATATTGAGAAAAAATCCAAAAGGGGAGATTTCGGGTGAAAAACTCAAGTGCTGAGTTATAAAAGACACTTTGAGGAACACTTTCATTAAAAAAGTTTTGCGGGGAAATGCGGGGGAAGTCCATCCGAAGCAAAAATAAACTTCTAAAATAGTATTTACTTTGTGTGGAGTTAACACATACTACAACCAACCGAATTTTGAAACTGACAACAAATGCAAATTTTCCGTTAAAAATGCTTCAAGAAACATAATGAGCCAAAAAAATTCGTTTAAAAACATCACCAAAACACATGTCAGTAAAACACATGCGCAATAGTGGAACCGACGAGCATGCGAAACTGATATCTTATCGCGTTGCCAGAGCAATGATGCGCGCGCGGAATGGGGTGAAACACGTGATCCTAGATGCCTTGACCATCCTAGAATAAGGGACTGTAGGATTTTTATTTATGCAACTTCATTTTTTGGGTTTAGGCCGCCTATATTTTCTCAGGGACCACTGTGCGTCGTATTCATCTAATTGAACGCTCTTGAATTCTCTCCCCAATCAATACTCTCCTCCAACAAAACTACAGAACACCGTTTACCATTGACGTTAGGTGAAACATCGCTCTCTTGGGAAAGAAATCGGGATGTTATCGGTGGTGTGGAAACTGAAGAGTATTATTTTTAGTTCAAAGTGTATCACAGATGAAAAAAATACAAAAAGGACCATTCGTAGCAGGTGCGAGCAATTCGCACCTCTGATAGCTTCCGCACACCGTGGACGGTGTGTTATTCCGAAATTTCACAGGACTCTACTCTCAGCGCTGTCGACATTCCAGCCGACGATGAAGGTGATCATGATGACAATTGGCTCTCAGCGAAAATAAAACAGTATGGATGTGGTTTCGAAAACCATTTGACTGCTAGGAACGAACACACAAAAAATCGTGTATCCACACTCAGCCACTTCGATGCTCGTTTGGTCGATTCGTGCTTCAGAGGAAATCGCTGAATGAAGTGGGTCACTTTCAATGATGCAGCCTCAATCAGCCTTATGGTGCACTTTGTCGACTTTCCTCCCATGCAGTCTGCAACATAAGTGCTGATAATGCATCAAAGAGCACGTAATCTTCGAATCATATTACTCCGTATCCTGCATCAGTGGTTATTCCCAGGGGAAATCTGCCATTCTGAGCAGCATAAGCAAACGTACCGGTTATTCAATCAATGCTCCGATCGGGAATATAAAATCGATGGACTCATCTATTGCCGTTCCCAGTTTACGGAAGGTATTATGCAACCGATTTTGTCCACCGGAAAACCAAGCCAGAACAGGGAAAAATCACTCACATGTTACTTCATTAACTAGAATTTTCCAAGCTTTTTATCTATCCTCAATTTAATTTACTGTTACCAGTCTTAAAATAGACGGAAAGACGGAATGTGTGTAATCGAGTAAAGCTCTCTAGTCACAAAACTTTCATTTAAATTAAATTGCTCTCTTTACTGACCACATTTTCTGGTGTCATCGGTGGAGGTGAACGTTTCCAGCATCTTTCGAGCGAATCAGTAAAAGGCACCAAACATTGTTTCAACTGTGAATGGTGTTTCCCAAGACTACAACCCATCAGATGAAAGTAAAGAATTGATTTTCTCATTGCAGTTTTCACCGCCCGAGCACGTCTCATTATGTTCCCAATGGAAATCTTAAATTGTGCTCATCTGGATCTGTGTAAATTTTCGAAACATTCCCAATCGTTTTAAAATCAAACTATTCGGACAAACAGTAAGAGGAGTTCAAGAATCGCGAAATCCATCGCAAAATCAAATGAACCGCCCGATAGTTTGCGATTTCAATCCAGATAATCAATTCGGTGCACGAAAACTATTGTTCGCTCCGTCCCGAAACGGAACATCGATCACAGGACATCTCCTCTGTGTCAGCAATAGCTATTATTTCAAATCAAAATGTAATCCCATTTATTTCGCTATCATCCAGAACAACGGGCAGGATCGGATGTCGCTGCTGATCTGCCCCAAAGCTGACAATGGCGCAGTGTCGACTCGGCGCGGTGTGGTATGTGCTGCGGAAGATACGGCGGCGGGGTGTCGCTTTTTTGAATCATATTTTACACTATTATTTGGTCCATCCCAGCCCCGGGAGCGTTACTCAACGGGATCCTGTGACCGAGGGGCTTCACGAAGGAAAACTTTCAATTTTGAAATGGTAGGTGAACCTGGATAACGTTTCTTATTTAGCAGCAGATACGTGTCACAATTGCAGAAATCGAGAAATAACATTTGTTACGGCCCAAACGGAAAGCATTGAAACCAAACAAACACAGAATTTATTTATAAAAAAAACACTTCATTCACAAAACAAAATACTACATAACTACACACTTTGCTTACAGCTACACAAATCTAACACAATTGTTCGCGCGCAACTGGTATAGTTTTTCGGACAAAATTGTCGCAAAATTGCGACAATTAACGCGAACACAGCTTTATTCGATATAACGTTAGCTTATCGACGATACATTTATGACTTCTATTTATTCTCTGTACAATCAGCTGGTATATTGTAAAAACGAATCCTCGATCAAAGGCAACACGGAAAACGTTCTGTACAGAGAGAATTAATCTCTCTGTGTGATTGTTGCTCAATGTGAAACAAGCCAAGTGATACTATGTGAGTAAAGAGGAACACAATATCGCTTGGCTGTTGTGAATTACGTTTTCTTGAGGTGTTCAATTTATTTCCCGCATGAACAACAATCTAAAGACTTAATTAAAATTATCCACAGGAATCCGTGCCTGGAATAAAAGATGGATAAGTGCATTATTTATTGTCACTTACCTTGGCTTCAGAAACAATCACCTGTAAAGAACATCGATTATACATAATACAACACAACAGCACAAGAAAACAAAAACATAAAGCCAGTCTACTCTCATCTCAACACTCTGGAACACTGCTCTGATTCCTCTCTGGGCGGAGACAACATTAGTGAACGCGTTGAGAACCGGATTGTTCTTGTTGCGCTTTCCAATCAGTCCGCATCAAGAGCATTTGCACAATACAGTGTCGATCCCCACTTCCAAAGATAATTATTATATAATAAGCAAATAGTCAGAAATTCGACTAGAACGTAGTCACACATCGTAAAACATTCGAGAACAAACCATGTTCTTTTTTATTTCCTTATTTTGTAACTGTCAGTCCCAGTGATCAACTTGTTTCTAATGAAAAGCTTATTGTTAATCTCTAGGGACCAACTTACGGGGCTCAACGTGTTAATAATCCTTTAATTCATCGTTTCGATTTAAGCAAAAGACAATATCTATTTGGGACCATGTAAAAACAATTTATAACAAACTAGCTGACCCGGCAAACTTCGTCCCGCCCAAAATTTATTTTTCGTTATCACATCTACGTTTTCTTACTAAGCGCTGTTCATGGGTCCAATCGCAGAATTATTCATTAATTGATCTTCTAATCTACCCATTAAAATTACCTTTCACTATAAAATTCCTAGTACTTCTTCCAAAACTCGACATTATAATATTAGATTGTTTTCAGACACTATTCTCTTTCAAGATTTTTCAACCACTTGCAAATAACATGTTTCTCCGTTACGTTACATGCCAAATTTGGTTTCATTTGCTTGATTAATTCTCGAGTAATGCAGAAATTTGTGTTTCATTTGTATGGCAGATTCAGCCCGCCTCCTTCTCCTTAAGAGAGGGGGGAGGAGTATCTAACCACCATAGAATCATTTATTGCACCCTAAATCCTCCACATGCCAAATTTCATTTCATTTGTTCGATTAATTATCGAGTAATGCAGAAATTTGTGTTTCATTTGTATGGCAGCCCCTCCTTAGACAGGGGGGAGCGGTATCTAACCACCATAGCATCATTTATTGCACACTACTCCACACGGCAAATTTCGTTTCATATGCTCGATTAATGCTCGAGAAATTTAGAAATTTGTGTTTCAGTTGTATGGCAGCCACCCCTTTAGAGAGGGGGAGGGATCTCAAACTGTCACGAAAACCTTCCCCGGCCCCAAAAACTCCTACATACCAATTTTCATGTCGATCGGTTCAGTAGTTTCCGAGTCCATAAGAATCAGACAGACAGACATCACTCCATTTTTATATATATAGATTTTTATGTTTACATCAATTGATAGGAAATATTTCTGCATTTCACAATAAAGAAAATTATATATTTTTTAAATCAACAATTGAATAATTGTAAAATATCAAGCATTATTCAAACGCGCTAGGTCCCACATCTCGAATGGTACAGACCAGAAACAACCAAAGTAACAGCGGAATATAATTTCAATACAAGCAAAACATTGCATCACAAGCCCCACCCCTCGGTGATTCCACCGACAGTCAAACCAAATAAATTTTGCATTTGCTTTCCGAAAAGATCATTCTTTTTCTAACCGTGAAGCAGAGCTCATACGCTGAGACCACCGTTCCAGCAGGACCACCAATATCATCATCAGTAGCATCACCACCACCACTGATTTCAAAGTTGTGGCTGCATTCAGTTTGTCTGAAAGAGTGCTACAGACTGGAAGTTGAACTTGTTAGTAATATTGTTTTTGTCTACTTTTTAGGCGTTATTGGTATTTATTTGGTGAAGAGGATATAATCGAATAGAAAAACTTCAGAGAATGTCTTTCCTCAACTCCATTCAGTTTTAATAGTCATCTTATTCAGCCTCCTCAAAACAGTGTAATTGTCGATACTCCAACACAAATAACGAAATTTCCTGTTATTAACTAAAAGTAAGCAACCAAATATAATTCATGAAGGTACTACATGGGCTAAAAAGTACCGAGATTTTTCAACAGATGGCGCCACTAAAATGAACAAGAATAATTTCGAGAGATTCATCTGTCTCTAGCATATATGTGAAGTTTCATGACATTTCGTTTATTTATTCACAAAATACAGTTGTTTAAGTGTCACTACCTGAGAATTCGTATAGAAAATGGAAAAAGAGGTATATCGTATTTTGATCAAACATTATTTTTTGATGGGAAAAACTCCTGAACAATCAATGCAGTAGTTGACGAAATGTTTTTCCACTTCTGCTCCTTCTTCTGTTTTAACCAAAGACGAAAGAGTGATTTTTCATTTAAATAAATATGTATCTGTAGTGAATTATGAAGGAAATAAAGCTGAATGATTGAAGTATTGCGATTCGTCGTTCAATCTATCTATAGATAGATATATATCTTATATATATAAAAATGGAGTGATGTCTGTCTGTCTGTCTGATTCTTATAGACTCGGAAACTACTGAACCGATCGACATGAAAATTGGTATGTAGGGGTTTTTGGGGCCGGGGAAGGTTTTCGTGATATTTTGAGACACCTCCCCCCTCTCTAAGGGGGGCTGCCATACAAATGAAACACAAATTTCTGCATTACTCGGAAATTAACCAAGCAAACGAAACCAAAGTTGGCATGTGAAAGTTTAAGGGTGCAATAAATGTTTCTATGATGGTTAGACAGTCCTTCCCCCTCTCTAAGGGGGGGCTGCCATAGAAATGAAACACAAATTTCTGCATAACACAAGAATTAAACAAGCAAATGAAACCGCATTAAGCATATTGTGGTTTTAGGATGCAATAAATGTTTCTATGATGTTTAGACTCTCTACCCTCCTCTCTAAGGGGGGCTGCCACACAAATGAAACAACAATTTCGGCATTACTCGAGAATTAATCATGCAAATGAAACGAAATTTTGCATGTGAAGGTTTTAGGGTGCAATAAATGTTTCTATGGTGTTTAGACTCTCTAACCTCCCCCCCCCCCCCCTCTAAGGGGGGGCTGCCACACAAATGAAACACCAATTTCGGCATTACTCGAGAATCAACCAAGCAAATGGAACCAAATTTTGCATGTGGAAGTTTTAGGGTGCAATAAATGATTTTTTATGGTGGTTAGATACTCCTCCCCCTCTCTCAGGTGGGGCTTCCTAAAAATGAAACACAAATTTCAGCATAACTCGAGAATTAATCAAACAAATGAAACCAAATTTGGCATGTGGAGGTTTTAGGGCGCAACAAATATTTTAACGGTGGTTAGACACTCCACCCCCCTCTCTAAGGGGGACCTGCCATACAAATGGAACTAAAACTACAAACTAATCAAGCAAATGGAGCCACATTTGTCATGCGAATGTTTTAGGGGACACGAAACGTCTCCATGGTGAATAGACACTCCTTCCCTTCTTCTTCTTCTATCTATACCAATAAAAAAGTATCGCCGAATGTGTTGATGGGGAATTGTCCGATTTAGGGCTGTCTTTATTTCATCATATTTTCTGTATCCATGCAACGGAGAAACATATTCTTGAAACAAATCTTGAACGAGAATTGTGTATGAGAATAATCTGATATTATAATGATGAGTTTTGTTAGAAATACTAGGAATTTCATAGTAAAAGGTAAATTCAATGGCGTGGATTAGAAGATCAACAGTTCTGCGATTGGACCCATGAACTTGCTCATAGTAAGAAAACGTGAATTTTTGAAGGTATTGCTAACAAAAAACCAATTTTGGGCGGGATGAAGTTTGCCGGGTCAGCTAGTATTTTATTTTATACACATTTTACAATTACCTAAATGATGTATTTTATGATCTCCCGGTGCTCATTTAACACGCAGTTACGCAGTTTAAAAATAACTGAAAAAATTGATGTTGCATTAATTTTTAAATAATTTATTGTTAAGTAATCGCATCCGTGTCCTAAATCATCTGCGGTATTACCCTAATTTGGCTCCGTGTGACCAAAGCTTAAACTGAACAATGAATGTCATTTCCCAAAACGAGCTTAAGCATGCATTTAAATTTGAGTGCTAATAAATAGATGTAAAAGTGTGAAGCTGAAGGCAACTACTTTGAAAAAAAGTCAACAAGTAATAAAAAAAACTTGTTTAAAAGTTTGTTTTCACTACCAGTCCCGAAACATGATCGAGACACCGTGTGTATTGATATTAGACTCTGGCAGATTACTGAGTGGAATCTGGAATTCAGAATGATTAAAACCATCCCATTGGTAGACGACTATATCGAGCGTTTCTTAGTTGTGGTAAATAGGGTAGGTCATTAGCATTGTCATACAGATATTGATGAGTAGACTGCCCATGTTTGTATAGGAGACGTAAACGACAAAATGAACAAAATCGACTTTTTCGCTGTTTCGCATTCTACTCAACATGCAAACACACACTTTTTATTCGAAAACATTTGAGTAATTTTGAAAAAACGTTTCTGAAAAATCACTGTTTGTCCGCATAACAGACGTAGCTCCATACAGCTTTCAAACATCGTTCGAAAATCAACAATTGTCAGTATTATGTGCTATAAGCTAAACCTACATTTGAATCACATTCTTTGTAGAGTCCAATCATGTATGTCACGATAGTGTCTTATTACTTAGTGTTTCTTAATAGATGAATATAAGAAACCATTGAAACGCTGCTCATATAATTACTATTTTCTGTACACTGCACTGCGATGAACACAGAGAAGCAATTGTGTTTTTTAATGTTAAAATTACCTAAATTTCTGCATTTGAATCTTCAAGTAGATAATGAAACAATCAAATCAGTAGTAAAATTCAAATAATATTGGTTTTTAGTATTATAACTCCTCGGATTCGACATCGAATTATTTTACATACTTAGCATTTACTCATACCGTTGGTTCAAGTCACTCCACCATCTTTATGCGATTCATCATGATATCGGTAAATCATGATAAATTTTCCTAACACTAATGGTGTTATCGATTACGTCTCCTACGCAATCATGGGCAGAAGATTGATCGCACACCTGATAAGCGCCATTCGCGACTACTCAGTGCCAATATTATCTGTAAGTTTTTTTTTTAAATTGGAGAGAAAATGCTAAAATTGTTTTCTGAGTAGCAATTTCAATGTTACAAATGTACCTTTGTGAGTTGAAAGAAGTCTTGACTTGCTACCGATGCTTAAACTACGATTCGCTAGATTGGTACTCATTCATAGGATTTTCATGTCTTTGAATATTTTCAGAAATCCACATGCGCTGGCTTTTCTTTCCCAGTCAGTAAGAGACGACGCGATATCTAGCGTACTATGGATACTAAGCATACTGCTCCCTGACCCGACTGGCTCAGTACTTTTTATTTCATCTTATGTTTACAATTACAATTTCTTATTTACTAACTGAATTTAGGGTCGCGCTAGAATCGTACGCACGCGTTTCCGTGGTGCTGACTCTGCACGAACCCCTGTTTTATGATCAATCCGCTATGTTGAACTTGCCCCCCGGAAATTTGGCGAATAAAACAAAATCTAAAGTGGGTCCATTTCGACGAAATGGTCCCACTTTTATGTATAAGCGAAACTTATACATTAAATAAGGGCGCTTCACACACCTTTTGAATTATAAAGGACTCAAATAGAAAATCTACGGTTGAGGCTCTCGGGTGTATTATGATTTTTTGATCAAGCTCAAATACAAGAAGCATTACCATTTTGAGGACGAATGACTCGACTAACCAAGCTAGTAAAAGAAAAAAAATCTCCAAAAGGTCACAAACTTATCGCCATCGAAGCGCCCCACATGAGAAGCCCATTCTGGTGCGAAAAAAAGCTCGCCAAGCTAGCTGGTGACCATTTTTCTTACTCGTTCGCGGCGAGATGGCAGACAGCGTGAAACATATGAACTACGAGTATATATTACAATTCTAGCGCCAAAATCAGAGAACGACTCGAGAGCACCGAGACGACGAAGCTAGGGAGAAAATATTGTTTGTTAATCCGCAAACACCATCCGGTTGCATTCGCAGCAGTACGGAAACCCAGCCAGCCGGAAAGAAAAAGGAGCTCAGCTGTCATAGCTAGTTTTTTGTGTGAAGATACGTTATTCTTCACGTTTATGCCTAGCGATTCCTAGCCACGATAATGGGTTATCAGTTTCACTCAGCCATATGCTGTGATAAGCTGGTTAGTAATGTGGATCCGATGCGAACACACGTGTTTTCTGTTCTTGTTAAAAACCACTCACTTCGCCACGAATCTAGATTTCTGTTTCTAGTAAACAAAATCCTTAACCGAAACGACAAGCCAATCACGTGAAGATTCCTCCATTCGAACAGCATCATCTCCTGCGGCAATCGAGATACAACCATTTATCGAGAAACCATGGCATATTCTTTTTACAGTCCTTGCACAAAACTGTTCCACTTCTCCGGGGGCTACACTCGAACAGTTTATTTACACTTGGGATATTCCCAGAGCTGCCCGTCTATCTAAAACAAACAAAAAAAAAACTTCATGTCGAAGCCAAGCTTGCATCTAGCATCCTTGTCAGCTAGCAACACTTTCCGGCTGCTGATCGCCTACTTCATCAACTGCATCCCAAGAAAAGGAAATGGAATTATGCTAGATAAACCACCTAGTGGAGCAGTAATGTGGTTTAGGAGCACGGCAGAGAGGCAAAATCAAAGTGGTGTTCACTAGCGGGCTGAGATCCATTCGAATCTATCCGCCCTCCGCCTCTGCCATCAAATCTGGCTACCGACGGGGCCATTCGAGAGCCGTTTGATCCGTTTGATTGGAGGACGATCCTTTCGACTCGCACACCGTACAGGACGACTAGATCTCGATGGGAGGGCTCCTTCGAACGTTGTCGTAGATTATTGTTGTTCATAAGCTCTAGTTCTCGGGAAGATACCGGTGGGCAATGTCGGACTTATTGAAATAATGTTTTAAATTGATGAGGGTTCCGGTAAAAGCATAACATTTACACTTTAATGCTCGTTCTTTCCTCTGTGCAGCAGCTGCGATGAGCTCGATAGACAATCATATTGGGTATGGAAATCATATCGAGAGAATATTATATCATGCATGAAAATATTTATCTGGGAGCGTATATTTGCTAATAATTTTCAGAGAATGAATACGTTGTAGGTTTGTAGATAGGAAAACTCATTAATTAATTTCCTTTATGGATCCGCCTCTCCTCAATAAATTATTTTCAAAAAGTAAATAGACGAATTTCATGTTAAGTCGTCTTAGAAGTTAGAAGCTCCATCTCAGATTATAGTGGAGCGTTACGTATGTAAAGACATTGGTCATTTAAGCAACTTTGCACACTTGAAATCAAAAAAAAATATTAGACTAAAAAAAAGGGCGCATGCATCCAGAATCATAAACCTTTTTTTTAATCGTAACTTGGAATACAGATGTCCGATTAAAACATGATGTATAGAGAGTTCTTGAGAAATAAATGAAACATTAAGTGAAAATAATATTTGAAACTAGCTGACCCGGCAAACGTTGTTCTGCCAATTAAATTATTTTTAGAAAATATTATGAGTGTTAATTAAAACATAACTAATGTATTTTAAACGTGTTTGAATGCATTTTGCGTTCTTCCATTATCCAGTTAGACCACCGGACAGCGGAGACAGATGATATGATCATTGTTGTGTTAGCAGAGCAGTTGTATGGATGAATCGATCTTAATTCGACCGTGGATCGATCTGTAACAACACAAAGATGGTCAACTAGGGCCTTGAGTTTTGAACTCACGATCGATCGCTTTGTATTTCATTAATGTAATTGATATGTTTGATCTCTCAAAAGTTATGTGTAAAGAGAAAAAAGTATTACATTTTTGTCGTAAAGTTGTAAAATGTTGAAAAATGAAATAAAGAAAATCAATATTCATATCGTTCAAATGCTGTCTCGTTGGAGTAAAAAACGCGTTTCTCTTTTTCAACATGCTAAATTTATAACTGCTGGGTCTTGTTCATGAATAGGGAATCTAACGTTATGCCAGACAACAATGGAGATGATGTGTCGTTCTTATTTGGAGCCGCATTACTTCGTTGTTGTCATTCAATCGAGGAGTATTCACAGCGGTATTCTAATTTAGAATCACACCCATATTGCCACTTTCTTTATCCACAGACTTTCAAATGTGCTCTCGAATTGCTCTTTGCTCGGCTGAGGCGAATATGGCACTACTCAACGATTTTCAATTTCAATGTCTGCGTTGTTGATATTTGTGAATGAAATTATCAGTATTTGTACTTTGTACATAACATAAAATCACCGCCAGACACAATTTTCATTCAAGATTTATCCCCCAATTGCAGAGAATGGGGTTTCCTTTTGAACTCAAACACATTTTTGATATGTAGAATTCACTTTTATGAAAAAAAAAAAATGAAAAGCGTGTTCATTCCTCCCGAATATCCATTTTGCATTTTTTCTTCATACAATTGAAATACGGAGCTCAATGTTGTCTATGTCGAATTGCGTCACAAGGTTGACACACTTGCACAACTCGATTAGACTTGAGTCGAAAAGATTTCAGGATGCAAAATACAATCCTTTCGGATAATTTTGACTCTGACGCTGTTACGGCGTTGCTCATGATAGCGTTTCCCAAGTGAATGTATTCTTCCTCAAGCCACCTATGTTGATTAGGTCGTAGGAATCGCAGTCGTTTGCTCTCTACCTTCGCGTACATGTCGACCATGAATTGTTGGTACAGCACACGACATCATACGATACACATATAAAATCCGCCAGGCGCACTACTTTATTTTATTCGTCTATTCATAATTTTTTTTTTTTTTTCAAAATGAGTAATGATGTTCATAATGAACGGAGTACCTGTGGCAGGATCACGTTGTCTAATGTTTGTGCAATATTCATCTTGTTTTTTCAGAATGGTCGGGAATTTTTTGTCAAAGATATTTCTTCTGACTTGCATTGTGGTCACATACATTCTAGAGCTTGCCACTCAGAATACGTTCAAGGCGTGTTGTTTGGTATAGAAATCACAACTAAGTACTACTAACAATAATGCAAGTAATACTACGATGAGAAGGCGAACGTTGGGAGCGTTAGTGCTATTGAAGAAGAACATGGAGAGGGTCGTACGAACGATGTGCGTTGACGATGAATTCCAGATTATTGTTTTTTCTTCGAATCACAATTTCTCGCGTCATTGTGCAGACACCTTCTATGATTTTAGTAACGCTTGCGCACTGAATCTAGACTCGTGCTCTCCAGCAGATGTTTTATCAGAACTGATGACAATAACGTGATTGTCATTTTGTAAACCGAGCAAGTGTGGTTTGAAGTGAGAATTTAAAAAAAATGTTTTTAGAAAAAATATATCTCATTTTTTTATTTTGTATTTTTTCATTAAAATTATATACAATTTCGGACTCGATTACGTGCAGTTTAGATTTTTTAATATTCCAAAATAGTGACGTGAGACTACATCTAACAGGAATATTTGGGAGGGAAATGAAAACCTAAACTAGAACATGCAGAAGAAAATTAAAGATTTCGAATGCTTACATTTCTTGATAGATCGGAAGGATGTTTGCATTAATTGATAGGAAATATTTCTACGCATCTATCACAATGAAAAAAAATGTTATTTTTCATAATTGTGAATAATTGTGAAATGTCAAGCGTTATCTAAACGCCCTAACTCCCACGTTTTGATTGGCCCGATTTACGGTTTCCCCAACACAGACTTCAAAACTTTTTTTGTTCCCATCGAAATATGTTTCCCTAACACGGACTTCGAACTACGCTTAGCTTCGTACACTAGGCCAGCTACTGAGAACAGTCTTTCACGGTAAACACTACTACAAGTAGTTGGAAGACTAGCTTGCCATTTAAGCTTGCCATAGCTCAAAAAAGGGGCTCTAAAAGTGCGAGCCGATTTTCAGGAAAACAAAAACATAATTTTTATAGGCGGACTTACATAAATTCAATTTATTCTAGATTCAACATTCTTATTATTCTGTTATACAATTTCTCGCCATCTTTCACGCAGCTCTACAGCTCTACTTACCATTTGTTAAACTTGATTAGAGCGTAATGATCACCAAATGTTAGAATCGTGATTGCGATTGATTCGAAATGTTTTCACATAACAGTCGATTCCGTTAGTAATGGGATTATTTCCCCGATCGCGACGTTGATTATTATTTCATTCACCCCATCGGGTTTTAACAAATAATTTCGATTTTGATTATTGCGTTCACAGTTTCTTTAGCGAGACGGTTTCCAAATTTTTTTGTTGTTGCGAAAATACGATTTCTCTCACTATTACAGTTGACACATTTGACAGTAGTAAAAATAGTTCAGTTCAGTACTGTTCGAATTGTCTGATTGAGTTTTGTTGCGTAAAATGATTAAATATTTTACAATAAGTTTATCTTATCACAAAATCTGTATACAATCTGCATGGATTTCCAATAATCTGTAATCTGTATATACAAAATCTGTAAATGTGGCAACACAGCCCCCGACTTGCATTGTAAAAGACGTGTAGAAATATGTCCTATCAATTGATGCAAACATCTTAAGAAATATATGTTAAGATATGTTAAGAAATGTTCGAGTTATAAGAATTCGAAATACGGGTAGGGTTAGCACACAAATCGGCAGAACAAATGTATGGGGAAAAAGAAGTTCTTCCAGTTTTCATGAATTTAAACCGTTTAGAGATTACCGAATTGTAATGTATAGCATATCTTAGAGAATTTCCGATTCGATTGGAAATCATGAGAATTCGTTCACAGTGAAAATAGTTATTAACGTTCACTTTATTTCATAAAAACGTGACCTGTTTTCTGACTTGGCACCCTTCCTGAAAGACGTAGTTATACGTCAAAAATACATGCTCTGAGAGGGTAGAACTTTAAAGCTGCGTGAAAGATGGCGAGAAATTGTATAACAGAATAATAAGAATGTTGAATCTATAATAAATTGAATTTATGTAAGTCCGCCTATAAAAATTATGTTTTTGTTTTCCTGAAAATCAGCTCGCACTTTTAGAGCACCTTTTTTGAGCTATCCTGATTTTTCTCTGATCTTGATTTTCATTCTTCCTGATTTTTGAAATTTATAGTTGGCAACCCTGCAAATTAGTAAGTGTGTAGCCACCTAAAAAAGTTTTGATTTATAGAGAAGCTAGTGTTAACTATCTCAGATTATTATCCCTGAAGGCAGTTCTAGGTACTTTTTATTTTGAATGAATTGATGTTCTTTGCTCATTCAAATTCATAGAACTCACTCTTACTCGAGTATTAAAATTATTTCAATATATAAACTTGATACTCTATTAAGAGATATTTCACCTAAACGAAAAATTTATAAGTGTATGATTTTATCTCCAAAAACAGGACCAATGTTGTAATGGCCAGACTGTGTCACTTGCACTGTAAAATATGTATTCTAATAACAAAACATCTGAATAAAAATGCATTTAAAAAAAAAAGGAAAATTTAATCATTATTTATTATTTTTTATGTAAAAATGTGTTTATTGCTCCCTAAACTTTTTTCGCTTATTTCTCCCTATTTGCTTCTTGATCACATGTATTTCCTCCACGTTTAGTATTCGCAAATATAAAGCCGAAAAGATTTCAAATTATGTCACATTATTTATGTTTGCCCCAGAAAGAATGACAAACAATTGAAGAGAGCGTATTTTTTTGGGGAACAATATCAATAACTTTGAGTGAAGTTGAGATATCGACAAGTTCTGCATCGAAAAATGTTTGTATTAGTGTATTAGCTCTGAAAGTCTTTCGAAGACAGTTTGCATGTAGAATTTGAAATATAAAAGTTAGAGTGAAAACATAGTTTTTTTCATGGTGACCCTAACGTAACTTAGAAAGGCGCTATATCGGTTATTTCAAGAGATAGACAAAAACTTTGTTCTACAAAGATGTCTCAAATAACTTGAATTACAACATTGTCGAACTATGTTTACCTCTATCTATAGAGATAAGAAAGTTAGATTTTTTATTTCATCGGAAATGTTGGTCACCCTATTTTTGGCAACATGAAAATGAGCGCTCTATCATATGTAACAACTTTGTCGAAGACAGTTTTTGTCTAGAGAATAACTGTCGAGCTCTAAATGCAAATTTCCACTTGAATGCATCTCCTGGACCATTGTGCAATGGCATGAAATTCGTCAAAAACGTCCTTGAATGTTTGTTTGATGTTTCGTGTCGTAAGAATTTGTGACCGAAGCTATTAGCATAAGGATTCCTCATGCATCAGTCAGGGCTGGCATATCGCTCTAGTGGGGAAGAATTGGAATTGTTTCGTATTAGGCCAGATGTAGGTCGCAACTTGATGTAACAGCAACCGATAATTTCCTAGAGAATGTATCTTATTCCGTATTCCGTAAATTCTAGAATATATAACATACGGAGTTTATTCATGCTACAGCAATCCTTTGCGCGCTGCAATAATTCCTTCACATAAAATAATATGATGACAAATAGACAAATAGACAAATAGATAACATCGTACAATTTTGCTGTCTCTTCACAAATCAATGTTTCTGGAGTCAACAGCATTTTTTGGTTCACATCCTTCAGGAGCATCCATCACTATCATTCTCACAAACGCTTCTTCCAAAGTTGCTCACTAGAGGATCCACTTTTGAAAATATTTCACACATACACACACCATTGCCCTGCCTCCCAGAGGCTTTACTGTCCAGTACTCTGTTGATTTTCCACTCCATTTTCCGACACTGATTTCCATCCGATTGCTTGATTTGATTTTAAAACTCAATTCACACACAGAATCAACACTGTGAACACATACCGTGAGCTTCATCTTTATTCCTTCAGCCGGTTGAACTTGGCAAGAAAAACTGCCTCGAATGCACACAATTTTCCGGTTCACTCGTTTCACGCTTCTTCCACTTTTTTTTTTGTATTCGTTCGTTTCTGTGTCTTCTGGTCAAACCGAGATGAAATTTTCCTTCTCCAACACAGAACTTTTCCACGCAAGCTTGCCGTTCACCCAGGGCCGGTCCAAACCGCAAAAAACGGAGACCAAAACCGCGCGCGCTCGATACCGAATTAAAAAGATGTTGGAAAATCCTTTCGAACAGAAGCAGTTCACCAGCCGGAAAAATCCTTTCTTATCGAAACCGAGGGCAACAGCACATTTGGAAATGAATCGTAGCGGACTGGAATCGAATGTTCCTAGCGTTTGAGTTTTATATATTTTAATAGCAATTTTTGCCCCAACCCTTGGGGAAATGAGAGAAGCATAAATGTGCCCCTCCCAGTGTATCATAATACACGCGTACCCCCGATGGGCGCATCTTGGGCTGCTCACTCTCACTATCGGAACCCATGACAAGTGGTGTGGTGCAGCGGCAAATTAAAATTTGCAGCTCGTTTGTTTGTGCATTTGCGCCGAGAGCATTCGAATAATCCGAGATCGACGAAGATACACAGCGCGCTGATTGCTGGAGTTCACTGTAAACAGTGGCCCGAATGGCGAGATGTGCCGATTACACCGGGACACCAGCGAACGTTCTATCTACCTATCGCTTCGATAACGTCCCGCACTCGGGCTACCGATCATTCTGTTATCACAAGCGCGCGCCATCCGATAGCAACCAACCAGATATCACGAATACCTGGGAGATGTGTTCATTACCTTATTATCGCGTCGCTCTGCGCTACCGGCATCATATCATCGCAGCATACACCCTTCCCTCAAGCGCCTCCTCACCGCGCGGACTAAGTTGGATGCACTGCAAATCGCCTGCAACGAGTTTTTACTATCGCAACTTTCGAACCGTGTCATGTTGAGCACAGGTGAGGCTGCTTTTCATTCATCGCTTGCGTATTCATTTCTGAGTCGCCTCCATCCGTTTCATTAAGAAATCGCCAACCGGCAACCGCGAGCGGGATACGCAACCAGGCCCCGATTGAAATATGGGAGATATTTCGATTCATAGAAGCGGAAAAATAGCTCATTTAATTTTTTGTTTTTCGTTTTTTTTTCTTCGTTACTCGAAGCTCGTTCCCTCTTACGCCAGCCGCCACGGGGTGACAGCGCAGGTAATTAGGGCCCTTGCCTTCACGGTGCCTTCCTGTGAAGGATAATTATTTCATAATAGAAGCAATATTTCAAGATGACATCATCCGCATCTCGTGGCGAACTCGCGAACCCAGCGTATGACATAATTACGAGCGGTGGTCTAATTACGGCTCTAATTGCGGATTAGTGCGTGTGCCGATTGGACCGATCAGATAGGCCCGAAGAGGATGTTTGTTTCTGCCGTTCGTTGTTTACATTCGATGACAACATTGTGGCAATATTTGAATGGTGTGCAAAAAATTGGGTGAACATATAAAATTTCTCAATTAGACAACTATTTTCGCATTGCGAATTCTCATATATTGTGAGGAAACAAGAGCGGTGTACCCGTTTAGAATAATTGCTAATCATTAATCAGTCCTATATTAGGCTCTATTGTTTTGACGTAGGACTACGTCTTCAGTAATCGGAAAACAAGTCACGATTTTATGAAATAATTTTAACGTTGACAACAATTTTCGCTACAATCGAATTTTGATTATTTACATACCAATCGATTCTGGAATGTCCCTATTGCAACTCATGCAACGGTACGATTCACCTGCTTTGTTGAGTCATCATGTGAACATCGGTTGCCGGCGTGCGTCAAGCGAGTTCAAAAGCTGCCTTTGTCAAGGCATGGGCGGAGTTTAGGTTAAATTTTCCAAAATAGTCATTCTCAACCCGGCCCGACCCGGTACAATATCAGCTGCAAGCTGCAGACAGTTTTTTACTCACTTGCATTTATGCAGACCGGAATGTGTTTGTGACTTTATAACTTTGTAACTTTGTAACTTTGTCTGTAGCGCTGTACCACATTAATAGAAATTTAACCCTCTTCCTGTTGACCGTTTGATTCGGAATTTGGAACACATCTTTATCTCTGGTGTCATTGTAAAACTGCGTATTCCATGATCATGAAAATCCATGATGGCGGCCGGTACAAAATGCCAGATTAAATGTTTTCTCAGAACCCCATCAATATGTACATCAAATGAAAGGGGTTGACTATTAGAACACAGTTATTTATGAAAAATGCAAATCCATAATGGCCGCCACCACGATTTTATTTTAGTCTCATCATTGCTTTAGATTAATGAAGAAACGGATGTGATAACTGCTGACTGATACTTGCCTAATTATTTTCTAGCTTTAAGTACATTAAACCCTTCAACTTAAAATGTGTTTCACTTATTTTATTTTCTAGTTTTCAGTAAATTATCTGTATCATTAGTATACTTCTCTACAATAAAACCATTCAACTTTTTTTGATGTAGGACTGCATCTTTCATTTCTATACCGGGGTGTAAAATCAATGTTTCGAAAACGAAAGCGTTACGCCGGAGACCGAGATTTTGAGCGTTAATAGCACCTGAACAACCGAACGAAATGGTATGATGAACGCTTCATTCGAAAGATAAAATGTCTACGCGTTATATACTTGTTACTTTTTCATCCAAAAAGTTGCCTTAAAATTGATTTCAAAACAGGCTATTGAAATCACCAATCGGTATATAAGCGAGCGCCGCTCGTAAATCCACTCAGTTATAGTTAAACAGCGATTGGAGCATGTTGTCGTTGTTGTGGTGAAGCTAACTTCATTTATCATGAAAGCGCTGATGAACGGTGTCACCAAGAGCCTGTTTGTGCACTTTAGGCCAGAAGGTAATCCATCAGGAGGAGAGTGATGCCACAAGCGGTTCCACTTGAGACATCGGAACAGCCATCCAGCATCGAGAAGATTCCGGAAAGCTGTCATCGTTGCTGAAAAATAATCTACCAGTTCCCCTTGGAATTGAAAAATACATTCATGCGAAAGAGTTTTTTTTAATGTTTTCTATCCATATAACACTGCGACCAAATACATTTGGTTTTGTGATTTTTCAATCAAGTGCAATTAACAGGTGGTTATCGAGTTAGCATTAACCACTGGTGGACTTCGAGTATCGAGGAGAATGTGGGAAGATGTTATCGTTGCTGAAAAATAATTTGCCAGTTCCCTTGAAATTGAAGATTACATTCAAGCGAAAGAGTTCATTATGTTTTCTATCCATATAATACTGCGACCCAATACATTTGGTTATGTGATTCTTCAATCAAGTGCGATCAACGAAAGACCACGTCTTTCGGCAATTTATTAGAGGTGCACTGAATCTTGAGAAAGAATTCCCGCTCTACGCGCAATGGCAAACGATGTTCACTCAACAATTTCTCAAACGAGAAATGGGTGTTCTGAGAAAGGATGAGCGAACGCAAAAATTATGTAGACTGATTCGATGCAACAGATATTTTGTCTATTGGAAATGGAATAGAAATCATATCACAATACAAGCAATATATTATGTATTATACAACTTTCGTGTGATTGCTTCTTCTTCTTCTTAAATGGCACTAACGTTCCTAGGGGAACTTCACCGTCTCAACGTAGCATACTTGCATCATTTTTATTAGTAATTAGTTGAGATTTCTATGCCGAAAACACGCCTTGAATGCATTCTGAGTGGCAAGCTCTAGATTACGCGTGACCACAGTGCAAGTCGGAGGAAATTTATTTGACGAAAAATTCCCCCGACCAGAACGGGAATCGAACCCGAACCCTCGGCATGTTAGGATTGACGCTAACCACTCGACCACTTTTAATTTTTATTTCTTAACTAACATTCTTCGGAATATTTTGATGGTGTACTGGATTCTATTAATCAAATGATTTCATTTAATACCAATATTGGGGGGATTGCAAAATCCTCTTAATAGTCGATCATTTTATGGCGGCGACCTTTTCGAATTTATGTTTTTCATAATGTAGTGTATTCTCCAAGTCAAGCCATTCAGCCATTTTTAGCGGCGTCCAAATTGAATTTTTCAAGACCATGGAATACGCAGTTTTATATTGGCAGTAGAATTCTAGGTATGTTCCAAATTTTAGATCAGTCAGTGATCAGGAACAGGGTAAAATTCCAATTAATGTGGAACAACCCTACATACACTCAAACATACATAGAAATAGGGAAAGCTGAATGAAACCAATAAAAAGAAATTGTTTATTTGAGAGCTTCGGCCATCTTGGATTTGGATTTTTCATGATCTACTGTATTTTGTGGTGGTGACCATTTTGGATTTGCATTTTTCATAAATAACTACTAGTTAAGCCCTCTCCTTTGGTACCCATATTGACTATTAAATATGGAATTATTATACAAATTATTCAAAATTTCCGAAAATCAAAAATAAAATATTCCGGAGTCCGACCTGTACTACAAACCCCGATCTCTGGAGAAATCTTCATTGCAATACATGCAAGCGGTGGGCGCTCTTGTACTCGCCTGCATTTGTGCACACTGTGATGTGTTTCCCCAGAAGGGACTGAGACCGAGGAGCCAGGGGAAATTGCCATTGCAGTTGAGTGACTCCTCGCCAAATTAGCCGAAAAACAGTACATTTATATATATATAATAATATACGTATAAATGGAGTAATGTCTGTCTATTTTTGCCATACAAATGAAACACAAATTTCTGCATTACTCGAGAATTAATCAAGCAAATAAAACCAAACTAGGCAAATGGAGGTTTTTGAATATGAGAAATGTTTCTATGATGGCATGACATCCCTCTCTCCTCTGAAATGGAGAAGGGGTCCCGTAAAAATAATACACATATTTCAACCAAACATGACAATTGAATTTTTTTTAATGTGATAAAACGCACACGATATCTTCTTCTATCTATATAACTAAAAATGGATCACAGAATGTGTAAATAAAAGCAAAACTCGAGAAAGGAATTGTCCGATTTTGGGCTGTCTTTATTCTATAATATTTTGCAAGTGGTTGAAAAATCTTGAACGAGGTGCCAATGAAAATGGTCTTCTCGAATTTCAAAAAATTACCTCATAAAAAATGTTCACCACCTCGAAAAAACACCCTATCAACCCAGCTCAATCGAGATAACTATTTTTATTGACACCCAAAATCATATGTTTTGCCTCGTATTCCGAAAAAAAAACCCAAAGAAGTCCCAGAGAGTCGATTTTTGACCAAAAAAAATTTCCGAGATGACAATAGATCGCGACGTTTTATGCATTTTTAAGGCATTTGGCATCGAAATTTTTTTTTTCAAAACCCTGATTTCCTCCCCTCTCTCTTAATCCCCACTCTCCTCGCTTTACGCCACTTTTCTTTAAGTCCGATTGAGCTGAAATTTTGCTTAGGGTGTTTTCTCGAGGTGATGAACATTTTTTATAGGATAACTTTTTGGAATTTCAGAATCGATCTTTTCCCATACATTCATTGGAGCCCTAATGTACATGTTTATGGTTCTATGAATTTTAAATTACATAGTAGTAATAGCCATTTAGGCGTAAGAGTATTTTGTTCTGTTTCATTTCATTATGATAAACTACACAGTAGTAGCCATTCAGGCGTAAGGGTATTTTTATCTGTTTATCCACTGTTCAGCAGACTGGACAGCGGAGACAATTGATATGATAATTGTTGTGTTATTTATAGCACAACAGCCCGATGCTTCTTGCAGAGCAGAGCAATTGTATGGATGAATCGATCTTCGTTTCACCGTGGATCGACCTCCATCGCTGATGATTGTTGCGTGGACGTAGTTATTCATAACAACACAAAGATGGTCAATTGAGGGTCCTGAGCAGTGTTGCCAAACGTACAGATTTATCTGGAAAGATACAGATTTTTTCGTTATTTTTGGTACAGATTTTGTACGGTACAGAGTACAGATTTTCGTTAAAAAGTACAGATTGGTACAGATTTTTTTCCGCTTGTGAAATTTCTTACATTCGAACTAAGCAACATTAAGGCACATGACGACTTTTACGTCGCAGTATCGCTTGGAACGATTGTTTTAAAATTTTAATTCATGATAGTATGCAATCTAGAATAAAGAAAACTGTGTATAAGCATTATAAGACACACGAAGGACTTGCAAATGTGAATGTAGTATTTGTAGTAAATAAATGAGTATTTATTCATGCTAAATTTCTACAACGAATATTTTCGATGGTACAGATTTTTGGTAAAGTTTTTTGGTCGGAAAAGTACAGATGAGAAATATTTTGAACCCCTCTGGTACAGATTTAAAGGTGGCAACACTGGTCTTGAGTTTGAGCTCACGATCGATCGCTTAGTAAGCGAACCCGCAACCAAGTGGCTACGGAGACCCCCGATAAAAAGGTTTTGTCATTATTCTCTGAATTGTAAGATGTTTATACATGGTTTTGTTAAACTTTACGTTCAAATTTTCCATCATTTTCATCATTGCCCTCCTCCTTGAGCCGATACATAGTTATTCACTTTCAAAATAGAGTCTATAATTGTTAGTTCCAGCCGATTTCCGGACATTGTTTTGTTGAAATTATGACGCGAAAATATTCGCTCAACACACGCTGATGAATGTTATTTAAAAGTGCCTCAATGCATGTTTCAGTTGAAATTTGATCGCATAAAATAGGACATTGCTCAGCATAGAACTAACGTACAGAAATAGGGAAGGGTGTAATTTTGTAGGTTTTTCAATGAACTCTAAAGAAAAAATACACCAAAATTATTCGTCAACCGTTTAGATGAATTTTCGAACTTTTCTTGTGGTACCACCCATCATTTTCATATTCAGTACTGCTGGTATTCGTATTTGCTATGATGTTCCACTTTTCCATTTGAGCTGATGAAAAGCCAAAAGTAAAGGGGATATTGCGGGTAGGTTCAATTTTTTTCACGCAGATAGATTTGTCCGAAAGTTGATTATTTGGTAAGGAATTTGTAGTTGTGGATAGAAGCCCAAGGTATTAATTACAATGAATGGAAAAGTTTACAAGAAGGAGTGTCTTCAGAACAGGATTTTGCCATTCATTCGATCACAAAAAAGTCCGGTGAAGTTCTGACCTGACTTGGCAAGCTGCCAACCGGTATGTCGTCAAGCGATATAAGTAGAACAAAATCGTTTTCATTGAAAAAAATTACCAATCCACTAAATTGTCCGGATTTACGTGGCAACGCAATTGGGCAATTATCAAAGGCAAACTGAAAAAATGTGGCAGAACCATCAAAAGACCGGCTCAAATGGAAAAGTGGTGGGACAAGATAGCAAATACGGTGACCAGCAATACTGTGCAGAAAATTGTGAAATTTGTGATTTGAGATGAAAAGTTCGAAAATCGATCCGATCAGCTGACGAACAATTTTAATGTTTTTTTCCCTTAAAGTTCATTCAAAAACCTACAAAATGACAATCTTCCCTTTTTTGTAGGTTATTGCAAAGAAAATGTCCTATTTTATGCGACCAAATTTCAACTGGCTTAAGAAGCAACCATTGGATACAACAACTTCTCATCACTCCTTCTGACATCCAACAGCTGAGACCAAGGGCCTGATTCTCGAATACACTACGAATACACTTCACGGTGGAAACGGTATGAAACGCATTCGCGATGACAACGGTACGGTGTCGACATCTGGATGCGAGATTAGTTTCCCACTAAATTTATCTATCTATAATATCTAAATATATCTAAATAATTAAAATAGATTTTTGTATGGGATTATTATACCACATGAAGAAAACAAAGTTTTCCACTCACATTGAATACCAGTTTGATACGAAGAAGATAATTTTCATTAATGATTATTTATTTGAAAAGTGCTCATTCTGCCTGAAAACTCATCATTATCTTCGACACTTCACTAACTCGTAAAACGTAGTTCAATGGCGTGCCGTTCATTTCGTTTCCACCGTGAAGTGTATTCGAGAATCAGGGCCCAAGTATTATCTGAGGCACTCAATTCTTGCCCCATAATATTCGGCTTGAGTAGCCTGAATTTATTATCCATGCCTTGTATATTACCTGCTTCAACGAATTGAGGAAATTGGCGCATCAAATCATTAAGGTTTGGTAGCTTGACGGATAAACGGATCGCTGAAAGCGGATCGTTTTGAAATCTGATTCACGAACTCAATATAGAAGTCACGACAAATCGGATTCAAGGTCAGTTTCCTAGCTGCGTCCAATACCTTTCCAGCTTCTTCTGCATCAATACAAACGTAACCATCCTCAGGCTTCTTCAGAAAGTATCCAAAATCTTTCACATCAAGATCAGTATCAGCGAATCGTTGCACGTAGCTCTCCAAATATAAGTTACCCAACATGATCAACAATAACATTCTTGTCTCATTATGAAGTTCGCCAAATTCAAACCTTTCTAATTGAAAAGTGCTATTAACGTTATTGATGAGAGTTAGAACAATGTTTAGGAACAGCATAATCGGCTTAGTCATAGGATCGTTCATATAGTCAATATAAGATTGGCGGATTGATTATGGTCATACTTTACGTGGAAAGAAAAGAATAGTTTAAGCTCCCCAAATCGCTCAAAATTTTACTTAACAACTGCCTGCAACGAATATTCTGTATATGTGGCAACCCTGCTTGGACATATGATGCCCTAAATCAGCCAAAAGACGCCACCCTCTCGACACTGCATAGCAATTTCACAAACATTATTTTCGTTATATGATATTGGTCATATCTCGAAAACGGTCAGTCCTAGGATAAAACGTTATATATTCATGAAATCACATGTAGAATCCAATTTTTTTTCCCAAAATATATATTTTTATCAAGGCTCATATGGCGTTAGCCTCACGGGGCCGGGAGTCCAATACTTTGACAATTTTTCTTATTATCTATGTTAGTAATATGTAACCGATTACTCGCGGTTGGCTCGAGGTTAGTATTACAAGTGTTTTCGTAATTAGGATGTTGTTGTCTCCAATGCTCTGTACGTGTGCCCGACACGGGATACTTCCTATTGGGATGCAGCTGACCATTAATCAGCAACGCCCCCCTAGTCTGTAACCCATATCTAGCGTGGTGCATCTTTCTCGACTCGAGGAATCCAGGATAGAATGGTCACTAGCCGGCGCAATCATCAGTTCGTGTAGAGTTGTCATGAGCGGTACAACCTTTTGCTCTTGTTGAATGTTCAGTGGACTGCACAACCTTTGGCCCGTGTTTCTGTAAAGAGTGTGTGTATGTATTGCCGCGACTAAGTAAAAGTTTATCGATCGGATAGGAGGGATATGAAACGGGGACACAACGAAGGAATCATCATTAAACGTTGACATCGGCGTTTCTGAGGAACAGGTATAGATGAAGCAGAAGATCAGGATCACGGCTACCTAAGATATTCCTGACGGGGATATCCGATTGTATGCCTTGTGCTCTCAGTGCTCTAGAGAGCTGAGAGCGAGCAGCATGGAACCGGATACACAACCAGACAATATGCTCGATGTCGATGCACCCACCTTAGCTAGCGAGTCCGCCTTCTCATTCCCCGGAATCGAGCAATGAGAGGGAACCCATGCTAAGGTAATCTTGAATAATTTTTCGACCAAAACACTCAATAGTTGTCTTATTCTTGTTAGGAAATAAGATGAGCGTTCATCAACTTTCATTGAGCGGATTGCCTCTATTGAGCTGAGATTGTCTGAAAAAATAAAATAGTGGTCGATGGGCAATGTTTCAATGATCCCTAGTGCGTGGTATATCGCACCCAGTTCAGCCACATACACGGAACAAGGATCTTTGAGTTTGAAAGAGGCACTGGAATTTTTATTGAAGATGCCGAAGCCAGTGGACCCGTTTATGAATGAACCGTCAGTAAAGAACATTTTATCAGATCTAACTTTACCCCCATATTCTGCCGAAAATATCGGCGGAATAGAATCTGAGCGTAGATGATCTGGGATTCCATGGATTTTTTGTCGCATGGACAGATCAAAAATGACAGAGGAATTGCAAAAGTATGGGAAGCAAACTTGGTTGGAGATGCCTTGTGAAGGGTGCACGTCGTGAGTAAGGTACTCATGGTATAAAGACATAAAACTTGACTGAGGAGTCAGCTGGAGTAGATTTTCGAAGTTATCAATCACCAATGGATTCATGATCTTGCAACGGATGAGAAATCTGTAGGATAATTCTGTGAACCGAAGAGTAAGCGGGAGTACTCCTGCCAAGACTTCGAGACTCATCGTATGTGTCGAATGCAAACACTCCATGGCTATACGCAAGCAACGATATTGTATCCTCTCCAGCTTGAGAATATGAATCCTGGCAGCTGATCGGAAGCAAAAACTGCCATATTCTAACACTGATAATATCGTTGTTTTGTATAACTGAATGAGGTCTCCTGGATGGGCACCCCACCATGTTCCGGTAGAATCCAATGTTTCATATTATTTTTCTAGATTGAATACGATTTCGCAAGGTATGAAATTTAATATTTTTTTAAAAACTCAAATCTCCATTCTGAAGAGTCCGACACTGCAACGCTATCTATTAGAATTTGTAGAATTGAGAGAGTTTTCCAATAAAAATATACTAAAAAATGAAGGAAGGGTTTTTTTTAAAATACAAATGTTTTAACAGTGTATTTAAAACATTATTTTATTTTTCCCATATAGTTCAATGATTGCCCAAAAACTTCTCTACATAATATTTCAATCGAATATCTTAATTACGAGATACGAAAAAAAAATTCTGCATACGCCCTTAGGTGTAGTGCACAAACTACGTAATGCTAAAAATCCTGATTTTGGATTCATGTAATTTTTTGCATCGATTTAAAAAACGTACCTTAAACAGAAAACAGTAATTGCATGCGAAAAAAAATCATTTGTGAAATGCGGCAGCTTGAAACTTTTAATAAATGATAGTATGCAATATAGATTCAGAAACTATGTATAAGCATCACCAAATACACGGATGACGAATGAAATGTGAGTGTGGTATTTGTAGTAAATAAAAGAGTATTTTTTATGCTAATAAAATGGATTTTTCGCTACAATTAATATTTTTGATGGTACAGATTTTTGGTACAGATTTTTGGAAAAAAAAGTACAGTTAATGAAGATTTTTAACCCCTCTGATACAGATTAAATTTGGCAATGCTACTTGCAGTATATAACAGTTCGGCTGAAAAGTTTATAGGGTAACACAGTAAAACTTTTTTTTTGCAAAATTCAATTTTATCATTCAACATAATTGCCTTCGAGGACTATGTAGTGATTATAGCGATCGTGCAACTTTTCGATACCATTTTATTAGTACTCTTTCGGTTTTTCCTCAAAATAGGTCACAGTTTCGGTAATCACTTCATCGTCGGTCTTAAATTTTTTGTCAGCGAGCGTTCTTTTCAAGTCTGCGAACAGAAAATAGTCGCTGGATCTGGAGAATTCAGTAAATGCGGAAGCAAATCGAATCGACTTTTTTTCACAATAACAAAAGTTGCTTCACTCTCAATGCTGTAACTCACGAACCAATCGACCGATTACTGTCAAATTTTGACACGTATCCATTGAAAAATGGTGCTTTGTGATAGTCAAGAAGATACTCCATCTAGACGTCAACCTTATGAACTTTTCAGCCGAACTGTTATAAACTATTGGCGATCTAACGCAAAACGTGAACGATCGGTGAGACATCTGGATTTTGTATTTGAACTAGTAAAAAGGATGATAATGTAACCTAAAACTCAAAAATGAATAAAAAAAATCAAAAATAAATTACTTCCGGGCTTCCCAAGGTTATTATCACATACAGAAACCATGCATTTTTCAACTTGTTTTTGATTGTGCTCTCGAATTTCCTTTTTTTTTTATTCAACCATTGTCAATATTTATACAGTTTTCACAAATGAAAGAGGTAAGAAAATAACATGTTATATATGAAATTGCGCAGAATTGAATTTCTTCCAAACTCATCGCAATCAAATAATCATTTATCATTATAATATTGTAATTTATAGAAAGAACTACAAACCTTCCATAAACTCACATTGCAAAAATTTAAAACCATCATCACTTTCACCGCATCGCCGCCTAGGTGTAGATTTACGTTAGATCGCCAATTTGTTTAGGTTTATAATTAATAAGGTAGGAAACCGATTACTCGCGGTCGACTCGAGTTTAGAATGGTGACATATTTTCTTCGGGAAAATTATTGAATATAAGGAGATTGTAACAATGTTAATGATCACACTCAATTCTTACATCTATTATGTATTCACATTTCAACTTATTCTAATAATAAGAAAGGAAACCGATTGCTCGCAAGAGAGGGTATAAGGATATCACGACAATCACAGATAAAGGTCGTTGGATTTAAAGAAAACATATATTTAGAACTAGTAATCTAACAGGTCTAACCGAGTCAACACATCTCTCACTGGTACATTGAGTTGTCTTCCTCGGGTTCAAAAGGAGTTTTCTAAATTCGATCTGGCGACAAGGCCAAACAACGTGCTCGATGTCGTGGTAACCTTGGTCACAAACACGAATTGACACGAAAGGATGAATGGACATGAGTCGGAAGAAGGTGCGAATAAGCTCCCGACTCAAGCCCAGACTTTTGAGCCAGGGTTTGAGGCTAACCTTAGGGATAATCGAGGGTAGCCTCCGTCAAGGCCTTTTTCGATGGCGATAATATAAGTTCAGATGATAAATAAAACATTTTACAGATTCCCGGTATATATTTGATAGAATGTATTATCATAGCTTATCACTGTACGGCCTCAAAATATGAGATGGCATAATATCATCAATGTTCAGTGAGTGTACCTAATCGTGATTATTCGAAATCAACTCGCACTGTTTCGCCGTATTCCGAAAGAAGTTTCACGTTATCCACTGTACTCGCTTTCTGCTGAGAGGAACATAGTCCAAAGCATCTTTCGAGCACAGTTTCAAGTCAAGTCTTGAGACGGTCAAATTCTAAGACGGTCAGTAACCGGAGAAGCCTTCAAGGACATGCACTGATTGCTCGTGGAGGTTCAAGAGCTGCGACATTTTGTGCTTATGAGAAGTGTCATTAAACTCTTTGAAAACCAGACTTCCCCTTATCCTCTTCAGGACAAATTTCTTATCGGAACACATTGTGTTACAATTGTTATCAAGATTAAAAACAGAAATTTTTAAAGGTATTCCAGCATATTATTTTCCATGATAATGATTATCTGTGCCTTTCTCTTAATTGGCAATTTCCAGTCATCTCATTGGTATCCATACACACACGCACACACCAACTCACCCTCACAGGCAAATGTGTTAATTCGCTTCAACATTACGGCTAATGATCCAGAACACACTCTCGCCTACAATCTGATCGTCCTAATAATCAACGGCGCGTATCGGACGTCATCCACCCGGCGTCCAGCGTGGGATGCGAGCAAGGTTGTGGAAAATTAAGCACAACAACTGCTCGAAATTGAGGGCCACCACGCGAAAACAAACGCTTTGGGGCCTGGCTAGGGCATGATTTTCTGCCATCTCGTCAGACTGGGTGCGGGGGGGGGGGGGGACAGAGAGAGGCATAATTTCACCACTCGGACCGTTCATCGGCTATGAATAATAATTTATTTTATTATTTCAATCAACAACTTGCTGCTGTTGCTATTTTCAGCTCTATGTGGTTAAAATAGCGTGCGCTGCTGTCAATGGGCGACTTCATGTCATTACCATTTAATTGGACTTTTGCTCCCACGGTTCAGGAGAACAAAATGCTAAGCTCTCGCCGGACGGAAGCAAATCATCGACTTGTCCTTCATTTTTTCCACTATCGCTCCTACTATCCACCGAAGGTTTACGCTTCCCATCGCTAGTCTCGGAGGGACTTACTATTTCACACGTAGAAGCTTGTCTGGGGGGTTCGAAGCTATTAGGGTATTCATAGACCCGTCAAAATTCCAGCATCTTTCGGTTCAATTTTCTGAATTAGATCAGCATGCTTGCATCTCCGGTACGCTAATCGCATTGACTCATGTTATCTCAATTAGCCTAATATTCTTTTATGGCTGTCATTAATTACACGTAGGAATGGTAGCCCAAATGAAAGCCTCAGATAAAGAAAAAGCATTACTGCCGATGGTGCTCCACCCGTCGGTTGGTTGGTTGGAAGATAGGAAGTAACCTGATTAAATAATTCTCCTAAGAAGCACCAACATTGTAAAGAGCCAGTGAGAACGGAGAGCATTGCGTATATGCGAGGCCCCCAAAAACATGGAAAGGCCGGCAATGACAGACATTGGTGCAAAATTTATAATATTTCCGTTACTCTTCACGAGCAATGTTCTGCTTTCACCGAAAGGATCGCTTCAGATTCAATAAATCATTTGCGTCATCTTTTCCGCCCGGGAACTTTACCCCATAACAAATCGCTAAATCATGAAATCGAAAGTCTCCATCGCCCTCCCATTCATTATCATTGTTACCGCGGACATATTCGCGCTCCCGCTTCTCCGATGAAATCGCGCCGAAATGGTTGGAACGTAATTGAATCCCGCTCGCTTTATTTAATTTGCATAAACATAATTATAAGAAAGCAATTGGAAACTTTTACGTCCTTCCCTACACACGAAATCCTAACGAGCCACTCATCGGGCCTAGCAGTGGCTTGCTTCCCACATAAATCAGGTGGCTGCAATGCAAAATTAACTTACTCAACTCGCACGCTATGGCACCATGATTTATAGAGAATCGCCGCTCCGACGCGGCTCAGTTCAGTGGCAAACGTGGCCCGTGGAGAGTTTCAATTTTTTCCCATCATCCTCAGTTCCCCGCACAACTTATCGTCAACCACAACGTCACAGTCGGAAACTTTCGAAACTTCTGATGTATCGCGAGTAATTTTCGGCCACTGTTGATAGTTTGTTCGATTGCGAAAGTTTGGCCCGCCGGAGATTTATCAACATTAAATAAGTGGTTCTGCTTCGTTCCCAAATGCAACGCTTGGCCCGGGGTGAATTTAGAAGCAAAAGTTTCATGGCCAAGCGGAACATGTACGGAATTCTACAGTCTAGTCGAAATTTATGCTGGAAAATACCGTGCCGGATTTCGTAAGTCTGGAGCAACTTTTTGGGGTTTAATATCGGCACGAACCAGCGCTGGATTCAGTTTTCCACGTGTCTCCTTTCGGTGCCGTCATGAAGCGGACCGGAGAAGTTTATAAGCCACCCTTCTCTTCCCAGATTCGTCAAGTACAGAAAGCGAAGCGGGACGGATTGAAGGAAGTTAGAAAAATTATGGCAATAGATTCTGTGAAATCGAGCCTAGCCAAAGTTCGACCAGACTTGGACATTCTCGGTCAGACGAAAGTTTTCTCGAGTTGACCATTGCTACAGCTCTGTGAGAAGGTAGACCTAATAGAGGAACCAAAGGGCCTGGAAAAAAATACTGAAAAATACCTTTGAAAAAGATACTGAATGTGCATCTTACTACGGTGTATCTACGGTGTATAGAAAAATTATTTTATTAGAAAAAATTTAAATACGCGGTACAAAAATTTGTTATATATTTTCTGGCATTTCGAAATTTTGAAAAGAAATGTAACTATGACACCCACTTCCGCTCTAATTTTTATTTAAATGCGTTCGTATGTGTGTTGTTTTCTACATGAGACGTAATATTTTCTGAATTTTTAAGAGCGTTGTGAGACACAAAAATAATTTTCTTCATCGTCTGCATTATTATTTTTATTTTCTTGAAATCGATTATTTAATTGTATTCGTGGTTTTCAATTGTAAGATTAAAATAAAAAAATAAAAACAATTCGTATTTTTTAACTGTTCTTCTCATTAGTCCGAATGATCTTTCCACAAGGACTTTATTTTTTCTCACAAAGCACTATCGTACTGCTGACTCCTATGAGTTTAGCAAACCATCTAAATCCAATGTGAAGATAATTTCAAGATACGAGGAAAAAAATACGAGGAAAAATTGCGCAATGCTATGTCTTTGATTTGCTGATGAAAAAATTATTTGAAAATATTGATCGATACACCTAAGTAAGGTGTACTTTCAGTATTTTTTTCATATTTTTGTCTCAAATCTATTGAGAATGGCGTGAAAAAAACCAAAAGGTGCATTTTTCACCATAGATCCTATGGTGTACCATATAAGGACTCAAATATATGGTATTACTGCCAAAATGTTTTATTTAGTACTCTATACAATATTTTCCATAAAGCTGGTGATTTGGTTTGAGGGCACTTTTTACTCCCTTACCCAGCCAAAAAAAAAACAAATTTTTTGTACCGCGCAACACTGAAAAAAATCACACATATCTAGAAAAGCCGTAGGAACACATTTAAATATGAATTAGAGTAGCTTGAGCTTGGGTAGACTGTACAATTCGTAGTTGCTCTCCTTGATTGAACTGAACCGACCAAATTGCACAAAGAACACACAGAATGACGCTTGGGACTAGCAAATCATTCTCGTTGTGCAATTTTCGGTGATTCGAGCTTTAGATGGTCAATAACGACGCCGGCCACGTCCTTACAGTCACCAGGGGAAGGGAAGGAATGTCAGTATGATATTCGCCGACCGAAGGCCAGAAGAGTCGCCTCTATAGCGTGGTTCCCTAACATTTATCATGGAAGGGATAGTTGTAAGTGGGAATGGTCATGAAAAATCAGGATTCACTGCGATAAGTGATGTGATTACAAAACGCGAACTATCGACCACCCGACGACACGAAAACCTCAAAATCTCGTGTTACGACATGCGGCAGAAATTATATTTAGGTATCCTAAGAAGGAAAACCTGTAAAATGAATTAGACCGATTATCTATTTTATTATTTATCGCAAGTATCTCTCATCGAAATCCATTCGCAACGGCGAAGAGTTATCCTTGGGAAGCCTGAGAAGGTAACCGAGTGAAATCTATATGTTCTATTATTTATGTTATGTACTTTTCATCGAAATGACTCTAATAAAAGAGTATCGCCGAATGTGTTGATAAAAGGCATGGTTTCTGCCGAAAATGAAATGCTTTCTGGCATCGCTAGTTTGGGTGTAGAAGCGCAAAACTTCGTTCTCTTTGCAGCCAGAGCGAACCAAGTACATGTTAACTAACATTCTCAGTGTCTACTATGCAGAAAGAGTAAACAAAAATACAACGTTACAATAAAAGAGCCATTCAAGCTTAATACACACATAATTTTTAGCTTGAATCTATCCATCCAACAATTATGCTTATGTTCGGATTTGCTCGGCACTCTTTCTAGTCTCACGCTCAATTTGGCACGAGAGAGTAAGTAGTGACATGTATAGGGAGATGTAGAATCTCTCTCATGAGAACACTTCGGGAACAGAAGAATACAAACATTTTTTTACTATCTATCCATTCTCATCTAAAAACACTGCCCACACTATTAGCTGATGAACTGAAGATTTCACAGCCTTAGCATGAATCACTTTAAATTTCTCGCTTCTTCTCGTTCCCGCACAAACGATATCAGATCATGGGTGTAATTTAATTTTTCGGGATATATTCTGTTTGTTGGATGATGGTACCGACCCTATTTCGCCCGGTTGCTGTCAGTTCTCATCTCGTCAACTAAAGCTCGTTTTCAAAAGCTCCAGATGATAAGAGAGAGCAACAAAATAACCGATAAGTGATCGATGATCATCGAAGGTCAGTCGGTGCCAAGTAGTGATCCCCGATTTTTGAAATTAATCATTAATCAGCTAATCGAATACTTTTCAGCAGTTTGATATTCGATACGATTAATCGCCCCAAATAATCGATTAATCGATTAATCGTCACACTGAGAGAAATAATTAGTTAGACTAACATTTCTCATTTGCTAGAAAACAGTGTTCGTTCCGCCTGAAAATCAATTATTATCTTTTACGCTCCCCTAAAATCGTAAACGAAGCTCAATTCGCATTGACGGCATTGATCTTCGTTTACCAGTTAACCGTTTGAATACGGGGGAGCCTCACTTTTTATGTGTTTTTTTCCTATTAATACAACTTTTGTGACCTAATCAGTTATCTAAGCTCTTTAATATTTTTTTAAATATACCAAAACTCATCCGCATTTTTGGCATATGCTTACAAAATTTGCTCCGCACTCAAACGGTTGAGGAAGTGTCAAAGATAATGATTGCTTCTCAGGATAAAACTGCAGCGGTCGTAGTTTTTTTTCTTTGGGTTTGGATCGATTAATCGATGTAAATTATTCGTTCGCTTCGATTATTGGTTGCGCAGTATTCGTTCGATTAGTAATCGATTTCTGTAGGAAGTATTCGATTAATCGATTAATCGAACGATTATCGGATATAACTAGTCCCAAGTCCTTCTCATCGTCGGTACCAATACAGCACGCTCGTTCATTCCATTACCTGTTAATTTTAATGTTTTATTAGTGTGTAAAATATATGTGTTAAATGTTACGTGTTTTATGAAAATTAAAAGTGGAGACTCTATACCCAACACTGTTATTAAATCATATATAAACAAACTGAGTCGCGTCACGTCAAGTCAAATATCAATAACAAGCCGAATATAGTCGATTCGTATTCGTAATCATCCACTACTCTATAATTTCCCGAAAACTCCACAAAAATTCACAACTACAACACAAACCTACCATCCGATACAACTCTAGATCAGGAATTGTTCACCATCTGCATAAACTCGCTACTTAACACACAGAACACACATCTGATACGCAAAAATCAGGCCTCATTCAAAAATATTCAAAAATAGATCTATTTTGCCTCTACTCCAGCTGAAAATCCATAAATAGGTAACATGTACAAAGCGCACATCAAACGAGTCAAACAGCCACAGCAAATGAATCTGTAATCGCAATTTATGTTGTTCATTCCAAAATTAATCTTGTGTATCATATGGAAGTAGTAGTAATAGAGTGTTAATGTGTATGAGAGAAGGAGAAAGAGAGATAACTTAGCTCAGCGAGAGCTACTGTCCGCTCAACCGGGCCATATCGGCAATTCCTTCATCGGCGATAGTTTCACTGTGGAACTTCGTATTCGATAGTGAAACACTCATTCGTTAACATGTCACAAACACAAACAGGCAAATTTAAATACGAATTAGAGTAGTACTGAATCTCTAAATTCAAAAAAAAAATTTCAAAATTTCAATATTTTTTAGTACTTCAATTTTTGATAACAAATTTTTTTGATAATTTTTATTGATACACCGTAGTAAGATGCACATTCAGTTTTTTTTTCAAATTTTTATCTCGAAGCTTTTGAGGATGGCGTGAAATAAACGAAAAAGTACGTTTTTCACTATAGATCCTACGTCAAACCACATAGGGGTTCAAATAAACCGCCAAAATTTCTTATTTAATATCCTATACAATATTTGCCATACAGCTGGTGATTTGGTTTGGGGGCACTTTTTACTCCCTTACCCGGCCAGGCCCTTTGCTTTTTTATAGTTTACATAGTTAAAGACTGAGGGCGCTATGTTTTTCTATATTTATTTTTTTTTGAAAGCTTAGGTTTTTTACATAACACATCCAAAAATCAAAGAGGCGATTTTTTTTCGTTTTTGAGTTATGATTTTCCATAGTAAAAAACCGCAACTTAGAAGAAACGAAATAAAAAAAAATTAGCGCCCTCTATCTTTTCCCATATAAACTATGAAAAATGAATATAATTAACAATTACGAAAATAAAATTCAATGTTTTAGCAAGCGTAATGTTTGTCAACCAATCAAATTGAAGCCAATGAAGCTCATTGGCTTCAATTTGATATGTCGATCGTTTGAATCGGTCCAGTAGTTCAAAAGCTATGAGTTTTTAAAAAAAGTCATAACCATATTTTATTTATTCTCTCATTTTAAGCTGTCAGCTCCAGTGACCAGCCCGTGAAGGTTTTGTGATTTCTTGTTCGTCCTATCTAATATTATAAATAATACGTTTCATGTTTAGATAAGTTTGCAGGGGCGACACCCCAGTGACTCGCCCCGGGTGTCGCGCGGCCTTGATAGTATTCATAGATTTATGATTCATCATCTGTTGCAAACCTATTTTTTCTTTTCGTATATACCATCACGTTCCTCGAGGAACTTAGTCGTCTCAATGTAGTAGAGTTTAGATTTTTTTATTGAGTTGAATTGAACTCAATTCGTTATATCAAAAATTTTAATGGTAGCCAAAAATAGGACTCACATGCCAAAATAGGATGTGTGTTAATCGCTTCGCTCTTGTACTGATAATTCTCGTTGAAAGTCGTTGTGAGTTATTGTATGAGTCGACATAATTTTTTTTCGGTGTGATGCAATTTGCAAATGACAGTAAAAAAAAACCCTTGAATAAACAAACGTCGAAAATGTCGTAATCATCAGATGGTAACACTAATTGTAGTCATAGCCCTAGTCTGAACAATCTTGATTATTTTCTTCCTGAATACGTAGGTAGAAGATGTTCCGCTAATCAAAACTAAATAATATGTAATTAGGTCGAGTGCTCCACTCCAACGTTCGTTTCCAAAGGTAACTAGCGACTAAAACAGAATTACCAAAAACAGCAATATCTAAGCCAACAGCTAATGCTAGAGCTAGCTTTATCTAATTATCCAATCGAATTAAAATTGCACGAGTGGTTTTTAATTCGAATTGCTTCGCCGTCAAACATGGCACCAACTCGGCATTATCATTCCAGCTGGTACCGAACGAGCTTTTGAACTAATATGAATATAATCCCGTTTTCTATCCTGCTTTATCAGTAATTTGTCCTCTCTCATCACCCTCCCCCTACAACCAACCATGATGATATTAACAAAAGCTTTTTAACCGCCCATGTCCCCGTTCCGTGCGGATTTCATCCCTCTCGGCAGGCAGCGTTTGAAGCGCTGGCTGAAATTAAAACCAGCTCAGCGAATGGGTTCTTACACTACTTACCAGAGAGTGGCAATCATCACGGCGTGGGAAGGGGAGCAGAACGTTACCCCTGGGAATGGGATCCAGGGCTGGGAAAGAATACTCGGTCTGCTTTCCGCCCGTTGAATTTTAACAGCCACATCGTCGAAGGCGCACCAAACCAAAAATCCTTGACTACTGTTTGCGCCTCCAGAACCGAGACAGAGGGAGAGAGAGAGAAAAGCAAACTTGTCCCAAATGACAACTTTTACTCCAAATGTCAAAATCATTGGACAATGAAATTAATATCTTAGAAACGACCGGAAAGCGAATGATAATATTGCGTGGGCGAGGAAGGGAGGCCTGATCTGGGCGTGTTGAAAGCAAAGGCTTCCCGTTTGGAATGCGAAAGCCAGTTGCCTAGTGCAATCCAACACGATGGAATGTGCTTCTAAAGGGTGAAACGGATGAATTGTAAAAATGGAAAATGCATTCAATGCAAATTTGGTTGAAATTACGAATTGAAATTCAACTCACGGAACGAGATGAATAGTGTCAACAACGACCGAAAGGCAGATGATTGGAGATAAAAAAAGACTCCGAATTATTTCAATATTTTTGATTTATCATTCGGAATCATAGTTCTCGGTGAATATTGCACTCATATTCTTTGTTGCCGTTCCACAGAATATAATTATACAGGAATAAATTGTCACCAGCAGCTGCAAGCGAATTCAAATTCATGTTCGAATCAACTGTGCGCAAAAAAAGGATCACAGATAATCATAGCCATCCAGTATCACATTTCGTCTGAAAATACGCGGTAATCTGCAATGGAAAATAATACGTTACTGCAAGTTTTTGACCACTGATTGATAAACACTAATTATTTAACAAATAATAGAAATTAATTAATTTCCGAGTTGTTCGAATACGATAATGCTGATGCCGATATTCCGGACTAATTAGGTTGGTTTCGCGAATCTGGATCCTACAAAAATTCCATATGAGATGTTAATAATATGAGAACAGGTTTTCGGAATTAATTTTCATGCCCATTATTGCTTCCCCAGCAAACCACCAGGATGAGCATACGCAATGTATTTGGTATTGATTATGAAATACATACTCCACCCATGCAACGCCAATCTATTTTTGTTTTACATTTTCCTAACTGAAACTGATAACAATGCTGCGCTGTTGTGTGATCATGTTCCTCTTCACTCATTAGTGGTGGTGTAACGATAATTTGATCAGCGGCTATTATGGTAACTTGAACTGATATTTGCTATTATAAATAGTTTTGTCATTAGCTAGATCATGGACTACCGCAAACCGGTCAATTGACGCGTAAACAAATGAATTAATTCTAGAAAGACCGAACCGGTTTCTGAACGACATTTGAATCACTGTACTAACATTACAATTGATTGATAGAAGGTACTGAATAAGGAGATTTAAGGAAATGAGACCGCACATCATTTTAGTATTTTTTATTAAGGGGGTATGCTAGTGCAGAGGCACAAATTTCGGACGTTTTATCGAGCTCTGAACGAATAAAACAAAGAATATTTTTATTTAGTACTAGCTGACCCGACGAACTTCGTCCCGCCCAAAATAGATTTTTTGATTTGAATACTTTCAAACATCCACGTTTTCTTACTAAGTGAACGTTAGCAAGACCAATCACTGAACTCTTCATTGATTGATTACCCTTTGACCCTTTACAATTTCTTTTTACTACAAATTGTTCAGTACTTCTACAAAAATTCGTCCTTATAATATAAAATTTTTTTCAGACACAATTCTCGTTCAAGATTCTTCAAGCATTTGGAAATAACATGTTTCTCCGTTGCATGGAATACAGAGTTTGATACAGAGAATATTACAAAAAAAAGACAGCTCAAATCGGATCATTCCTTCCTCGGGTTTAGGGCACACCAACACATTTGGCCTTCCATTTTTGTTTATATAGATAGAAGATATAGGAATGCGTTGTTCCGTCTGAAAATCCTTTTCCACTTTTGAACAAAACATCAATTTCGTTAGCGCCAACATCAAATGGACTAACAACGCTTAGGTGATTGTAGAACATATGGGAATTCAGTTTTCCGAATTTTCCGTTTTTTTTTCTCCACTATATTGATCTACGGGAAGAGACGAATACAACAAAATAAAGAAGGCTAAAATCGGACCATCCCTTCTTCGGGTTTTCCGCTTACCAACAGATTTTGCCTTACATTTTTATTTATATAGATACAGTAGAACCCCGAGTTCCATAGTAATTTTATAGAGCTTCCCGAAGCTTGTCAGTGAGAGGTAGGAATTTGCTCTCTTATTTTGGTCATGGCTTACACATTATCTGACCACTGGTGTACAAGGCCTTACAAATGGATAGTTTAATGATTTCTTTATTGATTAAACATAATTTTCGCGTTGAAATATTTTTATTTCGTGTTTGTACTTCATTTTTAGTCCTTTATCGCATTATCCGCGATTTTTTTTTATGCGCGGTGGCCTAGCCAGACTATTCCGCGGATAACCGGGGTTCTACTGTATAAGATGTGGAAATGCGTTATTTCGCCTGAAAATCCGTTTCCACTTACGAACAATTTCGATAGCGCAAATATCGAAAGGACTAACAACGCTTAATATGATGTAATTTTCGAACATGTGGGAATTAAATTTTCCGACCTTCCTTCAGGATTTTCCGAAAATTTTCCGATTTTTCTCTCCACTATATTGATCTACGGGAAGAGACGAATACAACAAAATACAGGAGGCTAAGATCGGACCATCCCTTCTTCGGGTTTTCCGCTTACCAACAGATTTTGCCTTACATAAATAATAAATAAAGAATAAAAACAAAATTCATCTTTACTTTACTTCATTCGAGCAGTCGAGCAGTGAGATTAAGTTTTTACTACGTTTGGTATGAATAAAAGAAACAACAAAGTATTTACTATTCGAAAATGGATGTTTAGCTGATTTCGTATGAATAAAACAACATTCATCAAGTATTTACTTCGTAATTATCAAGTATGCTCATGAGCATACTTTGGATCTGAAAACACTTTCATTCGTTTTGATTTCATATCCTATTTATGTTTAATGCTGCTATCTTGCGCTTGAAGTTAAACAAGTTAACGATCCGCATTGATGGCATTGAGCTTCGTTTACTAGTTTAGGGGAGCGTACAAAAATTGATTGATTTTCAGGCGGAATGAACACGTTTTTAAAATTTAAATTATGAATGAAAAATAACCTTTCCGTACCAATTTGGCATTCTGCTTAAATGAAAAACACTTTTGTTTGCAGGTGGTGAAAAAATCTTGTACGATAATTGTTTTTGAAGACAACTTTATATTATAATGAAAAGTTTCAGTAATAATGTTGGAAATGTAGACAAATGGTTAAATAAAAGTCGGAAAAAAGTGTTTTAAGTGATTAAATAACATGATGTGAACATTTTCATTCAAATTTTAAAATTTGAAAACTGGCTTCGTGTCTTCTAATATGATAGGTATTACACTAACGAGATAGGGACCCAAACTATTGTCCCTAATTGAAAGTCGCCACCAGACGTCGACACTATTCCTTTTTCATCGCGAATTCACGCTTTGTCCAAAAAAACGTTTTGAAACGAAACCTAAACAATCAGTTGACAGATGTTTGACAATGTAAAAACTATGTTCGAACTCGAAAATGAAATTAGTAAAGTAAACATTTATTCATACGGATTCAAGTAAATACTAGGAAAGTTTACTTTACTTGGAAACGGGTAGAATAAGTAAATACTTTTTTTTTATTCATACGACCTATTGTATTGTATGTTGCCCAATTCGTGCTCAATTCACGTTTTTATCGTGAGGTCTTGCTACTCACAATTTATCTAATTGTGGTCCAGGATGTCAAAATATCGAGCATGTTGTATGGTTATGTAAAAAAATGTAATTAATGAATTTAACTGGCTGCTGATTTAGAAGATCGAAAGGATTATGATAGCTTGAGTAGTCGCAACTCGTGATCTTAATATACAGGGTTTTCCAACTTTAAATTCCGAAAGTAAATTGAAATAAAACACACTTAGAATTCGAATTTCAATAATACTTTTAATTCAAATTAAAGTTTGGTTTATGCCATTATGTGTGAAATACAACATCATTCAAATGTCCACCTAGGGCTTCTTCGCACACCTTGATCCGGAACAGGTAATTTTTGATGACTTTTCGGCACATATGGGGCGGTGTCTCGGTCATAACTTCACGAATGTTGTCTTTCAAATGTTGAAGAGTTTGCGGAGAGTTGGCATAGACATGGTTTTTCGCATAACCCCACAAAAAAAAGTCTAGCGGGTTCAAATCGCTTGATCTGGACGGCCAATTGGCATCACCAAAACGCGAAATTATGCGTCCCTCAAATTTCGTTCGCAATATGGCCATGATCGGTCGTGTTGTGTGGCACGTGGCGCCGTCCTGCTGGAACCACATGTCATCCGTATCCATATCTTCAATTTGTGGCAAAAAAACGATTAACATGCGGCCATAGCGCTCACCATTCACAGTTACCGTCTCGCCGTCCTCATTTTCAAAGAAATACGGCCCGATGACTCCACCAGACCATAATGCGCACCAAACAGTGACTTTTGGCGGATGCAATGGCCTCTCAACAATCACGTGTGGATTTTCTGAGCCCCATATACGGAAATTTTGGGTGTTCACATAGCCACCGAGCTCGAAATGTGCCTCATCGCTGAAGAAAATTTGATGCGAAAATTCAGCATTTTGCTGCTGTTGTTCGTTCACCCAATCGACGTATGCCCGACGCATTCCATGGTCACCAAGCTCTAATTTTTGTACCAGTTGGACTTTATATGGAAGTAGGTGCAAGTCCAAATGCAAAATTCGCCACAATGATGTGTTTGACAAGCCCAATTGGGGAGCACGCCGTGGAATCGAAACATTCGGGTCATCCTCCACACTGACAGCAACAGCAGCAATATTTTCGGCCGAACGATGCATTACGATGATGCACAGGTTTCACAATATCCGCCACGGATCCAGTTTGTTCGAATTTACGCACTACATTAGCGATTGTGTGCTCTGTAAGCCGTCCATGACGACCAAAATCCGTCCGTAATGCTCGAAAAACATTTGCCGGTTTTCCATCATTTTTATAGTATAATTTAACAAAATTAACACGTTGTGCGATGCTAAAACGATCCATATTGTAAAATGGCAGACATTCAACTAACGATATGACGCTTTGGTTGACAGCTATGTCAAACGGTTGTCAGCGCAGGGCTGTATACTTTCGGAAGCCCAAAATGGAAAACCCTATATGTATGTCTTCCTTAGAAGCCCGCTTCACTTCCTCGTATGCACTTGCCCATTCACCTTTCCCTTGCCTATACATAAGCAGAACTTAGCACTCATTGAAATTAATTCACTACATCAGCTACACAAACTTCCCAAGAGAGCACTCATGGCCATAGGATACTTAATATACATCACCTGTCTAAAAATTTATTACAACCCTCTACAAACAATATTCCGGACAACGTGGCAACGAAGGAGAAATGATATTTTTATCTATAATATATTTCTGTAGTCATTGATTCATTTGACCTAGGCTTATATTTATGTAGATCTTAACTTGTGTTTGAAAATGATCCATGTGTTTAAAAATGTTACACGATAACTCTTTGTCTTCTTCAGCATAATTGAAAAACAGAGGAAAAGAGTAGTAATGGCTTTAATGACATTTTTGAACAGATATGGTTCCGGATTCTATCACGTTATCTCATCTAACCCGTTTAAAGGATTAAAGTTTATACAGCAAACGGTTTTTACATGACTCCCATTTGATGTATCAAAAGAGAAAAAATTACAGATTTTGAACAATGAAAAAACTCAGTTCAAATGCAATTACTACACACAATCACAGTCCTATGTCACGAGATCTCATCGTTTGCCAGTGCGCGTATCGCGGGAATTCCTTCTTAAGATTCATTGCACGTCTAATAAATTGCCGAAAGACGTGGTCTTACGTCGATCGCACTTGATTGAAGAATCACAAAACCAAATGTATTTGGTCGCAGTTTTATATGGATAGAAAACATAATAAACTCTTTCGCTTGAATGTAATTTTCAATTCCAAGGGAACTGGCAGATTATTTTTCAGCAACAATAACATCTTTCCGGAATCTTCTCGACGCTGGATGGCAACCAAACGAAAATAGTCCCGCGCGTGTATGTGTGCGTGTGGCGGCTGTTCCGATGTCTCAAGTGGAACCGTTTGAGGCATCACTCTCCTCCTGATGGATTCCCTTCTGGTCTAAGGTGCACAAACAGGCTCTTGGTGACACCGTTCATCAGCGCTTTCATGATAAACGAAGTTAGCTTCATCACAACAGCGACAACATGCTCCAATCGCTGTTCAATTATAACTGAGTAGATTTCCGAGCGGCGCTCGCTTATACGAGGGTCACTATTTATATTTCGGGAATTGGCAACACTGATGTCACGTGAGTCCATCTGACGGTTCCATCGTAAAGATTGACATTTTTGACGATATACGTACTCAGAACATTTTGTCATACGGACGCTATTTGTTTATTTTATATTTAGTTAAAAGTTTGGTCTCGGCAAAAAAATGGAACTGAATCGTGAACATTTTCGTGCGATGATTTTTTACGACTTTCGACGTGGATTATCACAACAAGAGTGCGTCAATCAACTTAATTTGACTTTTGGCGATGAAGCTCCATCAAAAACCACTGTGTATCGCTGGTATAGTGAAGCTGGAATAGTCAATCGTGGTCGTAGTTCGCTGTCCGACGAGTTTCGTGAAGGTCGTCCAAAATCGACTGTAGTGCCAGAAAACATCGATGCTGTGCACGAAATGATTAAGCAAAATCGTCATGTAACCTATTGTGAGATTGAGGCATCCCTAAGCATTAGTTCCACCAGCATATATGCGATTTTACATGAACACTTAGTTGTGCGAAAATTATGTTCATGTTGGATCCCACATAATTTGACAATCGCTCAAAAAAAAAGGCTCGTGTCGATTGGAATAAATGCTTTGAAAATTGGTTTAAGCGCATGCAAAAGTGTATCGATCATCGTGGCGAGTACTTTGAAAAACAATAAAAATATATTCGCAGCTTAACTATTTGTTTTTGTTCCTATTCCCGAAATATAAATAGTGACCCTCGTATACCGATTGGTGATTTCAATAGCCTGTTTTGAAAGCAATTTTAACCCTATTGAAACAAATTTTTGGATGAAAAAGTAACAAGGATATGAAAAAGTAACAAGTATATAACGCGTAAACATTTTATCTTTCGAATGAAGTGTTTATCATACCATTTCGTTCGGTTGTTTAGGAGCTATTCACGCTCAAAATCTCGGTCTCTGGCGTAACGCTATCGTTTTCGAAACCTTTATTTTACACCCCACTATAGAAATGAAAGACGTAGTCCTACGGTAAAAAACTATAATCTGCAATATCTAAAATATGTATTTTTTTTTTCACATAAAATAGAAATCATGTAGAAAATTTAAAAATTGTAGGGGGTTGTATCTAGGACACGACCGCATATCTTCGACGTAGAACTACGAAATTATACTATAGAATCCACTTGTTTATCACTTCGAATATTATTTAAGAATGCATCGAAATTTTTGTAATAAATTATGTTCTTCGTCACAAACAAATTTGATGAACGTCCTTTCACGTTTGATATGATGCCTAGGACTACCAATATATTTGAACGGAAAAATTGTCAAACGATCATTGTATTTTACATTTACCTCTGAAATCATTGCACATCTCATGTTTACGTAAAGGGTGTGTCACATCAAATTGCATCACGGAAAAAACGCTGTAGAAATTTAATTTTTAGGAATTATATCTTCAGCTTTCGCTTATAATCAGATAAGAGTGTATAGATCACGTTGGCCATGCTTCACTGTCAATTTTTCGTAAATTTGGAAAAATGTCGTCGAACGAAAAAGAGCGTCGTAAATTAATCCTGCGCACGCATTTCGAGAATCCCGAGTTGTCACATCGGGACATCGGTAAGATGCTGGGAATCGTCCAATCCACAGTCAGCAGAGTACTAAAACGATACTTCGAGAACCTAACCATCGACCGGAAGGTGATGAACGGCAAAAATGGATGCTCCGTCAGTGAAAAAGATCACAAGCGCGTAGTTAAGCAGTTTAGACGTGATCCGAGAAGTTCGGTCCGGGATGTCGCCAATAAGCTGAATTTGTCAAGTTCATTCGTCCAGCGGACCAAGCAGCGGGACGGCCTGCGTACATACAAGGTTCAGAAGGCTCCTAACCGCGACGAATGGCAAAACATGGTGGGGAAGACGCGAGCCCGGAAGCTGTACACCGACATGCTGACAAAGCCGCATTGCCTGGTAATGGACGACGAAACCTACGTCAACGCGGACTTTCGTCAGTTGCCGTTGTTCTTCTCCGCAGAGGACAAATTCAGCGTTCCGGAGGAGATTCGCAAGCAGAAACTATCCAAGTTTGCCAAAAAGTACATGGTGTGGCAAGCGATCTGCTCTTGCGGAAAGCGGAGCGCCCCCTTCGTGATGACCAGCACGGTAAATGGGCAGGTTTACCTTAAGGAGTGCCTACAGAAGCGCTTACTACCACTATTGAAGCAGCACGAGGGCCCGACCATCTTCTGGCCGGATCTCGCTTCGTGCCACTATTCAAAGGACGTGTTGGAGTGGTACGAAGCCAACGGGGTCACCTTCGTGCCAAAGGAAATGAACCCGCCGAACGCGCCGGAGCTTCGCCCAATAGAGAAATATTGGGCGATTATGAAGCAGGCCCTCCGGAAGAACCCAAAAGTTGTCAAATCGGAGGCGGACTTCAAGAGAAAATGGATTTCTGTTCAAAAAAACTACAACCTGACGTTGTACAGAACCTTATGGACGGGGTAAAGAGGAAGGTGCGAGCATACGGGCATGGACTCGAAGTATGAATAAAAAGAAAATGCCAAAAGTTGTTTAATAGTTTTTATTTTACTGTCTAAAATTTTCAAAAGGATCGGTCTACTGGGCGAATTTCTACAGCGTTTTTTCCGTGATGCAATTTGATGTGACACACCCTTTAGTTTTCGAACCGCGAAAGTTCATTCACCTCTAGCATTTGAAATGACGATTTCCCCAGGCTTCTCAGTACAAAGCGAGTACAAAAGTACTCAACACCAATTATTATCCCCGACTTGCATGTATTTGCAAAGCGGATTCCACCAGGTACATTAATTTTCAAGTCCGTACTAGGGAAACACAGCACAGTGGGAAAAAAATAAAACTTGCATGTTTTAATGAAGCGGATTCCCCCGGGCATTTTGATTTTGAATTCCATGTTAAGGAAACACAGCTCGGTGGGAACAAAATACCCCCAACTTGCATGTATGTTTGCAGAGCGGATTTCCACAGGTACGTCGATTTTGAAGTCTGTGTTGGGGAAACCGTCAATCGGGCCAATCAAAATTTGGCAGTTAGGGTGTTTAGATAACGCCTTACATTTTACAGTTATTCAATTGTTCATCGCATGAAAATAACATTTTATTAATTGTGATAGATGCGTATAAATATTTCCTATCAATTGATGCAAACATCCTTTCGATCTGTTAAGACATGTTCGAGTTATAAGCATTCGAAATATGGTTAGGTTTAGCACACAAATTGGCAGAACAAATTTATGGGAAAAAGAAAGTTCTTCCAGTTTTCATAAATTTAAACCGTTTGGAGATTAGCGAATTGTAATGTATAGCATATCAAAGAAATCAAATCGTTCACAGTGAAAATAGTTATTAACATTAACTTTATTTCATAAAAACGTAACCTGTTTTCTGATTTGGCACCCTTCCTGAAAGGCGTAGTTCTACGTCAAAAATCAATCCAAGATGGTAAAACTATTTTTAACGAACTTTGTGGAACATCGAATTTTAATGAATTTTCAGTGCCCTCGAAAGCAATTATGTTGAATTATAAAATTGAATTTTTCAAAAAATAATAGTTTTACTGTCTTACCTTATAATCTTTTTAACCAAACTGTTATATAGATGAAATTTTTTTAAAAAAATTATAAATATATATTTTAGATATTGCAAATCAATTTTTTTTGTGAATCAAAATAGAGTACTTTTTTATTCTCAGTGTTTTTTTTTCACGTTTAAACATCGATACTCTATAACTGTTTCTAAGACTCTATTTCGGTACGACTCATAGTTTTTGAGATATAAATTATCAAAGATTCCTCTTACTAAAATCGATACGCCATTTTCACAAGTTACACTTGAGTCAAAAAATTCCCAATTGCTGTGAAAAACTCATATTTTCTCCAACTCAAACGAAATACAAACTTTCATTCGAATCAAAAATACAAGTTTTTGAAATCCGCAATCTAATTTTAAATTTTACGTATATTTTGTTTTAACAATATATTTGAAAGTTTATTTATTTTGTATAACCAATTGATTATCAACGCGTTTGACGAAAAGTTTATTTCGATCGGACAAGTAGTTTCCAAATTACAATTAAAAATACTCCTCTACATTGGATCCACCCTTATAAAAACAGTAGTTAACACGCAAAAGGGTAACTCATATGCCAGAGACACGAAGTCATAATTATTTGTATCATCCACGAAAGCAGAAGCTTCATAAATTATGCATGCTGCAAGAGAACGCTTCTATCATCACTTATCTCGATTCATTCTTTGGGTATGATTAGTGATGAAAATTACTCATTTGTCACCGGTGTGGTGTGACTTTTCACCCGAACTTTTTTTTTTGTGTAGTTCATACAGTTCGTCCGCGAGCTAGATAGTTCTGCACTGTGGTCATAAAAAATGGTCCTTTTTCCATACACCTTTTTGCTATCAGTTATCCTTTACTCCACATCTGGTGCTAGAATATGGCCATGCAAGCCCTATAGGGGGGGAAGATGTTATCTCTCCGACAGAAACAGCTTTTCCACATATTCAGCGCACAAACTCATATTTCCAGCTTTTCATCTCTGTTGGACGGAGAGCGACTGCCACACGGTAAAAATATGTTGATTGTCTTTCAGAAGGTTTCACTAGGTGTTGTTTAAATAACGAGTGTACAAGAAGGATAGGATATAATTCTAACCACACCATCTGCTTGGGAAGAACGATGAAAAAAAAAGTTTAATTATCCTCGGGAGCGATATTTTTAAGCGTGTTTATACGCTAGTCAGTGTCACCCTTTTGTGCTCTAATGATCGCCCTTTCCGTTGTATAATTCCATTGTTGGATGCTGACTCCTCTCCCCTCACTGGTGTTTCATCAGCTTTCATCGTGCACACGTTAACAGAAATGACCCCCATTCGCGTGGTAACAGAGGTGAAATATGGCGAAATGCTATATTATGACACAGCGTTATCAGGTACTCAAAATTAAAAATCCCAAATGTAATTGATGAAAAGATGGAACGTTGCTTTCGGCATCCACAGGAACAACACGTATCCCAGTATACATGAAGGCAGTATCTTTTCTAATTCTCAAAAGCAATCCCGGTATGTTTTCCGCAGAATTCGAAACATATCAGCATCTAATTGAACATGCGAACCGTACGAGGTCCTAAATGAGGCTTCCTGAATCACCTTTCATAGGAATCGATCGAATCAGTCACGCAAACATACATCATGCTGCGGGCAATTTCGCTGTACAAATCCCAATTTATTACGGCTTTGAGGTTTGTTGTCTGTGGAAATCAATCCACGTGTCAGCAATTTGTTCCTGTCCCAGTGGAACTGGGACACATACATACTAATTAAGCAGGTACTATTGGTAGCTAATGCGACCGGTTGGAGATGATTTAATGGAAATGTTGTCCTTTGGAATATTTCGTTCGGTTGGATATTGAATGCATAGACCAATGCGACAGCGGCGCTTCAAGAAACAATTGATAACATAGCATGCAATTACAACTCCGAACTTATTAATTAAGATTAGGTTAAAAGTAAAACTATGTTTCATAGTTGACAGTAGTCATAGTTCATGGAACACACTGAAGGATACCCGAATGTTCCTGTCATTCGGTCACTAGGTTCTGCTTCAACCTCCAGTTTAGGAACTTAACTAGATATAACTACTAGATATAACTGTCTCTACGAAGGATCCCTATCCTATTTCACTACTATTTTAGAGTAGGGCAGTTTGAGAGAATTTTTTTTTTGAACAAAACCAAAAATGTCTCAGAATCTTCCAAACTTCAAAGTTAGTAAAATATGGTAATAGACAAACTCCATCTCACTAACTTTGTACTATGTAAGGGAGAGGGGGGCACATTCGGACAATTTTTTTTTCCTTGATTTTTAATATTTTTTGTAAACTTGAAAAAAAAATCCTGAATTCATCCTGGTTGTCATTTGGACATCAATGTATCATATGAGCATGTTAGATGTGTGCGTTGATGCGATTACAAATGATTTATTGGAATTTTTAAAAATTGCCTTTTTGTCCGAATGTGCCTCATGTGTGGGGCATTTTCCTGGGGCACTTTCCAGTCCTGGGGCACTTTCGGACAACAACAAAAAATTAAAATTTTATGTTTATCAACAATTACTTCCATTTCCTCTCATTTCCAGCATATTCTGCATTTTTATGTTTATCAGTATTTTTCTGAAAGGAAACTGCTTGCTATGAGCAGAAATACAAACCTTCCTGATTTTTTCAGGATTTCTCAGACTTTTTGGCACGCTGATATCCTGACAAACATTGCCTGATTTTGCTGAAATGATCTTGATTTTTCCCGATTTTTGTACTTTTTACTTCATTGAAATAAAAATTATCCGTAAAGAATACACCCGGCCAATATTTTGCTGGTTGGCAATGAGAACTATCCTAATAACTTACATAAAATAAGCTATTTGGTCCGCACTTGTATAATGCTTAATCTTTGTTCGATTATTATCTATCTTCCTATTTCGAAGCGATTCGCGTAATCAAAGGTATATTGTCAACTTTAATTAAATCTTGAAGCTGGCGTGAAACAAAAAAATGTTCATCAGATTAGAATGCCCGAAAGCAGTTTCAAATCATTTTATTTTGAATTGTTTTATGAATGTTGTCCTGACTCTTACTTTACCATTAGCCTATGTATTTTCAGATATCACAAAAACTTGTCATTATAATATAAAATCATTATCGGATACCATTTTTTGTATAACCTAATAATAATTCTTCTGATTTATCCTGAAAAATGAGGACCGACTCTACCCCCAGTAGCTTCGCTTCGACTAGAACTGCTTCGGCAGTCGCCGCCAACAAAAAAATGACTTGACTAGAAAATGAATTGACTAGCGCTGACTAGCGAGGATGACTGTTGAACTAGTCCAGTCAGTGGTTATTTTAACTGACTCGACTGATGAATACAAATCAGCCTCTTCATTTAACTGACTTCAATCCACACTCCATTTCCCCCTGATAATCATTTTGTACCCGCATACGCACGTCCATATAAAGAGGAACGAAAATTTGATTCTTGATGCAAAAGAAGTAGTTACCCCATCAATGGACGGTTTTTTTTTCTACCCATCGTGAACTCAAACCAACGAACTTACACATTTGTCAAGTATGCTATAAAGGTCCTCGCGTTAGTATGAGTAAATAGCGTGCAAAACAGCACACACACAATGCACGCTATTTTATACGTGTGAGTAGTTTTCGTGTACGCTACAAAAAAATCTAGCTCACCTGTAGCGTTAGTCAAACCACGGTGAACTCAAACATCGATGCATGCAAACGTGTATGGGAGAGAGAGAGGAACGAATTCGTTTTGGGGGAAGTCACTTCAAAATACAATGAGGACAATTTGACTGGGAAGAATGGAATGATATAGTCGAGTCGATAGAGGGAGATAGCGACTAAACGCCCGACTGACTGTTCAGTCGTTTTGGCGGAGAAACTGCGTGAAGAGCCAAAAGTCATTTACCGACTGACTATGGATATAGTCAGTCGGTTAGTCAGCCGACTATCCTCAGTTGACTATGACTATGCCGCGCCCTGGTTGATATCTTATTGAGCATGGAAGTGCTGCTCGGCTGTTGTTGGGTTAGGGTCACCAACTCTAAATTGAGCACCACGTTTTTAGTATGTGAGCTTTAAGCTGCAAATAATTATTTATTTTAGCATAGACATAACATTATTTTGTTCCCCTAAACTTACAAATTTGGTGTAAGAAACTTCTGGAAGTGGTATGGCTTAAATTACCCTTTTAACTGCGCTGATTACAATGCTAGTTTCTAGAATGCAGCTAAGTTAGTTACGCAATTTTCGTACTATTCAATTGGTACTTACAATAACTAGTTCTATATTTAGGTTTTATAATTGCACGGTAGAATAAGTTTTAGATTTAGGAACTTAGGAAAATATATAAATAATTAGAATAAGAATAAATGTTGTACTGGTACACTCAAAGCCTTCTGATCATTTCTTAATAATTCTTTTGTTCCATCCTTTTATGACCCAGTAGCGTTACATGGCATTTTTCTATCGCCATGTCACTTGTTGACAGCTGACGCCACGTCGTAGCGTGAGGCGATGCTGCGATGAGGGGTCTCGTCGTAACAGCTGTACCATGCGTCTTCGATCGATACAAATGGTAATCGGAAGGAAGGACATGCCAGATATGGAGGGATCGCATTGAATTTTTTTTAGGCCTATTTTACCGACATAAGCAATATGTAACCGAGCATTGCCGAGCAGTAAAATCACATTATCGTTTCTTTTCTCATATTAGGATACCAAATCGGAAAACGGATCACGGTTTTATGAAATAATATATATAATAATTATATTCGCTACCAATGAAGTCTGATAATCTGCAAACTAATCGGGTTGGGTTATGCTTTAAGATTTGCTTAATACGTTACACATTACGATTCATGATTCCGTTAACGGTTGAAATTTTAAAAAATTGGAATCATTCCCAATTTCACACACGTTTCTTCTGGTTATTTGTGCGCTTACCCACATTTTGTTACCTTACCCACATACCGTAAATAACGATCAAGTTGAGCATCGGCGAGGTACAATGAAAAGGATGGAGTTGAAGTGGAGTACAATATTTGACGGATTTCGCGCCAACTCGTCTATGGGATTGGCATGACCCTCCCAGAACTTAATGAAACCTACTGGGCGTAAAAAACCTTACCTAATTAAGCAACTTGGCATACATAGTTTACCGAAAATTTATCTAGACTAACATATGGAAAGGGCTAAATATTTTTGATAATTTTTTTATACAATTTTGTACTCGAAAATGGTATGTGATATATTGAAAAATTTTAGGAAAATAATTGAATTTTCAGAAAAAATAAAATGAAAAAATATTTTTTGAAATCCTACACTGAAAAAAAATCAATTTCAAAAACTAAAAGTCGGTTTTCTCAAAATGGTCATCTCAGATTTTTATGAAATGGCGGATAAATGGTAAATAAATATGTGGCCTACAACTCTTCCATACATCGCAACATGTGCATATATAAGGCAAAAAAGGTTTTCTAACAAAATTTTTTTCAAGCATTATCTATTTTTTTGACGTAGGACTACGTCTAACCGGAAGATATAGGGGGTGAAATGGAAATCTAGGCACTGAACAAGTAGGAAAAAATGCAAGATTTGGAACGCTTATTACTCGAGCATTTCTCAATAGATCGCAAAGGTTTTTGCATCAATTGATAGGAAATATATCTACGCATCTATCATAACGAATAACATTTCATTTTTCTTGAGATAAATAATTAAATAATTGTGAAATATCAAGCACTGTCAAAATGCACTATGTGCCCATTTTTGATTGGTCCATTTTGTGCTCCTCAAATCGTACCGACCAAAACGGGCAACCAGAGCAGCAGCGAAATAGAATGAAGCACGATTGGAAAGGAAAAAGAAAAAAATGAACGAAACATTGGTCGCAGTCCCACACATGCGTAATTCTCGAGCCAGCCAGTCAGCTTAAAAATCCCCGCTCCGCTGCCGTAACGATCATTCTCATTCAAACCGTACACCACATCGGTTCGCATCACAACACATCAACAAACCAACCCAAGCAGCCATGTCTGGACATGGTAAAGGAGGAAAAGTGAAGGGAAAGGCAAAATCCCGCTCGAACCGTGTTGATCTGGAGTTCCCCGCAAGGGTAGCTAGGCCGAGCGCGTTAGTACCAGTGCACCAGTCCACCTAGTCGGCGTTATATAGTTTCGACCGCCGAAGTGATCGAGTTAGCTGGCAAAGCTGCTCGCGACGATAAGAAAACCCGCATTCGGAACAGAACACATTCGGTTCGGTGGACATCAAGACAACAGGCAGTTGCAGCGAGTGGCGAGTGGCAAACGCAATCGCAAAACGGCATCAGGTAGCAGAAGAAAAAAGTTTGTTCTTTATACAAACTGCTTTGGTGGCAAATCCAGAACAAGGCGGCATCGAGGGCGTTCGAAATGGTTTTTTTTTCAAAACCAGGAGTACAAAGTTTTCTAAATTGGAACCATTCCATAAAACAAGGCGCTTTTCAGGGCCATTAAACCTTCCAAAAAAGAGTTTAGGAAATACAGTTCAATGCTTTCTAAAACATTATCCAAAATAATAATAAAACACAAATTGATTTTTTCTTAATTTGTTTGCCAGGATCTGACGAGTATGTGAATTTGGCAGTTGTTCTGAGCTTATTGATAGTTGGGGACTTTCCTGATTATTCAATTTTCACCAATTCTTAAATTGTTTCCAGATTGAAAGTACAGTAATTTACAATTAGTTCGACATTTAGCTAATTGGACGGACATGTAATGCGACTTATTTAGTTGGACATTTGTGTACATAGAGATCCAAATTATGACCCCACATTGAAAGTCGACACTGTCCACTGTCATCGCAAATGTTCCATTACAGGTTAAAATCGCCTCCAATGCGACACTGAGTGGCGCTTCGGCACGTCGCATTGAATGTAATTTACTGTACAACATGTCACAAAACTGGATGGGAAGAAATTTTCCAACTGTGAAAGCTGTGGCGAGTGGCAACAAATCGCTTAACAGGAAGGTTTATCCGAACAAGATGGGGATATCGAGTGATAACAAAACAATAAACTCTTTAGATTGAAGATAATTTTGTGATCCTGAAAAGGACCCTTTTTAGCCTGCATGTGAATCCAACGAGCGAATAAATCGTAATAAATGTATTTTTTTGCAATCGCTCCCTTTTAACGCTTATTCGTTCGTCTCGTTGGACTGGCCCCTCTGGCTGAGTCTGCCGATTTGTCTCTATCCTGTGAGTGTGTACCGCTAGAGTATAAAACACGCGGACCCCAAAAAATATCTCATTTTCTTTCAAACCGTAAACCCGTGTGGTTGTACGGCATCGGCATCGTGGACGTAACAAAGGAGGACAAGTTAAGGAAAGGCAAAGTCTCACTCGAACCGTGCAGGTCTCCAGTTCCCTGTTGGTCGCATTCACTGATTGCTCCGCAAGGGTAACTAGGCCGAACGGATTGGTGCCGGAGCACCAGTATACCTAACAGCGATTATAGAGTTTCGGTCGTCGGAGTGCTCGAGTTGGCTTGCAAAGCTGCTCACGACAATCAGAAAACCCGCATCAAGAACAGAGCAGCTTCGGTTCGGCGCTCATCAAGGCAACAATTAGTTTCAGTGAGTGGCAAAGTGTTTCTCCGGCACGTCGCATTAAATGTAATTTACTGAACAATATGTCACAAGCTGGATGGGAATAAATTTTCCAACTGTGAAAGCTGTGGCGAGTGGCAAACGCAATAGCTAAACAGGAAGGTTTAACCGAACAAGATGGGAATATCGAGTGATAACAAAAACACAACACCAAAGGTTCTTTTCAGAACCATCAACATATTCATAAAGAGTAAACAGTAAACTAATCCATTTTTCAGATAGATAGGTAGGTATTCACGTAGGAGAAGGAAATAAAACAATATATTTAAAATATATATTTAACAAAAGCTGTCCCCTTTGTATAGTCCTACGTCACTCCGGTTATGTCCCCGACATTACCCACCCGACTTTTTTTGTGTACAGTTATAGAAAAAATCAATTACAGGTTGAAATGGATTCATGGTGACCCTTGGATGCTAAAGTACAGTTTTCAACTTGTTTTTGTAGTCAAATACAATATGTTTCAATCCAGAGAGCAACGACAGCTCTCAAGCAATAGCCATCTGCCAAAAATCTCTTGATCGGTCGGTCAGATATCGAATAGTTGTTGTAGATTTAGGTATCTATTAAAAGTCACTGTAAGTCATTGTAGATATGATAATAATAAATATACAATCTAGATACCTAAATGATGAATAAAATGGCTCTGCAGTTATTTGAAAATTACCAGTCGTGACCTGCAGCAAATGTAAAGTGACGGAAAAGAAATAGCATTATTTTGTTTCTGCTTAATCATCAGAATTCAACAAAGACAAGTATGACATCATTTAGCAACATGAGTAAAGCCGTGATCTCCAGGATTTGCAAGGATTCGCCATAACCATTTCTATCTGTCATTGATTTTTTTATATAACGGTACATCCAAAAAAAATTGAAAATTTTCGAGAAAAAAATTTGAAAAAGTTTTTGTTGGAACTTTTAGTTTTTGAAAATGTTTTTTTCAGTGTAGGATTAAAAAAAATATTTTTCTGAAAATTCAATTATTTTATTAAAACTCTTCCATATATCACTTTTTGGTGGACCTACCATTTTCGAGTAAAAAAATTTTATAAAAAAATTATCAAAAATATTTAGCCCTTTCCATATGTTAGTCTAGATAAATTTTCGGAAAACTAAGTATGCCAAGTTGCTTAATTAGGTAAGGTCTTCACGCCCAGAAAGTTTCATTGAGTTCCGAGAGGGTCATGCCAACATCTGGTCGAGTTGGCGCGAAATCCGTCATTTATATACCACTGCTAGTAGGGCTCGCGTGAATAGTTTGCTCAAAATACAAATGCAGCGTTTGTCCTACGAACAATGTATAAAGGGTAAATATTGTGTTTTACACTCCGTTTGTGTCAATTCTACAAAAAATGTAATGAAGAGTTCCATAATTTCCAAATTTCCATAATATTAATTCTCGCCGCATCAATTTCGTAGTTCTACGTTAAGAATGGGGTCGTGTCTTGGACACCTTGGACACATTATTTGTCCTTCTATGCTCTACTAAAACGCATAAGTTGTGTTCGGTAGCAAGCTTCTGTGATAGTTTCACCTGATTTCAATAGTTCACAATATACAAGACTAAGTTGATTAAGTAATTTTAGCTTTGCTAATTGGGGTTATTCACGATTAGAGGTGATTGACATAAAAAAAGTTTAAAATGTTCAACACTTCTACTTATGCTCTTTTAGTTTCTCTTTAGACAATGCGTAGCAAACACCATATGTTGAAGCTGAGAGTGAATTTGAAAAAAAAATGAATTGGCTTTTTGTTGCATAACTCGAAAACTAATCAAGCAAATGAAGCCGAATTTGACATGTTAAGATTTTAAGGGGCACGAAACGTTTCTATGGTTAATAGACACTCCTCCCCCCTCTCTAAAGGGGAGAAGAGAGAGGGGTCTGTGTCAGAAAATAACTAGGATTTTTTTTTTGGAAAAGATAAATTCAACGGGGTCGATTAGAAGATCAATCAATGAACAATTCTGCTTTTGGACTCATGAACTTGCGCTTAGTAGGAAAACGTGAATGTTTGAAGGTATTGATAACAAAAAACAAATTTTGGCCGGGACGAAGTTTGCCGGCTCAGCTAGTATGAAATGAAATTCTGATCATACGAAAGCATAACATGAGCAATTATAACACATGCGAATTGGGGCTCTTTTAGTATTAACTAGTTCTTCCGCACAGTAACTCGTTGTTCATAATTCCTTGATATTTTCCTTCGTTGATCGTATTTTTTCACATATCCACGTTGGAGAGCTTTAACCCTTCTTTTCGTTGACCGAGCCTTTTGATTGAATGTAATACTTTTCCGTTCACTATTTTTGAAAGCAAAGACATCCGTGGAAGTGTTCCGAATTCTGCAATACAATTTTCTTAAGCAATGTTAAAGTTGCTAAAACTTACATTATAGACTCATTAAACGTAAAAACAATAATTTTATTGATATCAACACAATTTTATTTTATTGAGTCTCATGACATGAAACGCCATGACTCAGGAATATCATTTTATTGAGTGGTTTTTATAGCTGTTTCGATGATGTTGTCTGGCATCAGTGTCAAAAAAAGAATGATGCTTTCATCAATACGAACAAAACCATGAAACCAAAACCATTGTACAGACTACGTCATATTATACCTCTAATTCACCTTTTGAAGTTTGTTCGTCTCAAAGTCGTGTATTTCGCTGTCGCTATTATTATGCACGTAACTCGTTCTGTGAGCAGCTGGATTCAAATGAAGCTCCTTAGTACCCGTTGTGAAACGTTGAAAAGTTATCTCTGGAGTGAGTAATTTTTCCAAACCTCAATATCCGACCTGTGAAATGATAAATATCTTTCCAACGTAGCGTATCTGTTCTAGTTTGATAGACTAGTCAAGTTTGATCTCTAAATACGTCTAGCTAAAAATTTTTTATACCACAATGAAGTTTATAAACCCAACTTCACTAAGAAAAACATGTTCTGGACGGAGACGAACCCACTTAACAGCAGCAAAATAGGAAGAATAAACTTTCCTGTTTTAAAAGTAAAAGTCGAAAAGTCCCGACTCCCGTCATGTAAGACTACGTGAGAAGGGTCAATCCTAGGAGAAACGGTAATGTAAATATTGTTGAGCCCCAAAATGCCATGCTGCGATAATTTTCGCCACCTCGACCTTTTTTCCTACTAAGGATTCCCTGGTTTCTGCTAAAGAATAAATTAAACATTGACTCTGCGCTACATGTTGTTTATCTTATTTTTTTTCTTTGCTACCCTATCTGGTTGTGTGTCAGGCGTATTGTTATTTCTCAACAATAGCAAAATATAACTTCTTCACACATTCCTGTTAGCGAAGAATAAAAAAAAGAGCTTCGAGAAAATAACCCGTTTCCGCAAATTATGACAATTATACGAGATGCGCCGAGATGCCAGCTGCCTTTAGAGCGTTTGCAAGGCAACATGAACCGGTAGCTGGTCAGACAAACCATTCATAGACACAAAGAAGGTAACGGGAAAAAAAACAAACTGAGGTTTCCTACAGGCCATCCATTAAAAAAGGAGCCCGAAGGGACAAAATTTAATTTCCCCACAGCGACACAGTGCGAAGCGCAGGAAAGAAAAAAAACCCGATTGCAGCGCCACACGGATAGCCGGAACACGGAAATGGAAACTGCTAACCGTTTCCGTTTGCGTCGCCTCCAGTTATGGACTTTTTTTCCTTCATGTATTGTTCTCGCTTCTCAACTGCGTTCGCTGGTCAGCACCGGTTGGCAGCAACAGGATGGTAAATAAGCTGAATTGTGCGAATGACTGAAACACAATAAAATAGTTTTCCGACAAAAGTTATTATACGTTCCCTTCTATTGCGCCATAGCTATGGTAAACTTTTTACTCGCAATCAGGACTTCTTTCATATTTTCTTCTTGGTTTACTTTCCCTCCAAGCATTTTGACGAGAGTTTAAACATTCTCACCAAGACCGCATTTGTATAATTTCGGAAATGGAAAGTTGCGGAACCTGCTTCTGTGAAATTCTCATCTACTGCCGCTAACCACCAGTTTGGCCTAAGCGTCGCTTCCGACTCGTATTTCACTCGGCAACGGTAATATTTTACTGCGAGCAAACACAGACTAATAATAGTTTATTGAAGCCACATTGTGTGCGGCTGCCCACCGGCGGGAAACCCGTTGTATTTTCACGTGAATTTATGCACACTCGGCAAGATGGGAAACCGATAAAAGCTTCAGGATTCGACACCCGTAAATTTGATCCGAGCGATAAGCTCACCTGACTTGTTTACATAGAAGCAATAGTTTGGCTTTAACCTAACTCACCAATCCGAATGTTGGCTGTCGAGGGAACATTTGTAGCGGAAAATTGGTCGACCATAATATAACAGAAAAAAAAACAATATACCATTCTCACGCTACAAACAACGTGCTCTGCTTGTGAGCTCATGGAACAAAGTTATTTCAATGAGGGTTTGGAATAGGTTGGTACATTACGTTGCTTTACACTTTGCGTGTATTCGCCTCTTCGCGAAACAGGATAAATTAATATCTTTGTAAACTTTGTTTCAGTGGTTCTCCGTTTGTGCAATGTGACGAACAGGGCCCGAACTGACTTCAATCCACATTTCTACCCTCCTCAGAACGAAATTTTTACTCGCGTACGTAATCTTATTCTGACGTCCATATAAAGAAGAACGAAAACTTGATTTCTGAGGCAAAAAAGTAGTTACCCCATCAATCGACGGTTATTGTCTACCCATCGTGAACTCAAACCAACGAACTTACACATTTGTCAAGTATGCTATAAAGGTCCTCGCGTTAGTATTAGTAAATAGCGTGCAAAACAGCGCACACACAATGCACGCTATTTCAAACGTGTGAGTAATTTTCGTGTACGATACCAAAAAAATCTAGCTCACTCGTAGCGCATGTCAAACCACGTTGAACTCAAACATCGATGCATGCATACGATAAACATGGGGGAGAGAGGAACGAATTCTTTTTGGGGGAAGTCACTTCAAAATGCAATGAAGACGATTTGACTGGGAAGAATGAAATGATATACCCGAGTCGGTAGAGGCAGATAGCGACTAAACGCCCGACTGGCTGTTTGGTCGTTTGGGCGGAGAAACTGCGCGAAGAAGCCAAAAATTATTTCCGACTGAATACGGATATAGTCAGCCAAATAGTCAGCTGACTATCCTCAGTTGACTATGACTATGCCGAGCTTTGGTGATGAATGACGTTCTTTGATTGAAAGAGGCTATTATATTTTCTATTCTCTGCCCATCTGCTGTCAAAATTTGCCCTGATTATATTGAAACTTGAAACATTTATAGCGAATTCGTTTTTGTTCAGTTTCAATCCCAGTACCGCACTAACTGCTGTCAAAACGTTTTTTTATTCACTCAGTTTCGCACTCAGTGTCGCACTAGTTCGCTCCGAAAGCTGTTAGTTTCGCACTGAGATGTTTCACGGGTTGGCACTCGGGTTCACCAATACAACTATACTGAACTGTCAAGTTCCGAGTATTGTTTTGCAAAATCATTCATCAATATTAATATCGCTTAAGATCTGACCCGGTAATCGAGTAAACAAAATGTTTTAAAATGCATTTCAATATGTTTATCTCGTTTAAGGTGAAGGCGGAAGAAAGCCACAAATGGCTGCCACAATGGCGCTCATTTCTTTCATCTCCCTTCCTCACTCATCACCCGAAATTCAATAATTTTGTGACACAGTGTTAAGAAAATGATCGTTTTCGCAGACTTCCCATCAAGTAAAATCAACCAAACTCCAATCGATTACTCACAAGATATTATATTTTCATCTGCCATCGCAATGTACAGGGTTTTCCAAATTTAAATTCCGAAAGTAAATTGAAATAAAACACACTTAGAATTCGAATTTCGATGAAAGTTGTATTTCAAATTAAAGTTTGGTTTATGCCATTATGTGTGAAATACAATATCATTCAAATGTCCACCTAGGGCTTCCTCGCACACCTTGATCCGGAACAGGTAATTTTCGATGACTTTTCGGCACATATGGGGCGGTATCTCGGTCATAACTTCACGAATGTTGTCTCTCAAATGTTGAAGAGTTTGCGGAGAGTTGGCATAGACACGGTCTTTCGCATAACCCCACAAAAAAAAGTCTAGCGGGTTCAAATTGCATGATCTGGACGGCCAATTGGCATCACCAAAACGCGAAATTATGCGTCCCTCAAATTTCGTTCGCAATATGGCCATGTTCGGTCGTGTTGTGTGGCACGTGGCGCCGTCCTGCTGAAACCACATGTCATCCGTATCCATATATTCAATTTGTGGCAAAAAAAAATCGTTTAACATGTGGCCATAGCGCTCACCATTCACAGTTACCGTCTCGCCGTCCTCATTTTCAAAGAAATACGGCCCGATGACTCCCCCAGACCATAATGCGCACCAAACAGTGACTTTTGGCGGATGCAATGGCCTCTCAACAATCACGTGTGGATTTTCTGAGCCCCATATACGGAAATTTTGGGTGTTTACATAGCCACCGAGCTCGAAATGTGCCTCATCGCTGAAGAAAATTTGATGCGAAAATTCAGCATTTTGCTGCTGTTGTTCGTTCACCCAATCGACGTATGCCCGATGCATTCCATGGTCACCACGTTCTAATTTTTGTACCAGTTGGACTTTATATGGATGTAGGTGCAAGTCCAAATGCAAAATGATGTGTTTGACAAGCCCAATTGCTGAGCACGCCGTGGAATCGAAACATTCGGGTCATCCTCCACACTGGCAGCAACAGCAGCAATATTTTCGACCGAACGCACATTACGATGATGCACAGGTTTCACAATATCCGCTACGGATCCAGTTTGTTCGAATTTACGCACTACATTAGCGATTGTGTGCTCTGTAGGCCGTCCATGACGACCAATATCCGTCCGTAATGCTCGAAAAACATTTGCCGGTTTTTCATCATTTTTATAGTATAATTTAACAAAATTAACACGTTATTATTATTTAAGTCATTTATTTTTACAGGCTCAGTTACATAGGTTTAAAGGAGCCGAACTCTTAGCTATACTTTTATTAGTATATATCAACATGTTTCTTTAAATCTAGGGTTAATAAAGTAGGAAACCGATTACTCGCGGTCGACTCGAGATTAGAAGGGTGACATAGTTTCTTTTGGAAAAGGAGGGGATATAAGGATATTGTACAATGTCCACACTCGCATTCACACTCACGCTCATCATACTCAAATCTTAAATCTATTATTATATCTATTATGTATATACATTTCAGCTTATTCTATAGTTAGTCAGAAGGGAAACAGTCGCTCGTGAAGGCCAAAATTAACACGTTGTGCGATGCTAAAACGATCCATATTGTAAAATGGCAGACATTCAACTAACGATATGACGCTTTGGTTGACAGCTATGTCAAACGGTTGTCAGCGCAGGGCTGCATACTTTCGGAAGCCCAAAATGGAAAACCCTGTATAGTGAAAAACGTCGGAGAACTCGAGGTAGTGCTCTGAAAGTTAAATTTTAATTTTTCAACTCTCCGCAATTGGTGAAATATTGGTCATTATTTTTTCGACACTGATGCCAGACAGCATAATCGAAACAGCTATAAAAACCACTCAATAAAATGTTATTCCTGAGTCATAGCGTTTCATGTCATGAAAATCACTAAAATAAAATTGTGTTGATTTTAATACAATTATTAGTTTTACGTTTATTAGGTCTATAAGGTAACCTTTAGCAACTTTAACATTACTAAAGAAAATTGTATTGCAGAGCTCGGAACACTGCCTCTGCAGTCAAAAATAGTAAACGGAAAAGTATTACATTCAATCAAAATGCCTCGGCCAACTAAAAGAAGAGTTAAGGCTCTCCAACGTGAATATGTGAAAAAAATTTAATCAACGAAGTTACTTTTTTCCCATACATTTGTTCTGCCGATTTGTGTGCTAACTAGCACTAATAATTGATGATTACATCAATTGATAGGAAATATTTCTGCGAGTCTATCACAGTTAATAGAATATTATTTTTCATGAGATGAACAATTGGATAACTGTAAAATGTCAAGCGTCTAAACGCCAAGTTTTTTGGGATATTTTTGTTCCCACCGAGCTGTGTTTCCCTAACACGGACTTCAAAATCAATGTGCCTGGGAGAATCCGCTTTGTCAAAACATGCAAGTCGGGGGTATTTTTTCCCACTGAGCTGTGTTTCCCTAACACAGACTTCAAAATTAATGTGCCTGGGGGAATCCACTTTGCAAACACATGCAAGTCGGGGTATTTTTTGGTGTTGAGTACTTTTGTACTCGTTTTTTGTTGTGCAGACCGACATATGTTTCCCTGAAACGTACTGTTAAACTGAGAAGCCTTGAAAAATCGTCATTTCAGATACTAGAGGTGAATGAACTTTCGCGATTCGAGAGCTACATAAACGTGAGATGTCCAATATTATCAGAGGGAAATGTAAAATACAATGATCGTTTGACAATTCTTCCGTTCATTATTTTTGTAGTCTTAGGCATCATATCAAACGTAAAAGGACGTTCATCAAATTTATTTGTAACGAAGAACATAATCTATTACAAAAATTTCGATGCAATCTAAAATAATATTCGAAGTGGTAAACAAGTGAAATGCATAATATAATTACGTAGTTCTACGTCAAAAATATGCGGTCGTGTCCTAGGTACAACCCCTTACTATTTTTTTTCTTCATATTAAAGTAATGAAGTAACACTTCCCGCAAAAACACTCTCGTTGATACGAAATTCGACATATACAAAGTGGCAAAAAACTGTGTTGTTTACGCTTCAACTTTTTGACATATACTGAAAAAGACGCGCAATGACAGTAGCTCTCCAACGAATGTCTGGAAATTTGAATCACTGGAATAATAATCAAGTTTCGCCATCTGTTGTAAAACCGAAGAAACTTACCGGTGCACCTAATTTGTTTTACCTCCATATGAAGTTTTGTTCCTTATCGCAAAGTATCTGACGCGTATTCTTTAATTTTTTCATTAGGATGACCATTTCCATTTTAGGGTGGTCCGAATAATAATTTTTCTCCCTTTTTCCCAGCAATCTGGAATAATAATCAAGTTTCGCCATCTGTTGTAAAACCGAAGAAACTTACCGGTGCACCTAATTTGTTTTACCTCCATATGAAGTTTTGCTCCTTATCGCAAAGTATCTGACACGTATTCTTAAATTTTTTCATTAGGACGACCATTTCCATTTTAGGGTGGTCCGAATAATCATTTTTCCCCCTTTTTCCCAGCAATGCTTTTCAAAAATCATAACTTTTGAACTACTCTACCGATTTAGATGACCGACATATCAAATTAGAACCAATTAGCTGGTCTTTCATAAAAAAAATACTACACTTGTGAAAATTACATGACTTTGGACTAGAGGGCGCCATATTTTTTATATTTTTTTCCTGAAGGCTGAGTTTTTGAATTACGATTTTTCAAAATTATCTTGTTTTCAGTCTTCGTTTAATATTCCTATGCAAATAAACTTGATCTATAGGACTTATTGTTTCGCCAGTGTAATATTATTTTCAAAGATAAATAGATCATTGAGTTCAATATGATATGTCGATTATCTAAATCGGTTCAGTATTTAGAAAGTCATGACTTTTTGAAAAAGTGTGTTTTTTTTAGAAAAAAGGGGAAAAAATCGTTGAAAAATCATAACTTTGAAACGACAATAAACGAGAGAGATAATAGAGAAAAAAACACCCATTAGGTATCTGAAAAGCTTTAATATTTTCCAAATGATTTACCAAATGAGAAAGGACGTTGAAATACAGTTTCAAAGTGCATGCTAAAACAATATCTGGGTGGAATAAAGTTTTCTTCTCGATTCAATCCCGTACAATTTGAACATTATCTAGAGTCAACAATTTTTTTCAACCCAAACGACCGTTTAATGTCAGTTGTTGTCAGCTGTTCGACAGACGTTAACCGACTAATTCCAATTACTTGAACAATCACCTCCTCACATCACGATAAACAGTTTCCATCACCACCCCCAGTTGAAACCCTTCGTCGTGTTTTTTTTTTCTCTTGCCGGTCTGCTCCCAGCGTATCAAGCAGTGCCGATTAAAAGATTACTGCTATAACTTCCGGTCAGCTATACATGTTTCAAGTAACTAACAGCTGGTGATGGTAATGTCATGAAATGGTCATGAAACGAAACCCCTTTTTTTTCGGCGTCCAGAGTAGGAAGATGAGAGAAAAAAAAACTTTCTATAATGTACTAGCCGAAAGCGAAGTGAGAGAGAGAGCTTTTGACTTACCGGGACAACATTCCGTGTAGCACGGAATCCAATCGTAAAAGCAACCTGTTACAAGTGGTGAATTCATGTAGCTAGCACTCGAGTCAAACCCGAACACTATCGCTGTTATAATTTTTTTGCTGCTTTCATTCCACGCGGCAAAAGCTCGAAAGCTAGGAAACAGCCTTGGGTGGGCGTTGTGGGTGGCGCGAGTCGGTTCGCATCGTTCTGACTGAGCTGGGAGGGTACAAAAGAGTAATAGCAGACGGTTTTAAGGTTAATTCGATGCAAATTGTTGCTGAATATATTATTATTATCATTTTTTTTCGCTGTTTTAATTAACGTTACAAGAACATGAATCCCAGTTAGTGTGTTTAATTTGCACTGCAGCGCGGGGTTGAACGATGCACTTCCTGTTTGTTGCAGTGAATTATTGGTTGGCGCGTTGCCTTCGGAGCATTGCCCCGATGACGGCGAGCGATAGGGACAGAGCCGGGAAATTATCAAGATGACTCACAACACTGTACGGAATTGAATTTGAACGCTTACAACATTCCGACTTTATGATCATTGCTTATTAAATATAATTTCGTTCAGAATATATTGCAAATGACGTTGCGGAAAAATCCCAATCTAAACGCAATTTTCTCGGAAATATAATAATAAATTCCTTCATCTTCATAAATGAGACTTTATGACATGACATTCCACCGGAAGCATACCACCATCATTTTTATCGAAGAGTAAGTACGAATGATGGCTAAAATTAAATTCACCTTACACTCTTAACTGATCTGCAGCTGGTCGCGCTGCGTATATCATATTTTGCCAAGATGAAAGCGCCCATTTCTTTCCTTCATCCGCCGCGAATAAATTGGCATATCTGGCACCGGAGCCCCGCCTCAGGGGAGACGAGTGTAAGCGAGGCGTAATTCATTATTCGATCGTAAATATTATTATTACAGTTCGTCTTTGATTTCAGCTTTTGCCATCGGGATGGAGCTTAAATTGTGACGGTTTTTTTTATCTTCCTCTCTCGCTTCTCGGAAGTAAATACACACTGTGGGGATTCTGTCAGCCAGACCAATGTTGATACGGAGAAAATACTCGCAAACGAGCGCACTAATTAGATAATCGAATCAAAGTGTCGCGTGGAAGGTACAGAGCAGTAAACGCAACATGGTAATTTCATTCCCACTGAATACTGTTTACGTCTTGTTGCGCTGGCTCCAATTTCCTCATGTGTTGTGGATCTATGTTTTCGGTTGGGAGGCCTTGTTTGTATTTTTTTACGACTGAATCAGTTTCTGGTTTCAGAAATAAGACAATTTTGTTTATGGAATCCTACTCTATTAACTTCTAGAGAAAAACTGCAACAAATAACAGCAGAAAAATGTTTGTAAACTTTTTCTTACGCTCAATCAATATTTTTGATATAGGGTCTTTCAGATTAAACGCTCACGCAACTAATTTCAATAACTTCTACAAAAGTGAACCAAGTTTTATTTCTAAAAAACGAAAACAAAGCTTATTTTACGACATGTTCGATGTGACCACACCTTTTTTGATAACGCGTTTCTAAACGGTGAACAAAATTCTTCATGCACAACTCTAACATTACGACTTCCTCTAAATTTCGTGGCTTATTAACATAGCAACGGTCCTCATCGTACTCCCAGAGGGAGTAATCGACGACGAGAAATGTTGATTTTTTTTTTGACGTAGGACTACGTCTAACCGGAATATATAGGGGGTGAAATGGAAATCTAGGCACTGAACAAGTAGGAAAAAATGCAAGATTTGGAACGCTTATAACTCGAGCATTTCTCAATAGATCGCAAAGGTTTTTGAATCAATTGATAGGAAATATATCTACGCATCTATCATAACGAATAACTTTTCATTTTTCATGAGATAAATAATTGAATAATTGTGAAATATCAAGCATTGTCAAAATGCACTATGTGCCCATTTTTGATTGGTCCATTTTGTGCTCCTCAAATCGTACTGACCAAAACGGGCAACCAGAGCAGCAGCGAAATAGAATGAAGCACGATTGGAAAGGAAAAAGAAAATGAACGAAACATTGGTCGCAGTCCCACACATGCGTAATTCTCGAGCCAGCCAGTCAGCTTAAAAATCCCCGCTCCGCTGCCGTAACGATCATTCTCATTCAAACCGTACACCACATCGGTTCGCATCACAACACATCACCAAACCAACCCAAGCAGCCATGTCTGGACATGGTAAAGGAGGAAAAGTGAAGGGAAAGGCAAAATCCCGCTCGAACCGTGTTGATCTGGAGTTCCCCGCAAGGGTAGCTAGGCCGAGCGCGTTAGTACCAGTGCACCAGTCCACCTAGCCGGCGTTATATAGTTTCTGCCGCCGAATTGATCGAGTTGGCTGGTAAAGCTGCTCGCGACGATAAGAAAACCCGCATTCAGAACAGAACACATCAAGACAACAACAGGCAGTTGTAGCGAGTGGCGAATGGCAAACGCAATCGCAAAACGACATCAGGTAGCAGAAGAAAAAAGTTTGTTCATTATACAAACTGCTTTGGTGGCAAATCCAGAACAAGGCGGCATCGAGGGCGTTCGAAATGGTTTTTTTCAAAACCACGAGTACTAAGTTTTCTAAATTGGAACCATTCCATAAAACAAGGCGCCTTCCAAAAAAGAGTTTAGGAAATACAGTTCAATGCTTTCTAAAACATTATCCAAAATAATAATAAAACACAAATTGATTTTTTATAATTTTTTTGCCAGGATCTGATGAGTATGTGAATTTGACAGTTGTTCTGAGCTTATTGATAGTTGGGGACTTTCCTGATTATTCAATTTTCACCAATTCTTAAATTGTTTCCAGATTGAAAGTACAGTAATTTACAATTAGTTCGAAATTTAGCTAATTGGACGGACATGTAATGCGACTTATTTAGTTGGACATTTTTGTAAATATAGAGATCCAAATTATGACCCCACATTGAAAGTCGACACTGAACCACTGTCATCGCAAATGTTCAATTACAGGTTAAAATCGCCTCCAATGCGACACTGAGTGGCGCTTCGGCACGTCGCATTGAATGTAATTTACTGTACAACATGTCACAAAACTGGATGGGAAGAAATTTTCCAACTGTGAAAGCTGTGGCGAGTGGCAAACGCAATCGCTAAACAGAAAGGTTTAGCCGAACAAGATGGGGATATCGAGAGATAACAAAACAATAAACTCTTTAGATTGAAGATAATTTTGTGATCCTGAAAAGGACCCTTTTTAGCCTGCATGTGAATCCAACGAGCGAACAAATCGTAATGAATGTATTTTTTTCCCATCGCTGCCTTTTAACGCTCATTCGTTCGTCTCGTTGGACTCGCCCCTCTGGCTGAGTCTGCCGATTTGTCTCTATCCTGTGAGTGTGTACCGCTAGAGTATAAAACACGCGGACCCCAAAAAAATATCTTATTTATTTCAAACCGTAAACCCGTGTGGTTGTACGGCATCGGCATCGTGGACGTAACAAAGGAGGACAAGTTAAGGGAAAAGCAAAGTCTCACTCGAACCGTGCAGGTCTCCAGTTCCCTGTTGGTCGCATTCACTGATTGCTCCGCAAGGGTAACTAGGCCGAACGAATTGGTGCCGGAGCACCAGTATACCTAACTGCGATTATAGAGTTTCGGCCGTCGGAGTGCTCGAGTTGGCTTGCAAAGCTGCTCACGACAATCAGAAAACCCGCATCAAGAACAGAGCAGCTTTGGTTCGGTGCTCATCAAGGCAACAATTAGTTTCAGTGAGTGGCAAAGTGTTTCTCCGGCACGTCGCATTAAGTGTAATTTACTGAACAATATGTCTCAAGCTGGATGGGAAGAAATTTTCCAACTGTGAAAGCTGTGGCGAGTGGCAAACGCAATAGCTAAACAGGAAGGTTTAACCGAACAAGATGGGAATATCGAGTGATAACAAAAACACAACACCAAAGGTTCTTTTCAGAACCATCAACATATTCATAAAGAGTAAACAGTAAACTAATCCATTTTTCAGGTAGATAGGTAGTGTAGCGGGATAACCTATTACCATTATCCTTTCCCACTTGTCATAAAATCCCAACGATCCTATTCCCACAAATTCATTCCCACGCCATAAATTATCGTCATACATGTTTGTAGGCCAAATGCATTTTTATGTCACAAGCTCACAGCTGCATACGATAATATTAAATAACAACCACTCACCCTTGCAGCGTAACATTATGCAGAACTAACCCACTTCAACCAAGTGTGAAATGACAACACACAGAAACAACCACTACCCTTTTGTTCTCCGTATTGACCCGTTCGAACCAATCGAACGCGCTCACATATTTCCTTGCTGGCTCCTCCTCCTCTAGAATAGAAGCTACCTTGTGTAGAGTTTTAGTTTAAGCATTATAAAAAGTACATGTCGAATGCAAGCAAAAGGTCTTTTACATTTCCAACCAGTCAAGTTAACAAGTGTCAAATGCACGCGAGGACGGAACTAAGAATATAGTGATATTTATATTAGTGGAATGTGCCTGAGTTCTTTCATTCCGAAAATATATCACAAGTGCCCCAAAGTGATAGAAATTGTATACTACATCGGGTTGAACCTCCACATGGCGACCGAGACTTTAGCCTGAATCTTCGGCTATGAGTGAAACCAAACAATTTTTTTTGTTTTGACGAAACAGTGAACGTTCAAAAATGGGCTTTTTCTCGGCAGACGAGATAGTGTCGAGCGCCCCAGTGTCGAGTTCACCGCAAACGATTGCTTTATGCATCCTTGCTGGTGCTGCGTTAGGTTACGGTGTTGTGCGGTTAATGCACACGTTTTATAAGAATCACTCGGAGAGAGTAGCCTCCCGAGCAGTGAGAGCGGCACAGCTCAACCAGGTATAAAGGGCAGAAGTGAACTATTTTTTTTTTTTTCTTCAAAATTTGAACAAAGTGAACTAATCAACGAAGACGTGCCAACTAGACCAAAGTAAACTAATAAACGGAACTGTGCTAACCACCCATGTGAACGAACCAATAGAAACTCATTACACGAACTAGTGACCATTGGAAAAACTAAACATGTGGAACGAGAACATCAAGGACATCTTGGCCCAGGCGGAGGCCCAAGCGGAACACATCGCATTAGTGGAAAAAATCGGATGGCGGCAATATAGGAAGCAACACCCGAAGCAGCCGAAAAGAGGTTTCAATATCAAAATTGAAGACATCCATGGAGCAACCATCTATGTCACACCTTTCACAAAGCTCAGCCTTACTGATACTGTAGTAGGATACCGCCGACAGAGATGGTAAGTCAATTATAAGATGTAAAATATGAAAAAAAAAAATTTTTGAAGTAAAAATTGTTAATGAAAAAAAAAAAAAACACAAAATGTTCATGTAAAATATGTGCTAAGCTGTAAGACTACTTGTTGTAGACATCAACAAAAACAGAAATAAAAAAAAATTTCGCCTTTAATTTAATGGCAAGTTTAATAGAAAACAAAATACAGAAATTACAAGTAATTGCAAAATCACTGCGATCCGAGCAAACTAAAAAGTTAAGAAAAGCTACATTGAGAACCAAGCTCGCAGAAGCTGAAAAATTAGCTGAAGATATTAAAACAATAGTAGACCCTCTCGTACACAATAAAGAGGCTGAAGAATTGTTATTGCTTGCCGAAAATGCTAATCTAATATATCAAGATATTAGAAATAAAATAAACATTATCATTAAACAAAAATCTTTCAAAGAAGTAGCTCTTGCGATATTGTTCGTTGTTGGAATACAAAAACCGAAAATGTCCAAATTCGATTACAAAGAGGCAGCCGCAATGGTGCCAATCTACGACGGCTCACCTGATGGACTCGATATGTTCATCAGTGCAGCCACACTACTAAATGAGATCTCCCCCAGCGCAAATAAAGCGTTGGTATATCAATTCCTACTGACCAGACTCGACAAAAAGGCCCGAAGAGCAATTAATAATAGCGTGGATATACCTTCACTGCTAACAAATTTAAAAACTACATGTATATCAAAGACTAGCGCCGACAGCATATTAGCGAAGTTGAAGTCTATAAAAAAACAGTCAGCAGACGAATTATGTAAGGAAGTTGAAGAGTTGACCGAACAACTCATCGACTTACACATCAAGGAAGAGACACCACCGCAACGAGCAGCAAAACTCGCTTGCCAAGCAGGAATCGATGCCCTCATCGAAGGCATTGATAACCCTGAATTAAAAACTATATTACGTGCGGGAGCCTTCACCAGCATAGCTGACGCAGTGGAGAAGGTCAATAAATATAAATCGCTGACAACCAAATCAGCAAATGTGCTTATTTACAATCGCGGGCAGCGACAACCGCCCTACCCGCATCCTAACCGTTTCAACCAGAACAATCGTGGTAGAAATTTTAATAACTATAGAGGAAGAGGTGGTAGATTCAATAATCAACCTCAACAAAACCAAAATTTTAACCAAAATCGCCAATATCATCAACAGAATTTCCCTAACCAAAACAGAAACTTTAGGGGCAATGGCAGCCAAAACTATTACAACAGACCGCAACATTTCATTAGAATTGCGGAAAACTCCGAAAACCCGGCTGCGAACCTCCGCGCGTTGTCGGACGAAGAACAGGAGGAAAACCGAAATCAACATCAAATATTTTCAACCTAAATATTACTTGTTCAATGTTTATTATAGTTAAATTAAGCATGTGCGAACAACCATGCGTTCTTATTCTTGATACAGGGGCAGATATATCAATCCTAAAGGAAAATTTGATCAAACGTACCCAGAAAATTAACAAAAATAATACATGCATAATAAACGGCGTGACCGAAGGCAAACTTGAAACAATAGGTAGTACCAACACTAGTCTACTTATAGAAAATAATAAAATTCCACACCAATTCCATTTGGTGAATAAACAATTCCCAATTACAGCTGACGGCATTCTAGGAAAAGACTTTTTAACAAAATATGAATGTAATCTGTGTTTGAAGACATGGTTACTATCCTTTTTCTTCAATGAGACCAATCTAGAAGTACCGATCCATGACACATGGGACGATCATCTAGGAAAACTAAACGTAACTGCCGACGCATTATCACGAATAGCAATTGATTCTGAAACTTTGAAAACAATAAACGTCCTAGCCGTTCAAACGAGAGCAATGACAAGAAAAGAACAAAATATGAATCAGACGGAATACGAACATTTGAATAATAACACTGTACTCGATGTCAATGAGCCTGATCAACTCAAAGTATACGAGGCAGTTGAACCAACCGAATGGGAAAAACTACCCAAACTTCAATGCGGACGCGCACTCGAAGATAATGAAAACGCTAGCGAGAATGAATTTAATAATATGAAATGCGCAATTAAAAATAAAACAGGATTCAAAGAATTAATGTCGACAAATACAAAAATTGCAAGCAACTCGAAAGAGACCTTAGGGAATCTATTACAGAAAGTTGAAAATATGGCCAAAAAATTAAGAATAAGCGCGATAGCTCTAGCGTTATCAAGCGTGATATTCCAATTATGCAGCGTTCAATTCTTCAAGAAGACTTGTAACGACTCGCTAAAAGACTTGCAAATAGTGCTCTACACACCCAAGCGTGTGATAGAAAGCCAAGAAGAAAAATTAAAAATCCTGAAAAATTATCATGATGCACCAATTGGAGGACATATAGGTGCCAATCGATTATATAAAAAGCTCAGTAGACTCTATTCCTGGAGCAAAATGAAATCAGAAATTTATGAATATGTTAGAAATTGTATACAATGCAAACAAAATAAACACAAAACCCCGACCAAGGAAAACTTTATAAAAATACCCACCCCAGAAAAACCTTTTGATTGTGTATCTATTGACACTATCGGACCTTTTAACAAATCTAATTCAGGAAATAGATATGCATTAACTATCCAATGTAACCTCTCCAAATACGTAATAATAAAACCAACCCCAGACAAACAAGCATCTACAATAGCGAGAGCATTTATAGAAAATTGCATTCTCGTATACGGTACTCCGTCAATTGTTCAAACTGATCAAGGAACCGAATACAAGAATGAATTATTTGACAATATTTCAAAATTACTCCAAATTCAACAAAAATTTTCTACCCCCTATCACCCGCAATCAATCGGAAGTTTAGAAAGAAACCATCGTTGTCTTAATGAATACGTGAGACAATTCATCAACCCATCGCAGAGCGACTGGGATGATTGGTTGCCTTACTACGCATTCTGTTACAACACCACTCCACATACAGATTTTTCATACACACCTTTTGAATTAGTTTTCGGCAGAAACGCAACACTGCCATACAACCTAAAATCACACATTGAACCCGTATACAATATCGAGCAATATCATAAAGAATTACAATTCAAACTCAAAACGGCAACAAAATCAGCAAAAGAAATAATTGACAGAATCAAACAAAAGCGTCGTGAAGATCAGCAGAAAGATACAAACCCAATACAAATACATGAGAATGATTTAGTTATGATGACTAACGAAAACAGAAGAAAACTAGACAAGGTATATCAAGGACCATACAAGGTCATATCAATAAATCACCCAAACGCGACATTATTAGATGAGAAAACCCAAAACACTCATACTGTACATAAAAATAGATTAATTACTTATAATTCCCTCCTCCGTTAGGGGGAAGGGGGTATTAGAAATTTGGTACGTATCAGAGATTAAGTTCATTTTTACTCAATTATTTCCCAATTATAATTATTATTAAAATCATCACTGTTATTATCATCATAATTATCGACAATCATTAAATACAAATATTATACAATAAGCATCACAGAACAAATTAAAACTATTATAAATTAAATACACTATATAATTAAATTTACGAATTTATCACAACCTGTAAATATAGTTAGATAACCATATGTAAGAGGAGAAGCTATAACACCCAATAATAATGAATATAATAATAATAAATGATTCCACCCGGTTACATCATTCTCCCAAAGAGGGATGGTGTAGCGGGATAACCTATTACCATTATCCTTTCCCACTTGTCATAAAATCCCAACGATCCTATTCCCACAAATTCATTCCCACGCCATAAATTATCGTCATACATGTTTGTAGGCCAAATGCATTTTTATGTCACAAGCTCACAGCTGCATACGATAATATTAAATAACAACCACTCACCCTTGCAGCGTAACATTATGCAGAACTAACCCACTTCAACCAAGTGTGAAATGACAACACACAGAAACAACCACTACCCTTTTGTTCTCCGTATTGACCCGTTCGAACCAATCGAACGCGCTCACATATTTCCTTGCTGGCTCCTCCTCCTCTAGAATAGAAGCTACCTTGTGTAGAGTTTTAGTTTAAGCATTATAAAAAGTACATGTCGAATGCAAGCAAAAGGTCTTTTACATTTCCAACCAGTCAAGTTAACAAGTGTCAAATGCACGCGAGGACGGAACTAAGAATATAGTGATATTTATATTAGTGGAATGTGCCTGAGTTCTTTCATTCCGAAAATATATCACAAGTGCCCCAAAGTGATAGAAATTGTATACTACATCGGGTTGAACCTCCACAGTAGGTATTCACGTAGGAGAAGAAAATAAAACAATATATTTAAAAAATATATATTTAACAAAAGCTGTCCCCTTTGTATAGTCCTACGTCACTCCGGTTATGTCCCTGACATTACCCACCCGTCTTTTTTGTTTAAGTTTCATTAAGGCTTCGGTTGCTCGAGTAATACGATTTCATTAAAAATACACGTTCTTGTAAATTGTACATTGTACAAAACCATCCGATCAGACTGAACGAATAGCCGAATATTATCGTCCCTAAGTGGGGAATGCAGTGTTACCATCGACGGAGCGAAACCAAAATTTTATAAGGAGCTATTCGATTTTTTTGCGTGAGCGTTTCATCTGAAAAACCCATATCGTTTCATCTATAAAACCCATATTGCATATATGTGCCTTTGTACAGCTTACCGAAAGGCGAGCGATAGTCATTTTCTTGCATTGCATTTTTTTTTTCATTGCTTTCATTGCATTCATCATAATAATCTTAACCAGAACGACGTGAATTTTTGAAATAAAATATTAAAAATTTCACCATTTTTTACCGGGTTGAGCGGAACTATGATACTTTTTACTGTTTGTTACCAAATACCATTGAACCAAATCAGACAATCATTATTCCCAAGAATGTAACCCAAGTGTGATATTGAACCAAACTATTTTCCGAACGGCCCAGTTTTCTCAACAGAATCGTTCATTGGAACCGTTTCTGTAAGACTGTTGTTAGGCTGATTGCCAATTGTTCCGACTTTACATCGATAACTGGCTCACAGTCATAAGGGAAAATCAATATACTGAATGCGTCAACTTTGTGTGGAGGTAAAGACAATATTGCTGCAGCAGGTCTAGACACAAAGAAGCGTAATTCTCCCACCTAATAAACCCACTGACTTTCGTCTTCTGTCTGGTGAATTTTTCCACCCCTTGGAATCCAAGGGTTGACAGAGTAAACATGTCAATTAACTACGCAAATATATTTCAACGGCAACGATTGACCAAATTAGATTGAACTAGACATGCGAAACATGTTTTTATAAGCTTATATTACCCTACAAAGAAACGAATCCATGATGCCATCATAAAATTAGCCGCCGAACAACAATATAAGAATAATAATATTGCACGCAATAATTTGAGCTGTAGCATGGAAATCTTCAAGCTGCCAACCAATCTATAAAAAATGTAGGAGATTTTGCCTGGGACACGACCGCATTTCCGACTCAGGGCTATGAAATTATAATATGCAATCAGCTGATGAACAAGCGGGAGTTATTCCAGAATTTATTGACATAAAGCGGTTTCAGTTATAATTTGATCGCATAAAGTACGACATTTCTCAGCATATGAATAACGTACAAAAAGAAAAGGATGTAATTTCGTAGGTTTTTTTAACGAAATTTTAGGGAAAAATACACTGCGTTTCACAACTATAGAACCACTCATTTTTTCTGAGTTTCCAGAGATATGTAAGAAGTCGGTTGAATCGAAGTATATGAGGGGATTAGAATGCAAGGGGTGTAAGTGACTTGATCGATTTCTCTTCATAAACTTTTTCTTCAGTTAATAACTCAACTGCAAAAACGTTCCAACTTGAGTTTGCTATAGAATCCCGCTCTAAATGATTTTCGAGTGGTTATCGACATCACGTCGACCGAGCGACGAAAAGTGCTACAAAAGTGATGGAATCCAACCCCGTCTTGCCCTCCACAGGCAGCACGGCCTATAGTTTCAGCCATAATTTTACATGATTACTTGTACTGAGCGAAATGGCATCACTGCAGCGATTGTAGTTCTTCTCTTTCGCACTAGACTGTCATCCAAAACAAAAGCGAGCGAATGGATGATGTTGTCTTGTATTCTTCAAAACATGGAAACCATGTCTGTATGTTTCTTCAGCTGTGAACCTGCGATCTTCTTGAAACACAAAAACTGAAATTGAACGCTGCGTGGGAAAATCACAGTAAGTAATGCGTAAATAAATAGTTAAATTAATTGAATGTTATTTTCAGATGGACACATACACGATTTCTTAGAATGACCTTAAGGGTCACCAAAGCAAAAGGAACAATTCTAATCGATACGTGTCGAACAGCAGAGTAATGAAACGAGTGATTCAAGCTTATTGGAGCGATGGTTGAGTTCCTGGAGTTCATAATTGGTTATGAGGATGATGGTGATTTCACTGTTCTGCTGGTTTCCAGCGAAAGAAGAGACAGGCGAACATAAAATTTCAGTGGATGAGATGAATTTGGTGGTAAGAACCCTATATTTTTCTCAAAATACATAAGGAAGAAAACAATTTTATATTACAGCACAGCGAGAAAAGGGATGCGGCTAGTGTATTGATTGGAAACAACAATCTGTAGGAAGATCCACCAGCAAAACGAACGCAATAACATTAAATAGATATCATCGTAGCGTAATTTTCCTGGATGTCATTTTTCATTATTTTGGTCATATATTTAAGAAAAGTAGAAATGGATTATATTATATTCTGAATCGGAATATTCGTATAAAAATTGATTATCAAATCAACACTCTATTTACTTTTTATTTCAACTTTCTTAGAAACAAACCGAGCCATAAGAACGGTCGAACAGTGTTGCAATCGGTCGACGCGGTGCCAGATTGGCACAGGTTTGGCTCGTAATTGGTTGTCAGATACGAAGGATAGGTCGACAAAATCATTGCAAAATGGCACGATATCGGCACCGTTGTCGACACCATTTGTTGGGACCGATTTGGAACAACAATGTAGACTGGGATCCGATAGATGAGGCTCTGACCTGTCTTCCGCATTGTCAAATTCAGCTGGGAATGTATTTGCAGCTAACCCACAATCCAGTCGACGAACAAAATATCGACCTAACATTGGCCGAAATGCTATGACTTCTCCGTCTTGCCTACACCCAGAAAACAGATTACTAAAATATGCCAAATCTTTAGTGAGGCAAACATTAGTAGAATGTACATATTTTCTGTAAATATTAATCAACTGTATGTAAAATCAATGTTAGATGCAATATACATCCCTGCCAATGATTGGTACGTTTTACTAAGCGGTATCGGTAACTTTGACGATTGTCATTGCTGGAAACCGTGAAAGAAATGTAAACAGAACATTATTAACCTAATTGTCTAGCTGTTAATTGAGTTGAGCGGAACTACTTTTCGATATTGTTTCTCCACAGAAAAAGGTTGAATTTACCCAGACAGGTGAGTGACGTTCTTGAAAATTAATTCAATTTATGTTCTTTAATCAACATTGATACATATTGGACAGCCAAATAATGATCCATGCTCATCTGTTGCGGGAGAAAGTGAAGACATTACTTCAATAATGAGGAATCTGGGTAATTCGAGACACTAAAACGAGCCTAGTTGAGCTCTAATTCCACCGCTATATTGTCGGATTTGGTCAAGGGCAACTTCATAAACTATTTTCCGACGATTGTGATCGGTGGTTCAATCAATTGGATGTTTTCGAAATTGTCAAAACGAAGGTTCCGTTTCCACTGACGCTGCGCTTCAACTCAATTTTGAAAAGGGGCATAGAACTGGCTCTTTGATGTAGTCTATCGTAGCTGTTTGTAGTAACCATTCTGTATTTGTAGCCGAGAATCAAACTCAATCGATGCAGGATCAGATGTTGGACGCTGCAATGGCCATGCCTCGAGTTAATGTGCATTGTAATGTGGCTTACACCGCATTTAGATAATTCAACAAATGACTAAAATTGCATACAATAGTTCAAAAATTACTGTTATACTGGCTGGTTTTACATTTGTTTACTAATGTTATCGCCTAATATGTACGAATAAAGTGCGCTGCACATACAACGTCCCGTCAGTGTGAAGTCAACGTGAAGTAATGAAATGTCAAATATTCTCCCATGGAAATCGTATGGTAACATTCACATACATCATCACCGGAAATTGTGACGTCGGCAGAATAAGTCCAAGAGAATATTTAACGGGACGATGACGGTGATGTTGTATGTGTAGCGCACTTAATTCATATCGCAAAAATCAACTAATCATTGGTAATATTTACCCAAAAATCGTCATATATACCAATTTTTCTTAAGAGTGTATAGTTCATTGGTCGAAAATACGGAATAATTAAAAAAACAAATGGTATCACTGGTAGTCCGCTAAACTGTCATCTCAAACAAAAACAAATGGACCATATAACTGGTGAGTAAGGAAACTGTTATCGCTTTTTCTTTCATTAATTATTTCATTTTCTTTCAGACTATGATGTGAAAACATCTGGCTTTTCTATAGCCATCAATAGAAACTAGCCGGAAGATGATTTCCCCCATTACCAGTCGCCAAACAACAGTGCAGATTTTCACCGTTGTCACAGGAGCCAACAACATCTGCAATTCCAATCAGCAGTATCCTCCAAACCCATGCCGGGGACAGCAACAACAGCGGCAACAGCAGAATCGAATCCTCGGGCACAAATGTGTATCAAGGAAATAAAAACTATCAACGCAGGAGGTATTTATCAACGAGCTCAGCTGGACTCGAATCGTCAATCCGGAAACCCCGGATTTAAAAATTTCGCTGTATTGTGGTTATTTGTATATCACAAACACATATTGTTTTGTAATACGTATTTTTTCGAGTAATAAAATGACTAAAATTGATTATGTATTTTCCTTTTAATATTTCATTTCATTTTAATAACAAACCAACACAAACAAGCAGCAAGCAGCGCTGCAAGCAGGTCGACGCCTTGCACATGTTGGCGAAAAAGTGGCGTCAAGTTCTTCGATGAATGCATATGAAAGGTCGATAACTCGATTGCAAGGTGGCAGCATTTGAGGTCGATTGTTGACATTTCATCGACCCGATCTTGGCAGGCAAAACGGAATGTGGGAAGTTATGACCAAAAGAGAGAGTCGATGTAGAGAAATCGATGAAATCACTTACACCCCCACTCTACTTTATTGTGTCAAATCGGTCCCAGAAAATGGTGTCGACAGCGGTTCCGATGTCGTGCCATTTTGCAATGATTTTGTCGACCTTTCCTTCGTATTTGACAAGCAATTTCTAGACAACACTTTGCCAATCTGGCACCGCGTCGACCGATTGCAGCACTGCTCGATCGTTCTTATGGCTTCCACTGTTTGTTTTCATTTATGTTTAAACAAAAAAAAACACACAATTGATATATATTTATTTTATTATTTATACAAATTAAATTGAATTCAGGTAAAATAAATCTGACATATGTATCTTAAATATACAAAAAAAAATCGATAGAGAACCTAGCAGCTGAATTTGAGTTACAATTTCGTAGTTGATAATATACCTGAGCGATATGAACACATAGAATAGCTTCAGTGTACGAAGTTATGTGAAGTTTCATGGTCACAATGATTAAGATATGAACTTATATTCTAACACTCAATTATGATGCAAGTTTCTGATTTTGGAATAGATGTGAAGTCCAATGCATCTCTATGTTTTTCCCTTACAATAAGTAGAACAGATACCATAGCTGGATACTCTGCCTAGGTTTTCCTGCAGCACATGAATTACTTTCACAATCATTTCGAGTTCTTTAATAGTGAAATAATCTTTTTTTTTTCAGCGTAATGTGCGTTCTAGCGTTTCCGTGTGGCAAAAATATTTAATAACTCATGTGTATGTTGGATATTTACTAAACCCGCTTATAACTCGGAACATACAATATATTTCACCAAACGCACCTCAACCTTGGGCATTTTCCTGTTATTTCTAAATATTCGCTGCCTCTTGTTTGCCAACCCAAAGTTGCTGGTCACCATCCTGATTCTGATCTATTCCCATTCGATTTGGGGAATCATATCCAAAGAAAACCAAGTATACCTAGCTCAAGTTGCGTTGGAGCTCGATGACGTTACAGTCTTGTGGAAATCCACAATCTCAACACAAAAGGACTATAATGTGACAATTGCCTCATTCATCAATCTACAAGAAATTCAAAATAAGTATGCATTCATCGAGAATAATGTTCCATACCTGTCAAGCCGTATAAAGATTCGATTGAATGAAAATTGACCAATGCAGGCTAGAAATGTCCTTTGGAATTTTTACAAACAGCATTGAAAAGTTTAGATGATTCAACTATATACCCATCTACATATTATCTTTATCGCTCTTTGTATTCATAGAATCTTCTTATAACTTGAAATCAGTGGAATGACTATGCAGTTTCAATTCCTTTCCCGGCACAGACATTTCTAGACACAATCGGTATAGCAGCGTTTGCGAACCTAAAATAAAGTTGGATTAAAGCAGTAAACTTCCGGAACATCGTTATTTTTAACTAACTTTAGAGTTTCCTTTTTTCAAGAAAAGACTGAGAGGACATCAGAGGACACTCTATAAATTCCATTCCGAAGGAAGAGGGCTCAGCGAGGATAATTTTTTCTCAAACGTTTCAATCGCATTTTCTTATTATATACACTTTTTACAAAATAATACGGTGCAAAAAAACATAAGCATCAGTTCCTTGGAAATGAACTGATGCTTATGTTTACCTTCTATCTAGAGTGAGTGTTTATTCAAATGGCAATCTAGGAAGAAAGAGAAAGAGCAATCGCTGCAGTGATGCCATTTCACTCATATGTAATCGCGTACAATTATAGCTGAAACTGTAGGCAGTGCTGCCTGCAGGAGGTAAGGCGGGGTAAGATTCTAGCACTTTTGTAGCACTTTCCGTCGCTCGGTCGACATGGTGTCCATAACCGCTCGAAAATATATGAATCTGGGCCCCTTTCATTCTACGCCCCTCATATAGTGTAGCGTATAATAACTATCATTATTTAAAAGACTGGCCATTTCAACATTATTGTTCTGTTCAGGCGCGAAACAATCAAAAAACTAAAATTCCAGTGTTTCATAACTGTAGAACCAGATGGAAAAAAATCTCATTCCTTTACAAAATTAACGTCAATTTCACATGAATTACAATAAGTTTCTAATTCGTAGGTCATCTTTAGTTCTCAATCAGTTCAAATAACCCATTCGGTGTGGTTTCGACCAAGCTGCGCTATGTTATAGTGTGTATCTCGTTCTACGCAGAGGATACTGACCGTTCAAGCTCGTCAAATCACTCATACCGCTTGTAAGCTGCTCCTACTATTCGTACGATCACTCCTCATAAGTTCTTTATAGGGTTTTGATCTGGTAAACAAGTTGACCAGTCCAGAATCTAAAACCCTTATTCATCAAACCATGCCATTACTTTCCGGATTTTATGAATTGATTCCAAATTACTCAATTATCACATTGTTTTTGATGTAAAAACGTCAGAAAATGATTCTGAATTACTTCGTTGCACTTCTGGCTGTTCATTTGGGTTGATGGTAAACTACGTAAACCAGGCCTTTTTGAGAAAATTCTCCCCAAACCATGAACATGCCATCTCCAAAGCTGTGGGTCCAAAATCTAATGTGGAAGCTAATCCCATGAGTTTCACTATTTCAAGAGAGCTCCTCTGATCCAGCTTGAATAGAATTTCTTCATACTGGAAGGACTTACGGAACGTGTCATTTAATTTTTCAACATGTAACTTTGCAGGCTGGTTTAAGGAAAATATTTTCAAAACGGCCTGGTTCAGGTTTCTGTTTTTGCCTCAAAGATACCATGATAATTATGTAATTTGGCACCAATTCATAACATTCGGATAGTCAAGGCATGGTTTATTAAATAGGGGCTTCAGATTCTGAACCGGTGCACTTGTTTACCAGATCAAATCCCTATCAAAAACTTATAAGGAGTGGTCGTACGTATTATAGATGCAGCTTGCAAGCAGTATAAGTGATTTGAAGAGCTTAAACTAGCAGAGTCCTCTGTTTGGAACGGGATATACACTACAACATGGCGCAGCTTGATCGAAACCACCCTGAATGGGTTATTTGAACTGATTGAGAACTAAAGATGACCTACGAATTAGAAACTTATTGTAATTCATGTGAAATTGACGTTAATTTTGTAAAGGAGTACGAGTTTTTCCCTCTGGTTCTATAAAGGGTGTGTCACATCAAATTGCATCACGGAAAAAAACGCTGTAGAAATTTAATTTTAAGAATTATATCTTCAGCTTTCGCTTATAATCAGATAAGAGTGTATAGATCACGTTGGCCATGCTTCACTGTCAATTTTTCGTAAATTTGGAAAAATGTCGTCGAACGAAAAAGAGCGTCGTGAATTAATCCTGTGCACTCATTTCGAGAATCCGGAGTTGTCACATCGGGACATCGGTAAGATGCTGGGAATCGTCCAATCCACGGTCAGCAGAGTACTAAAACGATACTTCGAGAACCTAACTATCGACCGGAAGGTGATGAACGGCAAAAATGGATGCTCCGTCAGTGAAAAAGATCACAAGCGCGTAGTTAAGCAGTTTAGACGTGATCCGAGAAGTTCGGTCCGGGATGTCGCCAATAAGCTGAATTTGTCAAGTTCATTCGTCCAGCGGACCAAGCAGCGGGAGGGCCTGCGTACATACAAGGTTCAGAAGGCTCCTAACCGCGACGAATAGCAAAACATGGTGGGGAAGACGCGAGCCCGGAAGCTGTACACCGAAATGCTGACGAAGCCGCATTGCCTGGTAATGGACGACGAAACCTACGTCAAAGCGGACTTTCGTCAGCTGCCGGGCCTGTTGTTCTTCTCCGCAGAGGACAAATTCAGCGTTCCGGAGGAGATTCGCAAGCAGAAACTATCCAAGTTTGCCAAAAAGTACATGGTGTGGCAAGCGATCTGCTCTTGCGGAAAGCGGAGCGCCCCCTTCGTTATGAACGGCACGGTAAACGGGCAGGTTTACCTTAAGGAGTGCCTACAGTGCTTACTACAACTATTTAAGCAGCACGAGGGCCCGACCATCTTCTGGGCGGATCTCGCTTCGTGCCACTATTCAAAGGACGTGTTGGAGTGGTACGAAGCCAACGGGGTCACCTTCGTGCCAAAGGAAATGAACCCGCCCAACGCGCCGGAGCTTCGCCCAATAGAGAAATATTGGGCGATTATGAAGCAGGCCCTCCGGAAGAACCCAAAAGTTGTCAAATCGGAGGCGGACTTCAAGAGAAAATGGATTTCTGTTCAAAAAAAAAACTACAACCTGACGTTGTACAGAACCTTATGGACGGGGTAAAGAGGAAGGTGCGATCATACGGGCTTGGGCTCGAAGTATGAATAAAAAGAAAATGCCAAAAGTTGTTTAATAGTTTTTATTTTACTGTCTAAAATTTTCAAAAGGATCGGTCTACTGGGCGAATTTCTACAGCGTTTTTTCCGTGATGCAATTTGATGTGACACACCCTTTAGTTATGAAACACTGGGATTTTAGTTTTTTTTTATTGTTTCGAGCCTGAACACAACAATAAAGTTCAAATGGGCAGTCTTTTAAATGAAGATAGTTATTATACCCTACACTACATACTTCGATTCAACCGACTTATTGTATATCTTTGAAAACTCAGAAAAAAAAGAGTGGTTCTATAGTTGTGAAACGCAGTGTATATGGAAATGGCAGCGTTTCATATACCTGGAAACATATGACAACATAAAAATGAACAAAGAAATCAAAAGAAAAGTTTTAACAGAACCATTTATGCTCCCAACATATATCGGGTTAAACAAAATTGGGCACTTTTGTTATCATAATCGAAAATGGTACGGAAGATAGAAAAGGAGTCAACGCTCATGTATCTCAATCATTCTTTTAGTTTCACTGAGCCTAGAAACCAAAACTAGAAACATTTCCCCAAACCAGCGCAGTAATTGACATAATGTTCATGAAAATAACTTAACGACCTGGAAGGGTACCAGAACATGTTTAAAATTAAAATGATCTTACTAGCACAATCCAGGGAACCGAACAAATTTATCTGAGAGATCCTGCGATCGGTGCCTATTGCGTTAAGGCTTTCATTAATTGTGATAATAATCGAAAGTGAAGCTATGAGGATGGGAAAAAATATTTGGATCTTAACTTGGTTTCCGCTCACAAATTATAGATAGTAATACAGCCATTCCATGTCAAACCGATAGGTTGTTTATTTCCATTTCAGGGTGGTCCGAAAAATCAACTTTTTCCCTTTTCATATTTCATAACTCATAACTTTTGAACTACTGAACCGATTGAGATGATAGACATATCAAAATGAAGCCAATGTCATGTCAAAAATTATAACTCAAAAACGAAGATAAAAGCCTCTCTGATTTTTTGAATGTGTTATGTACCTCAGTTGTAAAAACCTCAGCTTTCAAGAAAAAATTACCATGAAAGCCATACAGAACAAATACAATCAATAATAAACGAAAACCAAATCCGATTTTCTTAAAGTGTAGTGTTCAATTTGATATGTCGAAAAATAGGAAAAAAGGTGATTTTTCGGATCACCCTAAAATGGAAATGGGCAACCTAATCTACCACTTTTCTTGAAAATCTGAGAACCACTATATCGGTTTGGCATGGAATCGCTCGATATAAACGGCCCAAAAAGTAATTACTGATGCATCTGTTACATTTACTTAGTTCTATCATTTCTCGAGAATATTTAGTCAACATACATGATTAAATGCGTTAACAACTTATGTACACAATAAAATGTTTCTCGATTCCTGTTTTGGGCTTACTTAATGCGGAGAAAAAGGTTAGCAGATTTTTTTTCAAGGATATGGTGAGAAGGCTTAATCGCATACAAGGTCGGTGATAAGTCTGTAACGGTGATAAGTCAGACTAAGTAACAAAAAAAAGTAAAAATGACTCAATGGTAGCAAACAATCAAGAATTTTCTACATTCTACTTTTATCAGATCACACTAATGTTGCAAATAGCCAGATTTATGGCATAAATTTATTTTTGCTGATCCGTATACAGCCAGAGTAGACCAAGTGCATTCGATTATAACGACTAGAGCAGTGATATTCAACCGGTGGGGAATTCCTCCCTAGTGGGGAGTTTGGTCATTAAAAGGGAGGAATTGTGCAAGGGAATATTGCACATTTGTTCGCTTTGAAGATGACAATGATTAGCAAAAATTGCCACAAAAGTTTTATTGGATACGCTAAAATTTGCGATCCTCGGCAAACATTTCCAAATCTGAAATGTAATGTTCAATTGAACAACTTCGCAATGTTTGAAAGACTTTTGTCAGTGAATGATGATGGAACAGACGAAGAAACAATTCAGAGAACCATATAAAGGAAATTGTATAACATTTGTCAACGTTTTCAAGAATCACGATTTTGGCGGAAATCGTTCAGGCGCAGGTGTCATGCTGACGTGCCCAGTTTCATATACCTTTTTTTGTAATCAGACACAAGTATTAAATTAAATTTGTTACGAATACATCTTGAAACCCGTTTGTATTCTTATATTACTTTGCTGATATGCTACAGACTTTCTAACAAAATACTAATAGGGGTGAAGCACTGGGATTAATTTTCGTAAAGAATTGAGCAAAAAAAGATTGAAAGCCACTGGACTCTAGAGAAGGCCGTTTTTCTGAAAATGAGTAAATGGAAGGAATTTCAAATGAAATATTGGATTTCTCTGAATCAAAAGATTCTTCTCTACGTCCTTCAATGATCATGGAAAAGTAACTCACATTGAAACACAATTTATATACGATAAAAAAAATAAAAAAAGTGTAGTGTTAATGACAAACCACGTTCAGGATAGCCGAAAAAAATCCAAGACAATAAGATGATTTATATTTTTTTTAATGTGAAATGACGCCTATTGCAAAACAGAAAAGTACACTTTTTCTTGAACAACCTGTTAGACACGAACTTCCAAATAAAGTCTATGTAGCTTTCTCAGGACCTCCCATTGATTGATCTTATAATTGGCCTTTTTCAAGGCCTTGACCTTTGACCTTTGAAACTTAACACGTTGCACCCCGTATTTTCCTCGCTGCGCTTTCCATTCAGCCCGCATCGAAAGCGTTTGCACAATATCATTGTCGGTCCCAGCTCCCACCGGTACTTTTTGTATAAACAGAAAATAGTCAGAAATTCGATTAGAAAGTATTCACATTTTGTAACACATTCCAAAACAAGTCGTATTTTTTTCATTTTTTTGTTTTGAAACTGTCAGTCCAAGTCAGTCAGCGCTTTTCTATCAAAAAGCTCAACGTCGACCCCTGGGGACCGACGCGGAGCTCAACGTGTTAGAGCCTCTATAGTAAGGTTGATTCATTAGAATGTTTGATACAGAATGATAGAAATGATAGAAATGAAGACAGCCCTAAATCGGACAATTCTTTTCTCGAGTTTTCCTCTTATCAACATATTCGGCGATCAATTTTTCTTTGTATATATAGAAGACCATATAGGAGTGCGTTTTATCACATTAAAATCCATTTCCACTTCCGAACGAAGATCAAATTTGGCTCCATTTGGTTGATTAGTTTTCGAGTTATGCAGAAATTTGTCTTTCATTTGTATGGCAGCTCCCCCTAAGAGAGGGGGGGTGGAGTGTCTAACCGCCATAGAAACATTTATTGCACCCTACAACCTCAATATGCCTAATTTGGTTTCATTTTCTTGATTAACTCTCGAGTAATGTAGAAATTTGTGTTTCATTTGTATGGCAGCCACCCCTTAGAGAGGGAGGTGGAGTGTCTAACCACCATAAAATCATTTATTGCACCCTAAAATCTCCACATTCCAAATTTCGTTTCATTTGCTTGATCAATTCTGGAGTTATGCTGAAATTTGTGTTTCATTTGTATGGTAGAACACGCCCCCCCCCCCTTAAAAGAGAGGGGGGAGGAATATCTAACAACCATAAAATTATTTGTTGCACCCTAAAACTTCCATATGCTAAATTTTGTTTCATTTGCTTGATTAATTCTCGAGTAATGTAGAATTTTGTGTTTTATTTGTATGGCTTTGTGTTTTTTGTGTTTTATTTGTATGCCTTTGAGAGGGGGTAGAGGTCTTGAACTATCATAAGAACCCTACCTGGTCCCAAAAACCACAACATACCAATTTTCATGTTGATCGGTTCAGCTATTTCCGAGTCCATAAGAATCAGACAGACAGACAGACATAAATCCATTTTTATAGATATAGAAGATATCGGTTTGGCATGGAATGGCTGATATAATAACGCTCTCTGGTACATTCATTAGCAAGAAAATCAAAAACATCCCCTAGGACCCACGCTTTTTTTCACTGGAAGAGGCAGATGGAGATACGATACATTAAATGATTTTTGGTCAAATTGTGCGACACCCATACGTTGTAGCGACTTACGTAACCAAGCTTAACCTTATTCCTTATAAGATAAGGTATAAGATTAGTATAAGATAATTCACGTGTCGTGTACCGAGGATTATATTTAAAGAGCATCTCGATTTGGTCATCACTGCAATGAACTTTCCAGATAACCCAATACTTGGTGACTGAAGCTTAACTGTAAACAGAAACACTTAAGCGATTAAAGGGCGTGTCACATCAAATTGCATCACGGAAAAAACGCTGTAGAAATTTAATTTTTGGGAATTATATCTTCAGCTTTCGCTTATAATCAGATAAGAGTGTATAGATCACGTTGGCCATGCTTCACTGTCATTTTTTCGTAAATTTGGAAAAATGTCATCGAACGAAAAAGCTGTACACCGAAATGCTGACGAAACCGCATTGCCTGGTAATGGACGACGAAACCTACGTCAAAGCGGACTTTCGTCAGCTGCCGGGCCTGTTGTTCTTCTCCGCAGAGGACAAATTCAGCGTTCCGGAGGAGATTCGCAAGCAGAAACTATCCAAGTTTGCCAAAAAGTACATGGTGTGGCAAGCGATCTGCTCTTGCGAAAAGCGGAGCGCCCCCTTCGTGATGACCGACACGTTAAACGGGCAGGTTTACCTTAAGGAGTGCCTACAGAAGCGCTTACTACCACTATTGAAGCAGCACGAGGGCCCGACCATCTTCTGGCCGGATCTCGCTTTGTGCCACTATTCAAAGGACGTGTTGTAGTGGTACGAAGCCAACGGAGTCACCTTCGTGCCAAAGGAAATGAACCCGCCCAACGCGCCGGAGCTTCGCCCAATAGAGAAATATTGGGTGATTATGAAGCAGGCCCTCCGGAAGAACCCAAAAGTTGTCAAATCGGAGGCGGACTTCAAGAGAAAATGGATTTCTGTTCAAAAAAAAACTACAACCTGACGTTGTACAGAACCTTATGGACGGGGTAAAGAGGAAGGTGCGAGCATACGGGCTTGGGCTCGAAGTATGAATAAAAAGAAAATGCCAAAAGTTGTTTAATAGTTTTTATTTTACTGTCTAAAATTTTCAAAAGGATCGGTCTACTGGGCGAATTTCTACAGCGTTTTTTCCGTGATGCAATTTGATGTGACACATTCTTTATTCTTCTTGAAACCCATTCTATATTTGAAATTTTATTTTATTAAATGCATGTCTCACACTAAGCAAAGCAACAAGAGCTTGTTAGCCTCCTTCAGCATGTGCTCATGCTGTAATCTGCCCTGAATCCATAGGCCGAGAAATTGATTGATGAACCCCATAGTCACAAAAATGTGTCTCCCCTTGTTGCGTTCCTTTGGGGTACTTCCTGGAAATTTTCCTCCTGCCTTCTACTCGCTTTTGCGACTCTCACAAGAAAAAAAAAGTTTCATAACGAGCATTTTTCCAAAAATTCCACGCTCGCACACTGCTGTTTGTGACGTTTTCGTGTCACATGTCAAAGAAAACCCCTAATCCTAGGGTTTGTTGCGAAGGGTTGATTTTATAACAAAGCCGAAGGTGGTGTGAGAAAATAACAGCAAAGAAAACGCGCAGTTTGTTACCAAAAAAAAAACTTTCAACCATGTGAAATTGAAAGGAAAATAAATGTCTCGATTGGATCCATCCTGCAGTGTCGTATGAGACGGCTGAGAAAGAAAATTAGCCTCAATATGATCAAACGCTTCTACCATCCAATCAATGTCTTCGTTCAATCCTTGTTCGACGCAGCTGTGCGCCCCAGAAACACCCCCAAAAAACAAACTCATATCGATATGCATCAGGCCGAAACGCATCCACATACATTCTCCGAGCTGCCCTATGAGAAGGGTATGAGATTACTCTCGTTTGTAACATGCATCAACTTTGTCGTTTGATGTGAGCATGTAGTTGCCATATTGTGGAACAGCTGGAGCGTGAAAAAAGATTCAACCGAGCACTGACCATTTCAACGTTCGTAAGAAAGCAGATTGTCCACATCACCATACGAAAAAAAAATGCATCCGAGAACAAAAACACAAACGTGACTGAGCTAAAATTGTTATAACATATCTTCTAGTTTGGGTAACCGAAATGGCGATGAGTGTCAGAGCAACGTCAATAACCATGAATTGTGTTACCACAAGTAGAGAAAATTTCAACATGCAAGGCAAAAAATTGAATTAATTTGTAAATTTCTTCGGCACACGTTTCAAATAAATCCCTTTAAAGTTGCTGAGAATAATTTTGCAAAAGGCGACTCGTTGTAGATAGTCGTTATATCACAGATCATTTTTAAGAAACAGGAGTCGAGAACAAATGTGAAATATACAAATGTATAACAAGAAAAAAAAAGCTAAAAAAATTATAATTGTATTACATACATAATCATCAGATGATGCATCTGAATCAAGTTTGAATCATTAAAACCAACTAGATTGCGTTACAGTCTCACTTCAGGTATATTCCACTGAATATTTTATACTGTAACGTGTGTCACCATAAGTGAGTTCGGTGAGTTCGTAGCGTACGGTTGGGAAGACTACTTGGCACACACCCGACGCAGGAGACGAAGCAGAGGGGTGTAATTAAAACAATCAATGCATAATCAGCCTGCTGCCAGACGGTGGTGGTGTGTTCCTCACGAGATGATTAATTATAATTGGATGCAATTACGTGTTTCTTGTTGTGATGCATAATGGTTTTTATCTATGCAGGAACGATTTGCTCATCTGGTTGAAAGTGAAATAATTAACACGCACCAGGAAAGATCAGCTTGGCGATCGTTTGACCATTAGTTTACATGTTTTATCTCCAAGTGTTAATTATTTTGCAACGAGTTCCAGGGATATAAATATATTAACAATATTTGGCACCCAGTTCACCACCAGCTTTCTGTAACAAACCGCTTCAATCAACACCGTTCTTTTCATCTCACATATGGATAGCAGAAGAACAATTTCTTCTGGAAGCATTCTGTTGGCCCAGCTCCAACTACTGGGTGAGAAGTTATCAGGAAACATGGAACAAAAAAGTTTGAGTAGTCTTCTGCCCTAATTGATGCATAAATTATAGTACCGAAGCGTCGCTCTTAAAAGCATCTTATTATGGGTTTATTGCTGCTTGTGTAGCTCGCCGGTGCTGGTAGGCACATGAACGATGAAGATCTTGGGCGGACCAAACGGAATAAGGAACATGCCAAGCAGAGCGTATGCTACCACTCAATTCATTCTGTGCATAGATATAGACATTCCTGATGAATACCATATGTTGCGAATTGGTTCCGTACACTAGAAGGGAATATGATGGCATTTGAAATCACAATAAAAGCGTAAATCTCAAACGGTAGAGCCCCGATAATCTGCGGAATAGGGTGCAGCGGATTCAGAAAATCGCGGTAACGCAAAACACTAAACTGAGGTGCAAACACAAAAAAAAAAAGTTCAGCGTGTAAACTTTGCGTGAACTATGTCATATGCACCAGTGATCCGTGAAAAGGAGAAATACGGCAAGGTGACAAGAAACAAGAAACAAGAAACAAGAAACAAGAAACAAGAAACAAGAAACAAGAAACAAGAAACAAGAAACAAGAAACAAGAAACAAGAAACAAGAAACAAGAAACAAGAAACAAGAAACAAGAAACAAGAAACAAGAAACAAGAAACAAGAAACAAGAAACAAGAAACAAGAAACAAGAAACAAGAAACAAGAAACAAGAAACAAGAAACAAGAAACAAAAAACAAGAAACAAGAAACAAGAAACAAGAAACAAGAAACAAGAAACAAGAAACAAGAAACAAGAAACAAGAAACAAGAAACAAGAAACAAGAAACAAGAAACAAGAAACAAGAAACAAGAAACAAGAAACAAGAAACAAGAAACAAGAAACAAGAAACAAGAAACAAGAAACAAGAAACAAGAAACAAGAAACAAGAAACAAGAAACAAGAAACAAGAAACAAGAAACAAGAAACAAGAAACAAGAAACAAGAAACAAGAAACAAGAAACAAGAAACAAGAAACAAGAAACAAGAAACAAGAAACAAGAAACAAGAAACAAGAAACAAGAAACAAGAAACAAGAAACAAGAAACAAGAAACAAGAAACAAGAAACAAGAAACAAGAAACAAGAAACAAGAAACAAGAAACAAGAAACAAGAAACAAGAAACAAGAAACAAGAAACAAGAAACAAGAAACAAGAAACAAGAAACAAGAAACAAGAAACAAGAAACAAGAAACAAGAAACAAGAAACAAGAAACAAGAAACAAGAAACAAGAAACAAGAAACAAGAAACAAGAAACAAGAAACAAGAAACAAGAAACAAGAAACAAGAAACAAGAAATAAGAAACAAGAAACAAGAAACAAGAAACAAGAAACAAGAAACAAGAAACAAGAAACAAGAAACAAGAAACAAGAAACAAGAAACAAGAAACAAGAAACAAGAAACAAGAAACAAGAAACAAGAAACAAGAAACAAGAAACAAGAAACAAGAAACAAGAAACAAGAAACAAGAAACAAGAAACAAGAAACAAGAAACAAGAAACAAGAAACAAGAAACAAGAAACAAGAAACAAGAAACAAGGAACAATACAGTTTGTTGTTAGTTTGTTATTGTTACAAAATATAGGAGGATTCCATCTGAGTCTTTCAAGACCAATTACACCTTTCTCTTAGTTTCGAAATTTCTCAATAACATTCGTCTTGCTTACTGTCAACGGAAACAACATATTTTGCTTTGTTTTCCGACATATTATTGATTATAATTGAGCGAATTATTGTATTATTTGAGAATTGAGCGAAAATATAGAGTTAACTCTAAAGCAGAAATTTTTCGCAGTACTGAGAAAGACCTATGGTTTGAAAGAGTTTGCAGAAGCAACAGAATATGATTAACTCTTAGCGTTTGTGAAATTTATAGAAAGTATATAAGTCTAAGTAACAACTATAATATAAATCGCAAATCATATCTCTGGTAATCTGATACTCTCACCCAGTGCAATATTCGGCAACAATTTTGCGACTGGAGATGAAAAGTTATGTAGAGTGCAAACACATCCTGAGCAAGCATGCCGAATCAACAATTCAGGCGCTACCGATTCACACGATCGATTCATTCAATCAAAAAAAATTTCTTCGTATTTCTGTAGTTTAGACATTCAAGAATATACCATAGAAAGGACTTATCGAAAATCCTATTATTTACCGAGTTAAAGCCATTTTAGTGATGCGGTATCTAACCTGTTACGCCATAACAATGAACTTCAGACGTTCAGTTTTTCTCGAGACTTTTTTTTTCAAACTGGCGTACACAATATCTCAAGTTCTACTGAACCGATTAATATTGAAATAATATGGATACAATCTGCAAACTATCGCATGAACCTCTAAAAAATAGTATTTTTTAAATTTTACTATTTTTAAAAAAACTAGGAACGTAAGAAAAAACGTTTGAAACCACATTTAGTTTTTCAAACGGCCGCCATTTTGCCAAAAAAGATGTTTTTGACTTGTACGAGGTTTATGTGATAGCGACATCTCTACTGATTCAGAATCTGTTCGATTTTTTTGTTTCGAATAACCAGAAGGGCTAGAATCGTGTACGCCATGGCACAACTTTTTGTTTTTTGAACCATCTCACTTCATAAGCTCTCAATTATTCTAGTTATGAATATTTTTTCTCCGTTCAATTTTTGATTTATTGTTAAAAGATAGATGAACAAATAATGATACAATGGATAGTGAAAATTTCTTTGTTTTATTTTTACGGAGCTCGAAGGAACGTCCAAAATTCGTGTCTCTACACTAGAATACCCCCTTAAGAAATGTTCGAGTTATAAGCATTCGAAATCTTTCATTTTTTCCTGCATGTTCTGTGTTTGGGTTTACATTTTATATCCAATATATTCGTTAGTTAGACGTAGTCCCACGTCAAAATGCAGCAGAAGTTCAACGATTTTAAGAAAAGGTGAATCTTCTAATAGACCCTTTACAATTTTCTTATACTATGAATCTCCTAGTACTTCTATCAAAACTCGTCATTATAAATAATATAAATTTATTTTCAGACACAATTCTAGTTCAAGATTCTTCAATTACTTGCAAATAACATCTTCGTTACATGGAATAAATGTTTGATACAGAATGATACAATGATAGAAAGAAGACAGCCCTAAATCGGACAATTCCTTTCTCGAGTTTTGCGCATACCAACACATTTGGCGATTCATTTTTGTTCATATAGTTAGAAGATGTAGCAGTGCGTTTTTTCACCTGAAAATCCAATTCCACATTCGAACAAAGATAAGTTTCGTTAGCGGCAACATCAAAAGGACTAAAACCGCTAATCAATTATGGGAATTAAATTTTACGGCTTTTCCAATTTTTATTCAGATTTCCGAAAATGTTCAATTGTTAATATGGTTGGTTGAAATATGTGTAATATTTTTATGGGACCGCCTTTCTCCTTCCAGAGGAGGGAGGGCCGTCAAACCATCATAGAAACATTTCCTGTACTCTCAAATCTTCACATTTCAATTTTGGTGTCATCTGCTTCATTAGTTCACGAGTTATGCAGAAATTTGCGTTTCATTTGTATGGCAGCCACCCCCTTAGAGAGGGGGTGAGGAATGTCGAACTACCATAGAAACATTTATTGTCCCCTAAAACCTTCATATGCCAAATATAGTTTTATTTGCTTCATTAGAATTGTGTATTAATCGAATTATGCATAAATCTATGTTTCATTTGTATGGCAGCCCCCTCTTAGAGAGGAGAGAGGAGTGTCGAATCACCATAAAAGCATTTCTTGTCCCCTAAAACCTTCACTTCACAAATTTGGCTCCATTTGCTTGATTAGTTCTTGAGTTATGCATAAATCGGTGTTTCATTTGTATGGCATTCTTTTATATATATTGATTGTCGAGTCAAATCGCAAATCAGTGTAACAAGCATCGTAGTATCGTTATATACGGCTTTACAATATGTATATCATATGACATATACATTAGGGTGCCAATGAATGTATGGGAAAATATCGACCCTAAAACACCCTAAGACACGTCGATATTTAAAATTATCTCAAATTTTTTTTTGTCTGAAAAAGACAAAAAAACGACCGAGTGCCAATAGCAACAAAAATTTTTTTTCGTGATAACGGTAAATCTCGACGGTTAATGCAATTTTAAGACATTTGGCATCAAAATTTTTTTTTGAAAACCCCGATTTTCGGTGATTATTTGCTTTTCAAAAAAACTCAAATTTTGACGTCTGTGACACTAATAAGTGAAGTGCGAATGAGCTAATATTTTGCATAGGGTATATTATAGTGCAAATCAACATTTCGCAGCAAGTTCCGAATGAAAAATCGAGATAACTATTTTTATTGGTACTCAAAGCCATACGTTTCGTCTCGTATTCCGAAAAAAACAAGTTCCAGTGTCGATTTTTGACAAAAAAAAAATTTCGAAATGACACTAATTCTCGCCGTTTCATGCTATTTTAAGGATTTGGCATAAAAAAAATCGAAAACCACGATTCCCTTTACTTACTTGGGTGATTTTTCGATTTTCAAAAAACTCAAACTTTGACCACTTTGTGCCACTCTCCCTTATGTCCGATTGAGCTGATATTTGGCATAGAATGTTCTTTCGAGGTGGTAAACAATTTTTATGGGGTAACTTTTTGAAATTTGAGATGATCATTTTCATTGGCACCCTAATATACATACAGGTAAACTTCGATATAACGTACATTTCACTTTCAAAATTGTACGTTATATCGAAGCACAATAAAGTCTATAATACATTATTGTGTTGCTGTTTTAGTACAGTTAATGAATAGCTTCAATCAGAAGACGAACCCAGCCTTTCTCATGATGTTTCCCTTCGTACTGTTGAGTAAAGCTAGATTCATTTAGAATCCGGAATCATAAAACCAGCTGTATTTCGGGATTGATTGAAGGTACAAAACTTGTCTTAGCATCACAATACAGATAATTTATTGTTCTATCAGAAAAAAAATATTGAAAAAAATATTCCTTTACACTTTGGAAATGTGTACGTTATATCGAGGTAAAATGTACGTTATATCGAGTGACGTTATATCGAGGGTACGTTCTAACGAGGGTACGTTATATCGAAGTTTCCCTGTATATCGCCTATATATATGGAAGTTATACGCATCATATATCACTAATATACCGCCACCAATATGGCATTCTACACGATTTAATGTTTACTCGATACTGGAAATGATGTGCCGAAGCATCATTTATACCTATCCACCACAAAATATCGAATACAGAAAACGAAATTAGTGTTCCGAATGGCAGAAATTAACCAGTGAATTTCATTTCGCCAAAATACGAAGAGAGCAAAAAATGTGAATGAAACGTAACACGTGTAAAGCCTCCCAGGAGGGGTCGAACTTTTGAACTCATTATTCCACACTGATTGGAGTGGTTTTTTTTGTTTCCCCATTGAGGACATTGTGGGTATTTTGTTTGACCAAACCCAGATACAAATCTATCGTCAATTGGATACCAGCGGCTGGGTAGGCAGAACAAGGACGAGCAAACTTTTCTTTTTTTTTTGTACTGATTATTTAAGTTTCTCGAACGATTTCGATTGAATAAATTTCGTCAGCAGAATGTAATTGTAAGACGGTCGGAGAGTGTGTTTACATTGACTTCAACTACATTATTATATCAATTGATGGCAACCGAGAAGATTGAGAACAACTTATTCATATATTTTAGGTATTACCAGTATAAACACATATTAATAACTGGTAGAGAAAATTTTCATTTCATTATTTTCACCAAATTAAGAGATAACAGCTATCACAATACATTATGAAAAAAAAAATTATTGAAAAAACAAAATACAACAAATAACTGTTGGCGTTGCGATACTTATTCATCGTTCTTCAATCCGCATATCTGAAGGAGTTTCCACACTTTCTCCTCGGAGACATTGTTTTGCAACATATTCTCCACCTTATCCTGAATCACTTTGTCTACATCCTCTTGCAGTTCGTCCACTATAGCGTCCGCATACCGATAATACTCCAATCTAACGTTAAGCATCCGTTGTGTCACCTTCCGCTTGATGCGGGAATTCCGAGAGCAAGCGTTATTCTTCTCGCGCTTAGCTGCCTCTTCAGCGCTGTAGACTCTGGCACCCCTTGCTTTGATGCGATTCGGCTCCATCTGTATCGGTGGCAATTCAGCCAATCTCGTCCTTATGAATTCCTCACGTAGATGGACAAATTTTTTCCTCAGTAAGCGGGCTACCTCCCCATATTGTTCAGTATATTCCTGAGCTATGTGAAACGTGTCCCAATCCGTCACGAGCGTAGGATCAACCACATACGATTCCGGCAGATTGTCGGGAATTGACGGTAGTGAATTGGCGTGAAATACTCCAGAATGTTCCCCTTCATGAGATGACGATGCATCCATCCCACTAGAACTGCTGCCGGCGGATGGAGTTGACCGATCAGAGTTTTCCGATGAATGTGAAGCCATTGATTCGTCATCGTACTCAATCTTCACCAATGGATTTGAGTCACACATGTTCGAAAGATTTAGTATTTTTTTGGTTGTGTTGAAAACAATTGCGTTGCGTAGCGTAATTCTTGCTGTTAGTACGGATGTTGAATGTCCTTCAGTGATATCGACAGCACTACTTATAGGTGGACTTGCATTGGTCATTACCTCACTCTGTAGGGTAGTTAAATCGATGGCGGGGTATTTATTTATTTGTCGATATTGTATTGCATACCGATCCAGGTAGAGAACTCTTCGTCAGGTAGTGGATAATCCTCGACACCATGCACTCGTATACCATCAGCAAAATTCACTACATTCAATTCACATTTAACATAGTTTCGTACCTTTTGAATACACTATATACACTCGTTTGTGGTAACTTGAGCACTTTGATTTGCTTGGAATTAGAACATGAAAAAAATCCAGATATAATCAACACTCAGTGACATCTAAGATGTGTTGTCATCAGTCAACATCACATCGATGTATCGTAAACAATAGAGAGATTGTGAGAGAGACGATCGACCTTTTCAAAGGTCGCCTAGTAAAAATGTGTTAGGTATTATTGAGAGCTCAAAAAATGAATCACTCGAAACATCTCAACTATCCTGCAGATAAATCGTAATATTTTTGACCCAATGTTTATAGATAGAACGAATAAAATTGAGATGAATATTCGATACATACCAAAAGTAGCATAGAAAAATGATGAAAAAGTACGTGTCGGTTTTTGTTCTATCTAACGATTTCAACACGAGGAGAAACTTCTGACCATTCTTTTAACATTCATCTTACTCTATGTTTGTATGTGTGTTCCATCCATGTAATATTTTAATATTTCTAGATAAGATCAACTCTGCATCACGACTAGACGAGATCAGGGTCGCCGTCGTGTTCAAAATAACTGAGTTGCCAAATGTTATAAAATTGTTAAAGATTATTTTCTCCCATACACCTTCAGTCTCAAAATACCGAGTCGATTTTTTTTCTATCGGGACCGTTGATGGCATGTCGGAAGAAATCCTTCTCTGCATTATATTTGTGGCGTTTACTTGCGAATAATTGACTATGTCTCATGGAATTGTTTCTCATTCAGAAATTTTGTAGTTTCATCATTGTATTGATGAATATAAGAATATTGTTCAAAGAAAGGTCCACTTCATGATTTACACTATGATCAGAAAGTACCGGAAATTTTTAAATAAAACAATAGAGTTAAATTTCAGACAAATTACTTTATCTCCTTCAAAATACGATCCATCTGGCCATCTAGGCCGACGAATGGATGGCCTTTAATTCCCTCGTCGCATACTCTTTGATCTCCTCGATCGACTGAAATCTCTTTCCCCGAAGTGGCAACTTCAACTTGGAAAACAAAAAAAAATCGCACTGGGTTATATCAGGTGAATACGGTACTTACGCGATGGTGTTTACTTGATGTTTGGTCAAATAATTCAGTACAATTCGGGCTCGGTGCGACGGCGCGTTGTCATCATGCAAAATCCAAGAATTGTCGGCCCACATTTCAGGCCGTTTACGACGTACAGACACTAACTATCGGACGGCACTAAAAGCTGATAGATGTGCGTCTTAAGGTCGTACCAACATAGGAAAAAAATAAACCGGTTCTCCCATGCACGGTACATTGTGATCATAGTTTAGTAGTCGAAAATCGCTGTTCAAGCATTTTTTATTTTAATTTAGAACTTGAGCTTGGGAATGTTGCACAGTTCGTAGTTTTTCTTAGTGATTACCTTAAGCAAGCGATATTGCACAAAGATCACACTAAACAGGGCTTGGGAGTAGAAATCCCTATCTAATGTGCAAGCTTAGTTAATTCGAAATTCAAATAGTCGCTGACCTCATACACACCAGGAGAATGGAGGGCGGTCAACAACAATCCGGTTCAATGGTGAATTCGCCTTCGAATCTACCCTTTAAAATTACCATTTACTATAAAATTCCTAGTACTTCTACCAAGACTCGTCATTATATTATCAGATTATTTTCAGACACAATTCTCGTTCAAGATTTTTCAACCACCTGCGAATAACATGTTCTCCGTTACATGGCATAAATGTTTGATAGAGAAAATATGATAGAATAAAGACAGCCCGAAATCGGACAATTCCTTCCTCGAGTTTTGCTCTCACACATTCGGCGATCCATTTTTATTTATATAGATATAAGAATATCTGGGAATGCGTTTTATCGCATTGAAATCCATTTCGACTTTCGTACAAGGATCAATTTCGTTTGCGCAAGCATCAAATGGACTATCAACGCTTGTCACTATGTAAAAATTTGGCTCGATTTGCTTGAATAGTTCTCGAATTATGCAGAAATTTGGCTTTCATTTGTATGATAGCCTCTCCTTAGAGAGAGGGGAGGAGTGTCGAACCACCATAGAAGCGTTTATCGATCCCTAAAACCCATATGTGTTAAGTTTGATTCCATTTGCTTGATTAGCTTTAGAGTTATTAAACACCACCCCCCCCCCTCTTTTTTTTGAGAGGGGGAGGAGTGTCAAACCACCATAGAAATATTTATTGCCCCTTAAAACCTCCACCTGCCAAATTAGGTTTCATTTGCTTGATTAATTCTCGAGTAATGCAGAAATTTGTCTTTCATTTGTATGGCAGCCCCCCTTAAAGAGGAGGGAGGGAGTATCTAACCACCGTAAAAACATACCAGTTTCAATGTTGATCGGTTCAGTAGTTTCCGAGTCCATGAGAATCAGACAGACAGACAGACAGAAATCCATTTATATATACCCAAACATGTTTGTATTCCGTTTGGGTTAGAGGCAGTGTTGCCACCTTTTTTATCTGTACCAGAAGGGAAAAAAAACTTTCTCATCTGTTCTTTGTATTCAAAAAATCTGTACCATCGCGAATATACATTGTAGAGAAAAATCATGAAGTATGAAAACATACTCATTTATATGCATTTGATGATGTGTCTGATGATGCTTATACATTAGGGTGCCACCTCGAAAAAACCTCCTATGCCAAATATCAGCTCAATCGGACTTAAGGGAGAGTGGCGCAAAGTGGTCAAAGTTTGAGTTTTTTTTGAAAATCGAAAAATCACCCAAAAGGGGAGTAAAGGAAATCAGGGTTTTCGAAAAAAAAATTTGATGCCAAGTGTCTTGAAACTGCATGAAACGTCGAGATCTAGTGTCATATCGAAATGCTGTTTCTTTTGCAAAAAACGGCACTCTGGTACTTTTTTTTCGAAGTACGAAACGAAAAGTATAGTTTTGGGTGCCAATAAAAATAGTTATCTCGATTTTTCATTCGGAACTTGCTACGAAATGTTGATTGGCACGAAAATATACCCTATGCAAAATATTAGCTTATTCGGACTTCATTTACTGGTGCCGCAGACGTTAAAATTTGAGTTTTTTTGAAAACCGAAAAATCACCGGAAATCGGAATTTAAAAAAAAAGTGTTGTTGCCAAATGTCTTCAAATTGCATGACACGTCGTAATTTACAGTTATCTCGATTTTTTTTAAAGAAATGTTTTTTGGCACAACATGGCACCCTATTATACATGTTCTAATTCAGATTGTATATTATCATTCAATAAAATTCGTATATTATTTATAAAATGCCGCTAAATGGTTCCATTCATACGAAGAGATGCAATTTCAGGGAATTCAAGTAATAGAGTACCAATCTGTACTTTTTGGCGAAAATCTGTAATCTGTACCGTACAGAATCTGTACCGATATTAACGAAAAAATCTGTACCTTCCCAGATAAATCTGTATATGTGGTGACACTGATTGGAGGAAATATAAGTTTTCCACAGCAATTGAGATTTTTTTAACTCAAGTGTAGCTTTTGAAAAGGACGTATCAATTAGAGTAACAGAAATCTTTGATAATTTATATCTCAAAAACTATGAGTCATACCGAAATAGTGTCTAGAGAAATAGAGTTTAAGAGTGTTGATGTTAGAATGTGAAAAAATATACACTCAAAAAATGTACTCTTTTTTTATTTACGAAAAAACTTTAATTTGCAATATCTACAATATGTATTTTTTTAATTTCAAGCTCTCTATAACGACAATCTTTATAGTGACAAATCTCGCTATAACGACATGTCCAAAGGTCCCTTCAAAATCGCATAGAAATTTCCCGACCTTTCCCTATAACGACACATTATCGCTTCTATTCACTAAAACATAACATTCTCTATTGCGACAATTTTCAATTTCACTCCACTCAGAGTGTGTGTCAATGTCAGTGCCTACGAACGTAAATAGTCTATGTTTGTATTATAAGGTTCAATCAAACAGATGCTCACTGTTCACGCCCAATTGATTTAAATTTTTTTTTGCAAAGGATAAAATTGCATTAAGTTTGCAATAAATTAAAAAATGAATGTATTGTTTGCGCAATTGATATACGGATAAAGCTTTTGATATCAAATTCGGGCAATAACTTGAAGTATCGTTTGTTTCACCTCGAAGACATTCACTGCCCAAAATGAGTTGAAATACAAGAACATCTTCAACGTTAAAAATAAATTGGACATAAAAAAACGCTGTAGATATTTAATTTTTAGGAATTATATCTTCAGCTTTCGCTTATAATCAGATAAGGGTGTATAGATCACGTTGGCCATGCTTCACTGTCAATTTTTCGTAAATTTGGAAAAATGTCGTCGAACGAAAAAGAGCGTCGTGAATTAATCTTGCGCACTCATTTCGAGAATCCGGAGTTGTCACATCGGGACATCGGTAAGATGCTGGTAATCGTCCAATCCACGGTCAGCAGAGTACTAAAATTTAAAGGTTTGAAAAGTGCGCTAAAAAGACAACATTGTCTAATGAATTCGATGCGCCGCTCAATGCGAATTCAATCATCATCAAAAATATGGACTAGAGCCGTGAAATGGGTAAGAATATTGGTTTCAATGATGTTTTTTTTTTATCTTCGCTTATTTTTCGTCGGCCTATTTCCGCCACTTTAGTGCCAATCACCGACATCAGGGAGGCGACTCCACCTGTTCCTACCTATCAGACTCAACAACTCATGAGCCGGGCCAACTTCTTTTACTTCCGCTCCGAAGGAAGACGTAACCAGAGATTTTTCGCCTCAGAAAATCCCAACGACGCCAGCTGGGATTGAACCCAGGCCGATCGGATTGTGAGGCTGTTACGCTAACCATACAACCACTGGCGCCGTCTTCAATGATGTTCAATTGGTATATTTTGCCTGGCGATGAGATAAATAAAATCAATCATTTATTGGACCAGGGCCTGACGGAGCAATGAAACTATAAGCTATAGTGAGCTTTCACTGTATTTATTTTTTCATATAAAATAGAGGTCATGTAGAAAATTTAAAAAATGAGTCCAAGATGGTAAAACTATGTTTGACGAACTTTGTGGAGCATCGATTTTTTATTAATTTTCGAATTTTCGATTTTTGTATGTTAATAATAATTTTTAGCTACATAGTATGAAACCTGATGAGATTTTCTACATGACTTCTATTTTATATGAACAAAATAAATAATTTAAAAAAATATTTTAGATGTTGCAAATTAAAGTTTTTTTTTTTGTAAATAAAAAGAAGATTACTATTTTTTCTCAGTGTATATTTTTTTCAATTTTTACATCAATACTCTATAACTCTTTCTAAGACACTATTTCGGTATGGCTCATACTTTTTGAGATAATTATAAGATAAAAATAAGATAAATTATCAAAGATTTCTCTTACTAAAACCGAAACGCCCTTTTCAAAAGTTACACTTAAGCAAAAAAAAAATCTCCAATTGCTGTGGAAAACTCATATTTCTTCCAACCCAAACGGAATACAAACTTTCATTCGAATCAAAAATACTCATGTTTTGTCATTTGTCGATTTCACCCTTCTCGGTGCACCAAATGTGCACATTTTTTGACGTAGGACTACGTCTAACCGGAAGATATAGGGGGTGAAATGGAAATCTAGGCACTGAACAAGTAGGAAAAAATGCAAGATTTGGAACGCTTATAACTCGAGCATTTCTCAATAGATCGCAAAGGTTTTTGCATCAATTGATAGGAAATATATCTACGCATCTATCATAACGAATAACATTTCATTTTTCTTGAGATAAATAATTGAATAATTGTGAAATATCAAGCATTCTCAAAATTCACTATGTGCCCATTTTTGATTGGTTTATTTTGTGCTCCTCAAATCGTACCGACCAAAACGGGCAACCAGAGCAGCAGCGAAATAGAATGAAGCACGATTGGAAAGGAAAAAGAAAAAAATGAACGAAACATTGGTCGCAGTCTCACACATGCGTAATTCTCGAGCCAGCCAGTCAGCTTAAAAATCCCCGCTCCGCTGCCGTAACGATCATTCTCATTCAAACCGTACACCACATCGGTTCGCATCACAACACATCAACAAACCAACCCAAGCATCCATGTCTGGACATGGTAAAGGAGGAAAAGTGAAGGGAAAGGCAAAATCCAGCTCGAACCGTGTTGATATGGAGTTCCCCGCAAGGGTAGCTAGGCCGAGCGCGTTAGTACCAGTGCACCAGTCCACCTAGCCGTCGTTATATAGTTTCGGCCGCCGAAGTGATCGAGTTGGCTGGTAAAGCTGCTCGCGACGATAAGAAAAACCGCATTCAGAACAGAACACATCAAGACAACAACAGGCAGTTGCAGCGAGTGGCGAGTGGCAAACGCAATCGCAAAACGGCAGCAGGTAGCAGAAGAAAAAAGATTGTTCTTTTTACAATCTGCTTTGGTGGCAAATCCAGAACAAGGCGGCATCGAGGGCGTTCGAAATGGTTTTTTTTTCAAAACCACGAGTACTAAGTTTTCTAAATTGGAACCATTCCATAAAACAAGGCGCTTTTCAGGGCCATTAAACCTTCCAAAAAAGAGTTTAGGAAATAAAGTTCAATGCGTTCTAAAACATTATCCAAAATAATAATACAACACAAATTGATGTTTTCATAATTTGTTTGCCAGGATCTGATGAGTATGTGAATTTGGCAGTAGTTTTGAGCTTATTGATAGTTGGGGACTTTCAAGATTATTCAATTTTCACCAACTCTTAAATTGTTTCCAGATTGAAAGTACAGTAATTTACAATTAGTTCGACATTTAGCTAATTGGACGGACATGTAATGCGACTTATTTAGTTGGACATTTTTGTAAACATAGCATTGAATGTAATTTACTGTAAAATATGTCACAAGCTGGATGGGAAGAAATTTTCCAACTGTGAAAGCTGAGGCGAGTGGCAAATGCAATCGCTAAACAGAAAGGTTTAGCCGAACAAGATGGGGATATCGAGTGACAACAAAACAATAAACTCTTTAGATTGAAGATAATTTTGTGATCCTGAAAAGGACCCTTTTTAGCCTGCATGTGAATCCAACGAGCGAACAAATCGTAATGAATGTATTTTTCTTCTTTCTTCTTTCTTTGTTTTTAAGAGGCTTTAAACTTTGTATTTTTTTGCCATCGCTCCCTTTTAACGCTCATTCGTTCGTCTCGTTAGACTCGCCCCTCTGGCTGAGTCTGCCGATTTGTCTCTATCCTGTGAGTGTGTACCGCTAGAGTATAAAACACGCGGACCCCAAAAAAATATCTTATTTATTTCAAACCGTAAACCCGTGTGGTTGTACGGCATCGGCATCGTGGACGTAACAAAGGAGGACAAGTTAAGGGAAAGGCAAAGTCTCACTCGAACCGTGCAGGTCTCCAGTTCTCTGTTGGTCGCATTCACTGATTGCTCCGCAATGGTAACTAGGCCGAACGGATTGGTGCCGGAGCACCAGTATACCTAACAGCGATTATATAGTTTCGGCCGTCGGAGTGCTCGAGTTGGCTTGCAAAGCTGCTCACGACAATCAGAAAACCCGCCTCAAGAACAGAGCAGCTTCGGTTCGGCGCTCATCAAGGCAACAATTAGTTTCAGTGAGTGGCAAAGTGCTTCTCCGGCACGTCGCATTAAATGTAATTTACTGAACAATATGTCACAAGCTGGATACGAAGAAATTTTCCAACTGTGAAAGCTGTGGCGAGTGGCAAACGCAATAGCTAAACAGGAAGGTTTAACCGAACAAGATGGGAATATCAAGTGATAACAAAAACACAACACCAAAGGTTCTTTTCAACCCTCAACATATTCATAAAGAGTAAACAGTAAACTAATCCATTTTTCAGTTAGATAGGTAGGTATTCACGTAGGAGATGAAAATAAAACAATATATTTAAAATATATATTTAACAAAAGCTGTCCCCTTTGTATAGTCCTACGTCACTCCGGTTATGTCCCCGACATTACCCACCCGTCTTTTTTAGTTTCCAATTCGATTCGCGGCATCTTGAAAACAACTTTGCAAACGTACACAACTGACCTGCTGTTATGTTTTTGACAAGTAAACAAAACATGCTGCGAAAAAACGTACGGAAAATGCTCCCGTTTGTGAGTAATAACGTATCAAATGTTTGATATTACTTTTCGATACACTTCTATGTTGAATTCCCTGTATAACAACTTAGCACACTTTTCAGTAAAACTTCATTGGCTAAATATTTTCGAACTAAATTTGGATAATTCTATCATAGAACTTTTTAACCGTTACAGATCATACAATGATGTAAACAGCAGAGGAATTAAAAACAATTTAAGTGGAAAACGTCATATGATTTCCTGCATCTGCAAATGTGTCACGCGACCCGCGAAACTCAACGTCAAAATCCCGTCTATTATCTTCAATTTCACGCTCAAATATCAACCACGGCAAACGCGAGCTTCCTTCTGGAACACGTCGGTCTCCCGTGCCAGCAGCTATGTCTCCGCTGCCATGAAACTTTCCCTTTCGAAGGGCTGCAATTTCACAGAACACTAACTTTGTCCTAAGACGATTCGCAAACATCGCTCATTCACACGGAACGGTGCTTTTATGTTTTGTACGATGTACGATGTTGTACGGAGATGAAGAGCATGAATGGATGCTGCCGACAACCTCGGCAAACTTGTGCATTAGTAGTGCGGGCTGACGAGTGCATCCGTGTTTGCGTTAGAGCGAGCTTTTTGTCTTAACTACAGCGCACATGTGTCAGGATGCGCCAAAAACTTTGCACCGTACGGAGCGAAAATTGACAACTAACATCGGCAGAAGCGAAATCGTAAGCAATCTTCTTCAAAGAAATGTAAGCCAACAGTAACATCTGTAGGTGGAAGACATGAAAACGTGGGAGGGGTTGAGCTGTCAGAGCAATTTTCACACTTCATCAAACTGTGCGCGCTCTAATCTGTTTAGAGACAAGATGGGGTTGTCTTTCTTCGGTTGGTTGGTACTTTGTTCCGAGTCTGTAGCTGAAATGATAAGTGTGTGTGCTTTGGTTGGGGAATCTAACATTGTTGGTTCCCTGAGGAGAACATCGTTCCGACACACCCGGCGAGCAGCTTCCAAGCTACGGTGATTCATTCGTGTTTGCATAACCGGATAAGGTTATGTCAGTGAAATCTATATCAACCCGTATCGTAAAGTGCGTCGTAGTCGGTGCATAAGACACAAACGGTGGCAATTCACTGTAAGTGGTTAACTATGTTCTGCTGTGTCATTTTCCCGAAGCATATGTTACTTTTGATTTCCAATGTCATAAGCAGAAATGAAATATCAGCTTTACAAACGATAAGCATGTACAATACGATTTATTCTCTCCAAAATGCGATTACAACATTTGTTTACACTATTTACACCGGTTGGATTGATAAATATTTCGCACAATCAAGTCTATATATGATAACATACGATGCTGTTGAGGGATCGACTGCACACTGTACTATGATGAATACCTAGTACACATATCCTCCGTGATATCCGCTGATTCCAGTATAACCGAGCGCTGGCGATACGGCCGCAACGCTCGTTCCGTAGTGCGGATAGGAGTGGATCACTTTGCTGTAGGTTGCGGTGGCCGCTGGCTGGACAAACTTCCCAGCGTAGCTTGTTCCGACGGCGGCCGGAAGTCCACCGTAACCGAGTGCGTTGTAACCGGTAGTGTACCCCGGATAGAAACCACTGTAACCTGTGTAGCCTGCGAATGAATGAACACCGTAATTGAATTATGCTTCACGCGTTGGCGAAATTTAATTGCTCTAATTGAGTGGACGGCGAAACGCTCGTCGGCTTTTCACAAAGTGACACAAATTGAGGATTGATTGATCGCTTCGCTCGAAGGAGGCAAAAAAATAATGAATTCAATTCTCACCGGCACTGGAGGCAGGTATGCCCGTGTATCCCGACTTGATGACAGTGGTGGTTGCCAGCGGAGCTACATAGCCAGCAGGATGGTAGCCGGAGGATGTGTAGGTAAGTGGGCTGCCGAACCCGAGTCCGGACAGTCCGTAGCCGAGACCGATTCCACGTTTTTCCGTTTTTTTACTTTCTCCGGCGGGGTCCATCAGTGGGGAGGACGCCACCATCGTCAGAGATCCAGCCAAACATATAGCGGAGATTGTGAGGATTGTCTGGAATGGGTTTGAACAATATAAATGACGGTATAACCAATTTCTTCAATTCCATGACAATTGGTTTCAACTTCTGAAGAATATTTTTCGAAAAATATACGTACACACAAAATAATTCACTAAAATCTATTATCGAGTCGATTCCTCTTCAAACTTCCTAAGAACGAAGTATTACTATATAATTTTTATTTGAGCATTTAACGAACCTCCGAACCTCTTATTGAACATGTATACAGTCCAAGACGGGCCGGGCATAACATAAAAACCAAGCCAAGATGACTTCTTGAAACCTCAAAATAGCATACTATAATTGCACATGGTAGAGGAGATGTGTCTAAAACGCGCCTGCCGGGCAATTTGACCCGCGTGAGTTTCTCGTGAACCAGCAACAATAGAAATGCAATGGATATAGGCAATCGTGCTAGTCAATGATATAATCCTACCATGCAAGTTTCACATTTGTAACATGCTTTAAAAAATAACAAAAATAATTTTCTTTGGAAGCGATTTTCGATATAATTTTCTACATCATTTCTATAAGGTTTTTGTTGCTTGAAACCGATTCAGAGACGATAAGTGTGGGTTATATTTATTGAGTCGATTTCCCAGTAAATATCTCAGATGAAGAAAATGGTAAGAAAGGATTCTTTTCTTTTTTTTTACGTAGAACTACGTCTTTCAGGAAGGGTGGAAAATCAGAAACCAGGTCACGTTTTTATGAAATAAAGTTAACGTTGAAAACTATTTTCCCTGTGAACGAATTCTCATGACTTGCATACCAATCGAATCGGGAATTCTCAAAGATTGGTTTGATATGCTATACATTACAATTTGCTAATCTCTAAACGGTTTAAATTCATGAAAACTGGAAGAACTTGCTTATTCCCATACATGTTCTGCCGATTTGTGTGCTAACCCTACCCGTATTTCGAATGCTTATAACTCGAACATTTCTTAACAGATTGGAAAGATGTTTGCATAAAGTGATAGGAAATATTCCTGCGCGTCTATCACAATGAATAAAATGTTATTTTTCTTGAGATGAACTATTGAATAACTGTAAAATGTCAAGCGTTATCTAAACACCCTAACTGCCAAGTTTTGGTTGGCCCTATTTACGGTTTCCCCAACACAGACTTCTAAATCGATGTACCTGTTGAAATCCGTTTTGCAAATAAACATGCAAGTTGGAGGTATTTTTGTTCCCACCGAGCTGTGTTTCCCTAACACGGACTTCAAAATCAATGTGCCTGGGGGAATCCGCTTCGTCAAAACATGCAAGTCGGGGGTATTTTTCCCCACTGAGCTTTGTTTCCCTAACACGGATTTCCAAATTAATGTACCCATGGGAATTCGCTTTGCAAATATACATGCATGTAGTGATGTCTATTTTTTTTTCATTTATTCGATTATCGATTAATCTTTGGGACATTTTTCAATATTCGTTTCATTCGAATAATTGTCTTTCAATATTCGATTAATCGAACGAATATTTATTTCTTGAAATAACCACGTATCACGTTGTCATTCCGGTCGCGTGGTCTATCGGGTTATCGATGTTAGATGGTTGGATAAAAAAAATTATATAGCCTAATTCTTAGCCTAAAAATGCATTAACCTTGAGAAAAATTCCTTCTTTAATTAATCGCGATTACAGTGACAATTATTCGATGTATTTATATTTTGATTTAAAATTGTTCGATACAAAATTAATCCCTTTAAACCTATGTAACTGAGCCTGTAAAAATAAATGATTTAAATAAAAAAAAATTAATCGATTATAATTTCAGATATTCGATTATTTAAATTAATCGAACGATTAACCGACGTCTCTACATGCAAGTCGGGTAATTTTCGGTGTTGAGTACTTTTGTACTCGCTTTGTACTGAGAAGCCTGGGAAAATCGCCATTTCAGATACTAGAGGTGAATGAACTTTCGCGGTTCGAGATAATGCAATACTAGAGAGTTCGAGATAATGCAAATACTAGAGGTGAATGAACTTTCGCGGTTGAGATAATGCAATGATTTCAGAGGGAAATGTAAAATACAATGATCGTTTGACTATCATTGTTTGACTAGTCCTAGGCATCATATCAAACGTAAAAAGACGTTCATCAAATTTATTTGTAATGAAGTCTATTATTATAAAATTTTCGTTGCATTCTAAAATAATATTCGAAGTGGTTAACAAGTGGATTTCATAATATAATTTCGTAGTTCTACGTCGAAAAATACAACCCCTAACAATTTTTTTTTATATTTTCCGCATCAGCTTACCATCGGGCAGTATGGCATACCCTCGATCGGGGCAATTTGCTCGCTTTCGGCCGTAAACATTCTCACGAGAGAAATAGCTTGTATGTGAGGGATGCCAGATGATGTTTTCAGATATCTCTGTATGGCAAGAATAAATGTCTTCAAATGTAATCATAATGAAAAAAAATGAGCAAACCATCACGATATTTCTAAATCATGTTCGATAAATCACACAACCAATTGTTTTCACATACTTTGAAATGACCTCAGTATGTTTTCACAAAATTAAATGTCTTGACAATGAAATCATGTCTTCAATCTGGCATCTATATTATGTGCTCAGAGAATGCAGGAAAACAAGAGCGTGGACTGGAGAATTAATGCACGAATACTGGGAGAACACGCTCACCGGAGGAACGGTTTCTTCTCTTCGCTGGTGGGCATGAAGGGAATAGATTGATGGAATATTATACTTCTAATGGGCCATTTAACACCGTGTGATTAGAAATTTGGAATTTGGGCGCCTTACAAAATAAAATTCATAGCACTTTTGTTATTCAGTATCTAAAATACAGAACGAATACAGATGACTGAGAGTTAACTAATCTACGTACTGACGTAGTTGTTACCTTAAATTTTGAGAGCACGGTCAAGATAAATCCATTCTCGCTTAGGGGGTGCGTATCACACACTTTTCCTATACACTTGTAGTGTGGAAAGCGAATGAGCAGAAGTCGGGTGAAAGCTTTGCTGCGGGAGATGTATGACGACGAGTAAAAGCGCGAGAGATCATTGTATAGGACCCCTTATTCCACTTGAGATAGCAAAGTTTCTCGCTTTATTGTGAAAGCTACATTACTTATTTTTGATACCCGAATCGATAACATATGAGGACACGACTTCAAATCTCACTTAGTGACAAACTATAGTCACGCCATTCGCCTACGGGAATGCAGTGACTTGGGCCATCTCACCTCACTCGCCGCGCGAAATAAAGGGGAGGAGCTTCTATTTCCGATCAGTCAGGATGATGCCACAGTTCCGTGTGATACCATGTCTCCAGAATAATCCGCATTCATACAGATTTTTTAGACTTTTTAGAACCAAAAACCTGTAGATACAGTTTATCTTTTTCTTACTAAAGCCCAGTGAATGTGAATTTCAAAAGAGCGCTCATGTTGTCTTAAAAATGAGGGATTCACGTTGTTTTTGCACTCCCCAGCAATCTATTGCACTAAAAATTATAAAATTTTCAATAGTTATATTTGAAAAAGCGTTGGAGATATTAAAAAACGGTCTTTTTAGAAAAACGCATTGTGGTCTACACATATTATATATAGTTATCTTTCGCACATACCCAAAGTAAACAAATGGGATTAACAAAATTCAAGAAATATTTAAACTCAAACCATTGAAAATACTGTATTCGTTCAAATCAAGATTGCTTTTACTGCAATTCGTCGTTAAATGTAATCTAGGTTCAATCACGACCGAAACTAAAGAGCGAAACGAACTTCGATTTTTTTAACGACATGATGACCGATATTTTGATATATTTTTGTTCAACATTTTGTACTTGATTATTGTGTTGAACTAAACCAAATGAAACGCCCAAATTAGTTAATTCGAAAATAGGGACAAACTACTTACTACAGCAATATATGCACAGAATAATACATCAAATCTAAGGTATCAGGAAGACATTGGAGATACTGAATTGGATCTGAAAAGCCACAAACTATCTACGCCGGCGTTGAAGCTGTAGAAACAGTAGCCCCTGAACTGGACGAGAACAGAAAAAAAATATAAATTTAAATTTAAATGTACATGATTAGTTTATTTAAAAAGACAAAATTCTATCACACCCTGTCCGTATCCTAAGCATTTGGCTTCATAGCATCCTCATCCTTTTTAAAGGTTCCCAATTTACGAATTGTTATCTTATTATACTACTATTGATTCATTACAACCATTACATTTTTGTGTCTACCATAAATTAATTATAATTAAGTTGTTTACGCAGCGCAATATAAATAAACATGTCCTGGTAACTTCATAAATTTCCATTACACCTCGATGAAGCATTGTATTTTTACTACGGTGTTTATGCTTGCTTGCTATCGTTGAATAAACAATAACTTTACCAACCAATTATGCTAAAGCTAAAATTATACTTTAAAATCGAACTTATAAATTTAATACAGATTTTCTGAGAAAAAAACTAAGATGAAAAGATTTGTTGAGACCAAAAACACAGATTTTATTATGGCAACCCTGAGCAAGAGATTGTGATTGTGAGCGTGTGTGCAGAGCTCTCGGGTGTTGCTATTTTGCTCCGAAAGCTCTGGTCTAATAGTCGATTGCAAGCAGGGCTCGGCATAGTCATAGTCAACTGAGGATAGTCAGCTGACTATCTGACTGACTTTATCCGTATTCAGTCGGAAATTACTTTTGGCTTCTTCACGCAGTTTCTCCGCCAAAACGACTAAACAGTCAGTCGGGTGTTTAGTCGCTATCTCCCTCAACCGACTCTACTATATCATTTCATTCGTCCCAGTCGAATTGTCTTCTTCGCATTTTGAAGCGACTTCCCCCAAAACTATAGGAGAAGTGTGTACTACGCACCCCCTAAGCGAGAATAGATTTATCTTGACCGTGCTCTTAAAATTTAAGGTAACAACTACGTCGGTACGTAGATTAGTTAACCCACAGTCATCTGTACTCGTTCTGTATTTTAGATACTGAATAACAAAAGTGCTATGAATTTTATTTTGGCCCAGTAGAAGTATAATATGCCCATGAGTTGTTACTCTCGGAGACTGTAAAGCTCAGAGAAACAGCTTGTATGAATGAGAGATTCCATCAATCTATTCCTTCCATGCCCACCAGCGAAGAGAAGAAACCGTTTCTCCGGTGGGCGTGTTCTCCCAGTATTCGTGCTTTCATTCTCCAGTCCGCGCTCTTGTTTCCCTGCATTCTGAACACATAATATAGATGCCAGATGTGAAGACATGTTTTCGATTTGAAGACATTTTATTTTGTGAAAACATACTGAGGTCATTTCAAAGTATGTGAAAACAATTGGTTGTGTGATTTATCGAACATGATTTAGAAATATCGTGATGGTTTGCTCATTTTTTTCATTATGATTACATTTGAAGACATTTATTCTTGCCATACAGAGATATCTGAAAACATCATCTGGCATCCCTTACATACAAGCTATTTCTCTCGTGAGAATGTTATCCGGCTGAAAGCGAGCAAATTGCCCCGATCGAGGGTATGCCATACTGCCCGATGGTAAGCTGATGCGTAAAATATTAAATTGAGAAGAAAATGAATCCATTCTTACCATTTTCTTCATCTGAGATATTCACTGGGAACTCAACTCAATAAATATGACCCACAGTTATCGCCTCTGAATCGGTTTCAAGCAACAAAAACCTTATAGGAATGATGTAGAAAATGACATCGCAAATCGCTTCCAAAGAAAATTATTTTTCTTATTTTTTTAAAGCATGTTACAAATGTAAAACATGCTTGGTGGGATTCTATCATTGACTAGCACGATTGCCTGTATCCATTGCATTTCTATTCTTGCTGGTTTACGAGAAAATCAGGCGGGTCAAATTGCCCGGCAGGCGCGTTTTAGACACATCTCCCCTAATTCGTTCCTCTCTTTCTTTCCCATGTATCTTTATGCATGCATCGATGTTTGAGTTCAACGGGGTTGGACATACGCTAAAGGTGAGCTAGATTTTTTTGTATCCTACACGAAAACTCACACGTATAAAATAGCGTGCAGTGTGTGTGCGCTATTTACTAACACTAACGCGAGGACCTTTATAGCATACTTGATGAATGTCTGAGTTCGTTGGTTTGAGTTCACGATGGGTAGACAATAAACCGTCCATTGATGGGGTAACTACTTTTTTGCATCAGAAATCAAGTTTTCGTTCCTCTTTATATGGACGTACGCGGATATAAAATAAGGGAGAAATGGAAGCGTGGTTTGAAGTCAGTTGAATGGAGAAGCAGATTTGTATTCATTAGTCGAGTCAGTTTAAATAACCACTGACTGGACTAGTTCACCAGTCATCCTCGCTAGTGAACGCCAGTCAATTCATTTTCTAGTCAAGTCACTTTTTGTAGCCGGCGACTGCCGAAGCAGTTCTAGTCGAAGCGAAGCTGCTGAGAGCGGAGTCGGTCTTCATTTTTCACCTTCGAAGATTTCGGGTCCTGATTGCAAGTACGTAATCTGCCAGTGTTGGCAGTTAGTTTTTAATTTTACATCTTGAGCAGGTTAGGTTTAGGTATTTTTAAGAGTTTTTAACCCCTCCATAAGGCCACACAAAAAATATTGTTTTCGCCGCACTTCGAATATTATTTCAATAAATTGCCTAACCAAAGATTTCTAAAGGTATCTGGGAAAACTCCAATTTTTTTAGGACTGTCAAAAATGTACGATATTAATTTGGGAGTCATTGTTATGTAGAGAAACCGCGATTTTAGTGCGCAGGCAAAAAATTCGTTGAAAAAGCAACAAATTGATAAGTTTTTCACTGAAGACGTTCTTTTTAGAATCTACTAAGTGAGATGATGCAGTTTTTTTCAGTAAAATAAATAATGTACCGTCGATGGGGGTATTGAGACAGTCCAGAAACAGTTTCTCTTATTTGCACTCCGTAAGTTAAACTGGACATCATTTCCACTTCCTTCATATGAAGCACGCTGCATGCTCATAAACATCCAAGCACTAAAGGAACGCCGTAAATTTGCAATGCTTTCTTTTGTTAATGATCTAATTTCGCAACGAGTACAATCAGCTGAATTACTAGAAAAATTAAATTTATATGTACCTGGGCGTCAACTAAGAACACGCAATTTGTTTCTAACCAAAACATCCAGAACAAATTATGCAAACAACGCTCCTATCAATCGCATGATGCGTATATACAATCAGCACTGCGAATTAACAACAATGAATAAAAAACAACTAAAAAGAAACGTGTACCGTAGGAATAATTTTTAACTTAAGAAAACATTGTAACATTAATATATAAGTACTAGCTGACCCGGCAAACTTCGTCTCGCCCAAAATTTGTGTTTTGTTATCAATACCTTCAAACATCCACGTTTTCTTACTATGAGCAAGTTCATGGGTCCAATCGCAGAACTATTCATTGATTGATCTTCTAATTGACCCCGTTGAATTTACCTTTTACTATAAAATTCTTAGTATTTCTAACAAAACTGTTTCATTTCTATGGCAGACTTCCCCTCTTCAGAAAGGTAGGAGGAATGTTGAACCACCTTAGAAATGTTTCTTGCTCCCTAAAACCTCCACATGCCAAATGTGGTTCAGTTTGCTTGATTAGTTCCTGAATTATGCAGAAATATATGCTTCATTTGTATGGCAGTAAAGAGAGAGAAGGGAGGAGTGTCTAACCACCATATAAACATTTATTGCACTCTTAAACCTTCAGATGCCTAATTTGGTTTCATTTGCTTGAATACTTCTCGAGAAATGCAGAAATTTGTGTTTCATTTGTATGGCAGCCCCCCCTCAGAGAGGAGGGCGGAGAGTCTAACCACCATAGAAACATTTACTGCACCCTTAAACCTTCAGATGCCTAATTTGGTTTCATTTGCTTGAATAATTCTCGAGTAATGTAGAAATTTGTGTTTCACTTGTATGGCAGCCCACCCCCCTTAGGGAGGTGGGCGGAAAATCTAACCACCATAGAAACATTTATTGCACCATAAAACCTTCAGATGCCTAATTTGGTTTCATTTGCTTGAATACTTCTCGAGAAATGCAGAAATTTGTGTTTCATTTGTATGGCAGCCCCCCCTTAGAGAGGGGGGAAGGGTCTCAAACTATCACGAAAACCTTCCCCGGCCCCAAAAACCCCAACATACCAATTTTCATGTTGATCGGTTCAGTAGTTTCCGACTCCATAAGAATCAGACAGACAGACAGACAGACAGACAGAAATCCATTTTTATGTATATAGATGTAGTCTACATTTGTTTGACAAAAATGAATAAATAAAATGGGTCATGTGGGTGATATTGGATAAAAACGGAGGAAGTTACTATTAGTAAAATATTAAAAAATATTGCGAATATTTTTGAATGCTTTGAACCGTTTAGTGGGATCATATTTTCACTTCTTTCAATGCATAATAGTTAACTGTAGTACAAATAGTTATTGTTTAAGAAATATTTGCAAAAGTTGTTACGATATTACTGATAGTAACTTCCTCCGTTCTGATCCAATCTCACCCATGACTTATTCCCATCCTCATTCATGGTATTTCATAAAAAAATCATATTTTGAATGTTTTTCCTTGTAAGTCTACATAAAAAAACATTTTTTCTCGCTGCACTAAAAATATTGTTTTGATTATTGCATAACCAAAGGCGCAATAAAGTGAGCATACAGGGCAGCGGAAAACAGTGTTCGTGAGGTTAGCGGGCATTTTCAACTATATTGCCACAATTTTTTTCAAACTGTTTCAATAGTTTAGTTCCAATAGTGTTATTCCTCATGTAAGGACTATGTTCTCTTGAAGTTGGAGACGATTCGTTGCCTAGTTCCCACGGACTTATAAAGGGTTAAACTTTACAGTTCATTCCATGCCAAACACAAATAAAAAGACCGATCTGGCAGAAACTAATCGATACGCACCAGTACACCCAAAATGAATATTTAGCATATTTTTTGACATTCTCATACATCACTTCAAATAAGCCTAAAAGTTTCATTAAATGTGCATTTCACCCATACTGGTATAGCGTTTAGTCAACCGAGAGGCGCGTTTTGTATAATATATATGCCATAGCAATATATGAGAGCAAAATAAGAGACGCTTTGCAAATATACACGCAACAAAGGTTTGATGTTCTTTACGCTCTCCGTTTTACTCTGAGTAAACACTTTCCGTGTAGGGGAAAAGGGGGGAATTTGGACCACCTAAGCAAATCGCCTAATATTTCCAAACCAATACGGTCTAAATAAAAAATGTCACATTGTATACTGAGCTACACTTGTTTTCTCTCAATCAATAATGTTTAATCATTATATCAAGCTTCAAACTACCAAATATATCATAAAATAAAAGAGACGATTTTTGGACATTAAAATTTGATGTAGGGTGATTTGGACCATCTGTGGGGTGATTTGGTCCAGTGTGTGTTTCATCGAAAAAAACATTCTTATGTTTATTTAAAGTATTTAGAAATAATGTTACAATCTGTAACAGTGTTCTGGGATCGATACCAGGTGTCTTGGCCAGATTTCAGACCAGAAAAATAGGATTGGGACCATCTCGAATTATGCATGGATCTTTTCACTGTTGTTCGAGCATTTTCAAACACTGTCGATGATTGGTCAAAGAAAATCCGTTCTTGATGACCTGCGTTGGTCTTTCAAGCTCCTCCTTCTTCCAACGTTGTCTGCCCATCCTCTTTTTGTAATTTAGTGGCATCTGGAATCAATTAGACCAAAGAAAAGCCTCAAATCTGTAGGACCAATTCACCCCACAAAAACATGTCCATGTCACCCCACACAACATCCAAAAATTAAAATGCAATTAATTTCATTTATTGTTATCTAACTTACTGTTTCGCTGCATCAAATTGCTCCTCTTCTGTAGGAGAACAGAACTTTACTGCACAATACACGAAAAGTTTGTTTAATCAGCGGGAAAAACCTTAAAACCACGATCGGAAAACTCACATTTTTTGACAATAAAAGTGCTTGCTGTGTTAATGCTACCGTTTCCTTCAACCTGTCGAATTTTACCAAAGTTTTTTTACGTTAGTTATATACGGTTCAACAATAAAAGAAGATGACATTATAAAAAATCCAAGTTGAGCCATACTTTTTGAGATAATGGGGTGGTCCAAATCACCCCATATGTCCAACTCACCCCGTGTTACCCTACACTTAAAAAATCAAATTTCATGTTATAATGTGGCGTTAGATTCTCGTGCATTGGTATAATAGCACCAATGGTTATATGAATAGCTTGGTTGGGTGGAACAACTTTAAAACTCAGCCGGCCTAAGTTCAATCCATGCTTGACATTGTAATTTTTTTTTTTTTGCTGCAATTCCAAGCTAACATTCAGTCTGAGATGATAAAAGGTCTGTTCCATTCATACAAAAATTTTACAACACTAACTAATCTCTCTCTAAATCTCTAAATTAAGGTGCTTTTATTTCTGCATTTGACGCTTAAACACAAGAAATAGCATATTTCCTGCCAAAAATGATATCTTTTCTGCCACCGCTAGTTCGGGTGTATTAGCGAAACTACTGATCAACCAGATCTTGTGTCATCGCACGGAAGAAATAACCGGACGGCACAATGTCTGGGGAATATAAAGGATGAGAATGGACTTCCTATTTGAGTTTTTCCAAATAGGTTTCAAACGTGTTTGGCAACGTGGCGCCAAGTGTTGTCATGCTGTAGATTCACTTTTTCCTGTACATATTTATTATAGTCGTTTTGCTCATTCGTATCAATTGAATTCGACACAGCGATTATTTGAAAAACTCATAAAAAATAAAGGTACGTGAACTATGACACGGGAAAGGAGCTGTTTACGGAAGAAGTGAGAAGATTTAGATGCGTTGGAGATGGATCATCACGAGGCGAAAACAGATTGCAGACATTAGCTTTCACTCACAGCTTCATCAGATACTGAATTTTGACTCGAAATAAACGATGAAATAACAAAAGATTTTCTTTGTAATGTTCATTATTTTCGAAAATCAAAGAAATGTCTATTAGAAAAAACCTATCCGTCATTATAGCAGCTGCCAGCTCCTTGAATGAAACACGAAACCGAAGTAGTCTGCAAACAGAGCCGTCCTGGTAATTACAATCAGATGGGGATAATGAAAATCCATCCGAAATGCTGATGGAAATATTTTGATTTGAATTCGGATTTCCCGTTCCATCGTTTCTGCAATATGTGACTTTTTGTGCATCTGAGCTCGTTTCGGCCAGTAGTCCTGATTCACCCCAAGCAATCCAGTTCAGAGTAGGTGGGGACGAGTGTTAGTTTTCGACATGCAACATGCAATTCCATCGTTCCAACGACCCGGACATTGTCAATGTCGAACAATAACGGTTGGCCCCAATTTATCATCCTTCACTTGTCAGCTCGACCAGCGTTTGCCACCACAAATTGAAGAAGAATGACAGATTCATTTCAAAGCTTGGAATTAATTTACGTTGTGTCTCTTCCACTTTGAGACGGTGCCAAACCGTTGTTCGACTTTTCATTGACATCAGCTGGAATATTCTGGGGAATTGACACATTAATCAACTTTTGCAAGAAGCAATGCTTGCATCTGTTGTTGGTTATGGATTGATCATGGTCGATTTAGTAAGAATCAGCTAGAGGCGAATGAACTGCAAAGTTTAAAGCCTCTTAAAAACAAAGAAAGAAGAAGTAAGAATCAGCCTAGAATAGGACCGTACCAAAACAAGTAGATTTTTTCTGTTCGTTTTGATTTGAATGCGTCTGCCAACATCTGCCTCTGTCGTTTTTATTTTTAGTTTTCATCAATAAACTGTTGAAACACACTATATAACACATTCAATATTATTGGATCCTATAAGATGACAACCATTTGTTCGCCAAATGTCATTATTATTCTTCAAACGAATCTCATTCACTTCCCACAAACCCGAGAACAGCTTCCGTTTCATCACTAATTGCTATAATACCAACGCTGATTGAGGTTCAAAGAGCTACATTTCCTCGAGTCCTAATGGGTTCCACCTAATTTCCATCAAATAAAACCGCTAAGCTAGCCAACCTTTCTTTTTTTTTCGCATTACTGACCCCTCAAACCAGAAGCTAAGTTGGGCTAAGTCCAATCAAAATTTTTATTGCTGCCGTACGGATCGACCAATAACCGAAACGAAAACCAAATCCGCCGACCATTATTGTTCAACCTCGCAAAACGTCACCCTAGACGAATCGCGTTCCGAATCCGTTCGATGGGAGTAAATGGGCAAAAGAAAGCCAACGCCAGCGATCATTTTTATTCCCAATAAAAGTTAATGAGCTGGTTTCTGTATCGGGCGTGGGTGGCGTATTGTTGTTAGATACATTGAGCAAAGGCGGCGAAAAGATTAATGACACAAATGATCGGTTTTTTGATGAGCGTTTAATTAAACGAATAGTTGATATCAGGGTACTTTGGTTATTTAAAAAAAATCTGCTGTGCAGCGAGAAATCGAATGAACTGAGAGGGGCGTAGAAGTCTGATTAATGAAGAGTAAATCAGTAGAAAGGATAATTTGATTTCCAATAAACACGTAAACTAGCACAACGACAAACAATAAGGTCTAACGAGTGGTGCACGAATCACAGTCCATTATATGATCACATCTTACGTTTCAAAGTTCAGTCAATGCTCTCAATTGATTTATTTCGTCCCTCTTAGTTTGGAGACAGCAGTGTCCTTCACGTGGAGGAATGCAATTGCAATTCCGTTGTCATCCCTAATCAACTTGGAAGAAGGAGAATTCCGAAATAGTATAGATTGTCCTCTCAATCGATACGATACGTGGTGCATTTTTGTGTGACGCTCACGTCAACGAAACCTTTGCTATTCAGCACCACTACCACTCCCATCTGTTTTGTTCACCATTATACATTATTGATCTATCTTTCGTGATTTCCAGAAACATTCAGAGGGATCCTTTGTCCCCAGACAATCTTGACATGAACCGTAGAGCAATGGGGGTGGTTAAAAAGCAACACTCAGTACACAAGTGTAGATTGTAGGTGTCAAGCACGACCGCTTCCAAACTCTTCTCCATAATCAGCCATAGTTTGGAGGGACGTGGAAAGGTTATAGAAATACATGATGCAGTCCCAATGAAGCTTCAGAACGTAGTGCAGTGTTGTTTCGATTCATTCACTAATCGTTTATATCATTGTTCGCCGAATTCACGCTCCATTCTGAAAAAAACGTTATAAATCCAGCATTAACACTCCTTAAAGCAACTGAACAAATGTAAGGCTACCGAGATTCATTCATGCCATATGTCAATATATCAGTTGATTGTTGATAAAACAACGAAACCATGATGTTTCGATGTTTGCGCTGAAGAAATTGATCTTTGTACGAAAGAGAAAATGGAAATAACGCACACATACACTGAGCGAATTAAAATAGCACCACCATGTTTTTTTACATTATTTTTACAATATTCTTGGCTACGATTCTAGTTTCTTATACCTAATCAATACAAACATTTTAACCTGATATATCATAAAAAAGTGGGTTATTTCGCACTTGACTAAAACCACTTTGGTACACATTTGACAACTTTTCGTTTTGGTTTTCACAACAATAGAATTTGAGTCAAAGTTCACTTGAGAGTGAAACCGAATTTTTTCCGCGCGATTTGGTCAGTGTGGGAAGACCGAAGTATCTTAAGTTCGAGGAAAAGATCAAAACCAAAGCCTACCGTTATGCGGGCATCTCTAACAGAGAAATCTGGCGGAAAATTCATCGTTCACATACGTCTGTTGGAAGCTACCTGTAGAAGTGGTGATAAACTCAACTGCATGGAGAAACGTGGACAGAAGAGCAAGTTCTCCCCAACGGATGAACGGAGAATTCGTAAAATTGCCGTGAACCAGAAAAGAACAGCATCAGAATTGGAACTTCCGGTCACTACACGTGCAGAATTGGAACTTCCGGCCACTACACGTCGCGTACAACAAATTCTCCACGGTGACGGAACGGCAAAAGCAGGATCACTTCGAATTCGCAAAGAAGTACATTTCCTGGACCGATGAATAGAAAAATGTCATTTTTTCGGATGATAAAAAAGTTCCACCTTGATGAACCAGACGGCTGGCAATGCTATTGGCGCGATTTGCGCCAACCTTTCTGATTTTTCAGAATTTCCCAGACTTTTGGGCACGTTCCCTGATATCCTGACAAACACTCAATTTTGCCAGATTTTTCAGAAATGGTCCAGATTTTTCCTGATTTTTATACTTTTTACTTTATCACAATGAAAATTATTCGTGATAAATAAACTGGGTTCCCTGTCAAAGTTTTCCTACAGTGAAAGCTCTCTATAGCGACATCGCAAGGGACCGTCGTTATAGAGAATTGTCGCTATAACAGATTGTCGTTATAGAGAGCTCAAATGTAATTTGTTATTTTTTTTTCGGTTAATAAACCAGCATAGATAATCTGGAAAGCACCTGCTTGCTAGTTTTGAGAGGGCGGGCTCATAGTATCATTGTTGAATGCTCCATCATTCCCTGATTTAATAAATGATTGATTTTTTTATCTCATCGCCAGACAAAATATACGAATTGAACACCATTGAAGCCATCATTCTTACCCTTTTCACGACTCTAGTCCATATTTTTTATGATGAATGAACTCGCATTGTGTGTCACATTGAATTCATTAGACAATGTTATCTTTTGACGTCAATCGATTTCAGCACTCCATAACAATTTTTTATATTGAAGAAAATAATAAATGTCATGAAACTAACTATCGAACAATTGAAAAATGTCAACTCCTATCCTAACGGAAATACCCACTTCTGATTGATCGAAATTAACGACACATGCGGCGGGTCCCTAGCAGAGACATCAAAACCAAGCTGCCTGGGGGAATTCGGCATTGCAAATACATAAAAGAAGGGGGAGCTTTTGTTCCTGTTTTGTTTGTGTTCCCTAACAGAGACATCAAAACTAAGGTGCCCGGGGGAAATCTGCATTACAATATATGCAAGTCGGGGGCATTTTTATATTGCAAGTAAGGTGAGTGATACGATTAATTCTAGCAAATAAAATTTAAATTTGGAACATTAATGTTGGTTGCTTCGTGAAATTTCATATTCATGACCGATCGTGTATAGTGAAAAATTTAGCACAAGTGTAAGTTAAAGTGTTGTGTTCGGTATTGGTAATTATCTTACATTACTTTGATGAGTTTTTTTTTTTTGACGTGGGACTACGTCTAACCGGAGTATATGGGGGGTAAAATGGAAACCTAAACACAGAACATGCAGAAAAAAATGAAAGATTCCGAATGCTTATAACTCGAACATTTCTTACTGGATCGGAAAGATGATTGCATCAATTGATAGGGAATATTTCTACGCTTCTGTTGCAATTAAAAAAATGTTATTTTTCATTAGATAAACAATTGAACAACTGTATAATATTAAACGATATCTAAACGCCCTAACTGCCTCATTTTGATTGGCCCGATCTACGGTTTCCCTAACACAGCCATCAAAACCAAGCAGCCTTGGGGGAATCGGCATTGTAATACATGAAAGTCGGGGGTATTTCTGTTTCGACTGAAATGTGTTTCCCTAACACAGACTTCTAATCCATGGAGCGTGGGGAAATCTGCATTGCAAATACATGAAAATCGGGGGTATTTTTGTTCCGACTGAAATGTGTTTCCCAACACAGACTTTTGAACCAAGGTGTCTGAGGAAATTGGCATTGCAAATTCGTGTAAGTCGGGGGCATTTTTGTTCCGACTGAAATGTGTTTGCCTCTAACACAGACTTCAAAACCAAGATGTCTGGAGAAATCGACTCAGCAAATAAATGCAAACTGCGAGTACTTTTGTACTCGCTTGTCTTTGTGCAAGTGCCTGAAGTTCATCAAATCAAGCAAATTCGCGGTTCGAGAAAAACGTACACTTGAGAGATGCAAACTTCAGAAGGAAACGTAAAATAAAATAATCGTTTGATAATTATTCCGTTCACATATTTTGTCCTAGGCATCATAAGAAACGTAAAAGGACTGTCATTAAATTTACTTGTAACGAAGAACATAATCTATCACAATGCATGAATTGACCTTATATGGAATTATTGAATTGTTTCATTCTATCAAAAATTTAATCAATACAAACGAATGATTGCTACGCTAAGGCAGTCCCACGTCAACCTTGCGGTTATATCATAGATATAACCCACCCATTTTTATTTCTTCCATACATAACACAGGAGGCATCTCGTCTAGAATCACAGAGGGCGGTTTTCATCATATCTCGTTCCACTTCGGTATCTTTTAACTAATACGCACCATCCAACGACTGTTTACCATCCTTCTGTCATTGTCACTCGGTAAACACTGATGGAGTGAACAAACAATACCCAATAACCAAACAAAAAGGCCCTTTTCAGGGCCACCAAATCATTATCAAAGAGTATAACAATGTAATTCTTCAAACATATCCAAAATCAACAGATAGCCTAACGGAATCCTACGTCAACTATGCGGTCGTTTCTCGGACACAATCCTCCTGTGACTTTTTAGTACCCTTTTCGAACCATTGAATTATATCCACTTTATTTTTAGCGATAAAGATTTTCGTGTATTTCAACTCATTTTGGGCAGTGAATGTTTCCGAAGTGAAACAAACGATTTCGATATTAAAAGCTTTATCCATAAAACAATTGCGTAAACAATACATTCATTTTAAAATGTATTGAAAATACTATTTATTCTTTTGCTCTAGGAAAGGATTATTGTACAACAATGCTTCGATTGATTCGTTTCAATAAGCTTTCCCTATCTTTTATGGCATGAATTTCAGCTTTGGTAAGTATCAAAAAATTTAAATCAGTTGGGCGTGAACAATTGTTCATTAATTCAGTTCATTCAAGTTCAGTTGATTGAACTTTATAATACACAACATAGACTATTTACGTTCGCAGGCACTAACATTGACACGCACACTATAAATGGATTGAAATTGAAAATTGTCGCAAAAGAGGATGTTATGTTTTAGTAAATAGAAGCGATAATTTGTCGTTATAGGGAAGGTCGTTATAGAGAAATGTCGTAATAAAGAAAAGAATTTCTATGCGGTTTTGAAGGGACCTTTAAACATGTCGTTATAGAGAGATTTATCGCTATGAAAATTGTCGAGAGCTTTGACTGTAGTTGGAAATGAGGACTGTCTTAATAGCTCTACGGCATATGAACAGTATTGGAAATAAAAAAACAAAAAACAACTGGTGCCTTTTGCTACTAGTAACGATTGATCGAATATTAACAATAAAGTAGGTAATTTGATCATCCCTACATAACCCACTCACCCGAAAGACAGTTACCGGAAAGACATTCACCCGAATTCCACTCACCCGAATGTAACAAATACCCGAACAGACACTTACCCAAATGCAACATTTACCCGAACGCAAACATTACCCGAATGTAACATTTACCCAAATGCAACACTTATCCGAAAGAAGGATATATTCGAATAATACACAAATTTTATTATTAGAAAGTACATGTATATTTATTTCTGATCAGTGTCAAGCCGTCTTGGTTCCTTGTCTTCGTTAAATGGGGCGCCCCCATTCCTTGTCAATGTAATGGGGCGCCCCCATTACATTGATCTCAGAATAAATTTCATCACGAAATAATAAAATCATTATAAAAGCTGCGCTGCGGTGGTAAGTACGTAAGTACTATTTTTTTAACTATTCTTTTCACATTTTCATTATTCTGTTATGTTATGTTAATCTTTTCATTTCAATTTGTGTTTTCGGAATATTTCATAACCCACGCTCATTTCTTAATCATTCCTTGGCCTGAAAGAGCAATACGGAAAGGAAAGAAGACGGCATGTCAATTGTGTCTACACTAATTTTTAAAAATGACACAGCGAAGTCTTCAACGTCTTTTTCGAATTTCCTCATTGCAAATCCTCATTTTACATGGTAACTTCTTAACAGGAGATTCGACAAAACTCATAATCTGATCTGTCGGAATTTTCCCATCTCCATTCGAGTAAACATTCCATACGGGTAAACATTCAATTCGGGTAAATGTTGCATTCGGGTATTTATTACATTCGGGCAAAACGTTGCATTCGGGGAAATGTCTATTCGGGTATCTGTTGCATTCGGGTATTTGTTACATTCGGGGGAATGGGACACAACCAGTCAAAATTCCTTGATGCAACAAATGCAACTACACTGCTTATTCACGCATATTCACGCGATAGGAATCCAAAAGTAAAAGGACTCGTAGAACCTCAGTTCACACAGATCGCTTTATTCGTCGCTTGGTTCGATCGGATCACGATAAATCTTGTCGGGTGATCCAGGATGAGTTGGGCCTCAACATAACTAATTGAACTGTGAGCAACCGACTTCGTGAATCAGATCTACAGAGTTTCTTCAAAGAGAAAAAGCCATTATGGCTCCGAGCCATTCTGATTTCTTCATGATTTTTATTTTCATTCATCCTGATTTTGTGAAGTTACAGTTGGCAACCCTAATCTGCGCAATGATTCGTAAGTTGCGATGAGCAGGAACATTGGTGGTGGTACATTGATGTGATAGGGTGGCTTTTCCTTCCGAGGAAAGATTCTGTTGGCATGGTTTACAACCAAAATGAAATTGGAGATCTACGTAGAAATGCTGGTGATAAGTTTTATTCATCGATGGGTTGATTGTTTTTCAACAAAATAATGTTGCAATCCAAAACTCAAAACTGACAAAACTGATAAAAATATAGAAGTTCTCGTTTGACCAGCCTGTTCTCCGGATCGGAATCCAATTGAGAGCCTTTGGTCTATATTTTTCTATATTCTTCGAATTCGTGGGTGCAGGGACAAGATCTCACAGAAAACCCTTGAAACATTGGTCATGTTCAGGGAATCGCGTCTAATTTAAGTCATCCCTGAGAATGGCTCATGTACACATTATTAATAACTTCTACGTGATGATTTTTTGACAAATAAAGTTTGATTTCGGAGGAAAACGTAGGTTCATTCCGCACGCTTTGTTCAATTTTCTGGGATTCAAAAAAGATTGGCTGCACGAAGCAAATTTATTTCACGCTTAATTTATCCGTTACCATTATCTGTTATTAATAACATGTTATGGAAAATGATTGAGACTGATTGATATTGAGATATATCTGTTATAAAGAATAACTAAATTTCTTTTTTTTTAATACGATAGAATAACGATAAATAGAACGACGAAACGATTTGTGTTTGAAGTTTATGTTTATGAAAGTGTGTTTGAAGTTTATGCTGCTGGAAATGACGGTGCGCATTGTCATTCGATAAACAAACGTGAAACGTTTGTGAATCTTGCGTTCATATTTGTGTTTGACATACCGTGTGATGGGGCGCCAAGACGATGTCCGCTAACAAAATAAAAAAAAACTATTTCTTCTCTCGAATCAATGTATTTCATAAACGTAAATGTAAAATGAAAAAAAAAGTAATATATTTTTGTCGTAAAGTAGAAAAATTAAACAAAATTAGAATTATATCGTCGTTTTCTAGATGAACGGTTAATTTATGATTGCTGGATTCCGTTCATGAATTGGGAAACCAAAGATACACCAGACAACTTCATTAGATCTCAATGTTGCTCATTGTCGTCTATGCCGAATTGCGTAGCAAGGTTGCCACTGATTCGATCGGATTCCAAAATACAGGAGAGTAGTTGATGAACCAATCAAAAAATGTGTGTATGAGATGATTCAACCGAAAATATCCAGTAATGTGTAGGACCGAATACGTGTAATGAAGCTCATTGAAGATTTCTTTTTTTTGTTTGAAAACACCTACTGTAATGTCATGACAATTCATTGCGTGTTGGTCTATCAATAGCAAAAGCTGTGTCAGCGTTGCTCATGATAGCGTCTCGCAAGTGAATGTGAACGAGGAAGAATACACCGCTTCTGTTGATTGCGTCGCAGGAATTGCAGTATTAGTATGAAAAAGTATTAGTGTATCATATTTGTATAGTAATTATTATTTATAATTATTAATGTTCGAAAAAATTCATATCAAAAAATCAATTTTGGGCGAGACGAAGTTCGCCGAGTTAGCTAGTTCTATAAGATTTTTTCTTGTTATGTAGGATCGAACATTAGCGCTGTTCTAAGGAAAGTTAATCTGCTGGATGTCGTCTTTTGTTTATATGAATCCTGGCAGGCAGTTGGTAAAAATTGTATAAAACGATCCTGAAAAGCAATTGGAATGATCGATGACGATCATTTCGTGAATGAAGAAGAGATCTGATCAATAAATTGTCAGGATGGTGTCAGCGAATGACGTAGATAACAATGACGATCGTGATGGAAACGGAGACGAAAGCGATGCAGAAGCAAAGGCTGACATGGAATCTAATCTAATGCAACAGATTATATTTTTTTCATGGCGATTGACGATGATAATAATGACGATTCTCAAATTTCTCACAAAAGAAATAAATCAATCAATAATGTTATAGAATGAGCTGAAGTACACACTGTCGATCTCGCGCTATTGAATAACCTGAATTATTGAAGCAGCTTGTTCTGCAACAAAAAATCCTAACCCTAATGACATGAAAAATAAATATAACAGTCACATAATTTCGCCAAAGTAAGATAAATTTGTTTTACCGTTTTACCGTTTTTCCTAAAGACAAGTGCAGCATAGTCATCGTTTGCTTTTAGATGGTTACAAAGTATATGTTCCATCGATGAAAAGTGGCTTCGAAGCAATGATTTTGATTTAGATGATTAAAAACATTGGAATTTGCACAATTGGAAGCAACTACGTTCTTGAACTATCACTGGTGAACAACACCGACTACAGTTAATACGTTTGAATAGAGCGCTTATGGAAAAATGATGGGGATGGGAGAAAAGACACTACAAGATAATTTTACAGCATGATAACACCTCATGTTAATGGATCTTCCGAAAATTATCTAGAAAGACTAAACTGCAATATTTTGGCCCGTTTGACATGAGATCTTCATTGATAGAATAGCGATAAACATATTGGTTACGATATCGTCACCTCTCAATGCTTAGTAATATTAATTACTCATTGGGAAAAACTTCCCGTCGATACGGAAATTGAAGCTGAAGGTCACTTAAGCGATAACACTAATGCCGTTAACCAATTGTTCACAAAAGCACATGTTGTTCCAACTTCAAAACTGAGATTCGAAATTTGTTGCTAATTCATGTCAACTTTGCTCATGCTTGTAGCCCAAGTTTGGACAGAAGCAACAACAGTATTCATCCTTAGTGTCAATCTTTTTCCACTGAAAGCTATTCCGCTTCCCACACTCATTTTCCAACCCATTCGTTGACACCACACAATCAATGATATTTTTTCACCAAACATAAAAGAAAAAAGCTGAACTCTGTCTCGCGAAGTTTTCGGAGCATAATATAAAAAGCCAAACAACGCCTAAACGATAGCACAACTTTGTTCCCATTTGGATTCATACTCAAGTTTCACTATTCGTACTACTCCAGTCATTTTTTTTCACCTAGTATATAGCGAAAAAAGTTTTTTTCCCTTACGGACACGCTTCCCACTTCAGTGGCATTGGCAAAGTTGAATGTTTCACTTAATTCGAGGCTGCTCTTACGCCATCTGACGGCCAAGCAGCGCTGTCCAAGGCTATACATTAAGAATCTAACATTGCCAGGCCAACGAAACGGAACTAATTTCACTCACCAGCACATTCATTGTGGAAGGACTGTTACTAGACTAGCTGCTGCACTTAATTCGGGAAATTTTTCACAGGAAAAATCGACTCTGCACAAACTCTGCCCTTTGGTGCTTTATCGAGGCGGAAGCACAAAAATTGCGTCTGGTGATGCGCGTCGTGAGTAGACGTGGATTTAGCGTAAGAATAAACTGATTTTCATTAGAAACACTGGCTTATATCTACTATACGGATTAGCGGGAGGAGGTTTGTGAATGACCGCACAAAGCTCCATTCAGAATCGTCTCTGCATTACGGTGAACGAGGCGCCAGGAGATGGAAGGGGTTGTGGAATATTGTGTAAGAATTTTCTCACCCTTTCCAGCATCATGCTCTACACGCCATGTGCCATGCTTAGAGCTAAATCTCGTGTCGAAGTTCACAATCGATTCAAGCACAACGGTGCCTTGCGATTCGATGCGGCGCCTGAGATACAGTTCGATGTTTACATTTATCTGTGATTCATTCTCCGTGTTTCTATCGAAACAAAGCATCAACTCCCATAATATCCCCCACTGGAGACGGGAGCTGTAGGGTAGGGGGCGGTTTAAGTGAGAAATACCGGCCAACGTTCAGTTCAAAAACATTCGTGTTCTCTCAGCTTGATTCACAATGCAATGTTCTAAGTGAAGTAGTATCACAACAGTCGATTATGGTAAAACAAGCGTAAGAATAGCGACGCTAAATTTTTTGAGAGGGTTTTTTGTTTTCACGAGAGGGATTCATGACAACAATACCATCAAATTATTTACGTCAGTATTTTTCCATATTTAAAAGCAATATTTCTCGCAATATCTTTTCTTCAACAATATTGTGTTCCATTCTACCCGTTTGAGAGCGATATAATAAAAGCAAAATTTCGCTCGTACTTAGGGGAAATCTGGGAAAAACCGACACCCCCTGATTTTATCAGTTACAAGCAATATTTTGAAAATTTTCCGATGCCCATTGTACACACTTGTCATTTCTTTCGTTTCGAGTCATCCCACAACTGCGGAAGTCGCTTTGTTGTCAAAACTGTGCCGGTCAGCAAATGAGAGTTAGTCCGTGTTAATTTCGCTAGTGGAAGTTAAGTATTTTAGTCGGAAAATTTTGGAAAATTCGATTCTTTTGTGAGCCTTATTCATCTTAGATCTCTGTTCAGTGTATTTTATGAGACGGTAGGTGGTTTTATTGCTTATCGATGCTCGAAAACATTATTTTGAAATTCCGAGTCCATTCTGGGTAACATCGACACCTTCAGTCAGGGTGAAACCGACACCTGGTTTTGTTTCACTGACAGGAAAAATGCGTTCTTACTTTTTGTGGATGCTTCGTGTTTATATTTGGAAGACAAACCGGCAGAGCTGGACTGATAAAACAGCCAAACTCAACATCGGGCATGTCAACAAAAATAAAGTCTGGTAGAGCTCATGGTATCCCTTCGTTCGACGCCCATTGGCGCATCTCACGAGGATGCTCACCTAAGCTGGGATAAAAACTCTCGTGTGTACTCCGGATCAGGAGTGGGAATTTATCCACCACTTTCTTGATCTTGAGAACCGTCTGGCTTTTGCAGAAAAAGCAAAGTGAAACATCCTTTCAATACGAAAAACATAAGTGCTGGCTGAGATTTCTAGATCGGAAACTGAACCATTCGCTACTTAACTTCGTTACTTCGTTACTTCGTTACTTCGTTACTTACTTAACTCAACCTAAGACTGCATCATAAATCAGTAGTGGTCAGGTATAGACACGGCGCGGGCCGCATTAGAGTTTTTGTTATAGCCGCGGGCCGCAATGATTTTTTTTCTTACTACTTTTCATAATGAAATGTGAAATATACGTATATAACTGGTACTTTTTGACTTACTTTTTATTTTAAATTAGAAAGAATTCAATTCTATACCTGTGAAACTCATAACTCGAAAACAAAATAAGATAAAAACCCAAAACATTTATTGAAGGTATAAAAATATCCAGAATTAACATTTTTGGCAAATTTATTCGCTTCTTCACGCAGAGTCGAAAACACTAAGGCCAATCGTCAATCGCTGCAGCTTCTCGATAGAATTCTTTAACTATTGGTAATTCCAATGAGAACATCCACAGGCACGTAATTTGGGGAGATGAAGTCTGGCAGGTTTGTTGTCAGTCTCGTTTTTTAGCCATTCCAGGAATTTTTTGCATCGTTCCAAACATATTCGCTTCAATCTGGCCGTCAATAAATGACTCACACATCGATGTACGCACCAATTAATTTAGACTGATAGACACTTTTGTTTCCGAAGAGGATTGCGTTGAACGCGTTCATGAAAACGTAGATAACATTGTACAGCCTACCGACATCGGACTTCCCTTTATGGCCCTATCGCCCACAAGAGCCGTTTCTTTGTACTGTTGTAATGTACGGAACACGAATCGTTCATCGATAGGAAACGGTTTGAGCAGCTCGTAGATCTGTTTTGCCGGTTTCCCACATTGAAATCACGTGACAGTTGCCACATGCTTCACGTACAGACCGAACTTTATCGTTGCTAGGAAACAGAACAAGTATCGATGGGACCATGAAACTTGGTGAGAGAGAAGTTCAACACTGTTTCGATTTCATTCGAACTACTTTTCTTGAGTCATTTTATCTAAATCAGCTTGAATGTGAGAGATAAGGTGGAAACAGAATGCCGCGTTGTGCGTTGCTTCTCATCAGCAGTCATTGATTGCGTTTTGTACTAAAACATTCGCCCGACGCAGTCTGTTGATTTGCCTGTCACAATCTAGCATTCGCGTCACCACTTTCCATGTAAACAAAAACAAACTAAAGTTCGTATGCAAATCTTATTTTTGTTGTGTACAAGAATCAGTTGAATGTTTTTAAAAACAACACATTGACATATCCGCGCTGGCGGCATTGAGCTTAGTTTACTAGTTTAGGGGAGAGTGGAAAAATAGCTGATTTTCAGTCGGAATGAACACGTTTTCAAAATTAAAGTTATGAATGAAAATTAGCTTTTCTATATCAAACAAGTATTCTATTTAAATGAAAAACATTTTTGTTTGCAGGTGGTGAAAAAGTCTCATAAATCTCAATCTCAATAATTTTCAATTATTTATGAAGACAACTCTATATTATGATGAAAAAAATCAGCAACAATGTTGGAATTGTTTAGCCATATGGTTAAATGCAGTGTTGCTAATGGTCACCATCGTATGACTGTTCATGGAGACGTATGTGCTGTATCATTAATGAACATCATAAAATGAACAGTCAAACAACCGTCGAACTAAAACTGTCATATGACATTTCGGCTTTTTTTCGTCCTATACATTAGATATCCATCGCCCAGTAATTAAACAACAGTGTTCACGGGGAACGCTCACCGCTGAAAACGTTCATTCAACACATTCGCACTTGATAGGGGAGAGTTCGACGGCTGCTTTGATATAGCAATCCGTCTGAATACCATCCATCGTGTATGGATGCGTGAGTGAGCAGGTGGATGTATATGTGCAGCTACGCTTGAATGCAGAATAAAGGAAGAAATAAAATGCACACCACTGCAGTTTTAATGTCAAATGACATTAAAACTATAGTCATATTAGCCGGAATTGAGGGATGGTTATGAGCACGAATGGTAGAATGGAAATAGCAGGTGTATGACACGATTATCGCTATCTCACTCTACCTACCGTCACCGCCTATCTCACTATCCCCCTGCTGTAAAAGTTCATCATCGATATAACGATATGTCAGATGGTGGTAAATTGGTAATTCGCGATGAAGTCGACGTCTGGTGGCGACTTCAAGTTAGAGCCATAATTTGGGTCCCAAAATCGTTAGTGTAATCTCTACCAGATTAGAAGACACGGAGCCGGTTTTCAAATTTTAAAATTTGAATGAAAATTTTCACATTATGTTGTTTAATTATTAGAAACACGTATTTCTGACTTTCATTCATCCATATAGTCATACAATTCTAACATTGTTGCTGATTTTTTTCTCTATAATATAAAGTTGTCTTCATAAACAATTTTCGTATGAGACTTTTTCCCCACCTGCAAACAAAAATGTTTTTATTTAAACAGAATATTAATTTGATATGGAAAAGCTAATTTTCATTCATATTTTAAATTTTGAAAACGTTCACTCCAACTGAAAATCAGCTGTTCTTTGACGCTCCCCTAAACTAGTAAACGAAGCTCACTGCGAACGAAGCTCACGGATCGCTGTTTTGAAGAAAACAAATACTTCTGACGTGTGAGATGTTGGCACCAAAAACATGGCGGGTGCCATACGGCTGGGAAATAGGATATTTTCATCGCTCTTCTGAGTACGGTCGACAGAAAGAGAAAACATATAAACGTTCAAAGTCGTTAAGTCGTGTTTGCGGCTGTGTGTTTATTTCTGATGTGACTGTTAGAACCGAGCAATGCATTCTTGGTTACATTCGCAATACATATTGAGCCGTAACTCTTGAGCAAGGGCGGTATGTGATGGTTGAGAGAAATGTCGACCGTTTACAACACTGGTTAAATGAAAGTCAGAAACACGTGTTTCAAGATGCATGGCGCGGCGTTCTGGTCCCACCTATAGCGATGTGAAACGTGTCTTCCAAACGACTTTCAGTGATTTTGTTCCTTGACTTTGATTTTAATTCTTTCATAACTAAAATAATTGTTCACAAATATTTGCGGATTCAAACAAAGAAGTAATAAAATGAGCATGTTTTATTAGTTCTGGAAATCGCGCTTCTGGAACATATCTGGAGTAGGAATCCAAGACATCATGGTTTTGAACTTTGGCACGCAACTCTAAATCACACTGCGTTTCAATGAGATCCATCTGCATGTTTTCTGCATCGAAACTGAATGGGTTAGAGAAAATTGGAGAATTATTTCAGGGGCTTTGAATCACCAATATCTACGAAAAAAATTAATCGACTGGACTTACACAAATCAAATGTCAAATTTCATGGTATGGGTACATTCGTAATTGTTCGGATCATTGACGTTTACTCGCCAGCGAGTAACTGACAACGTATAAACCCGGTTTTACTGCCGTTACTGGCACAAATTTATGTGGATGTGAGCAGATAAGAACCAAAAACATGAAAAAGTCTTTTGAGTACTGACGAGAACGATTGTCAGAAGATTAAATTAGCACGAAAAAAATCGTAAAAGAAAACAGAAAAAGATTAGTTTGGATACCCACGATTAACAATAATTGCTCGCAAAGTTCTTTCTAATCAATTCTATGGAAGAATTTTCAACTATATTCATAATTTCGATCAAATGATTTTTCTTTCAAATCAGGCCGCGGGCCGCATAAACAACGTCAGAGGGTCGCATGCGGCCCGCGGACTAACATTGTTTGTTTTCTGTCATCATAAAGGCTTCGTTGGTGCCTTTGATATTGCAGGTGAAGCAGGTGTTAAGGTTGAACACCAAAAAATTGTTCGAGGAATACCAAGTTATTCAATAAGCTATAATAAGTCATTAATCTATTTGGGTTCGCGTGCAGATAGAGTTTATTTCGCTTATTTAGTCACCAAGAAAGTAAATGTCGTTCATGAATTTTGTATGTGATTTGGTTTCGCTTGCCGGTAGCAAAACTTTCTCCACTAAGGATAACAGCTGCGCTTATCTCGAGCATGTATTGTTCTGCGAGCACAAGAATGCATCATCAAACAATTATCGTCAAATGATTCTACAATAAAAAAAAACATTTCAGGGCGACCAAACTGGTAGAATGGTTATTTCAAAATTTTCGTAGCATTATAAAATAATATCCGCAGTTATAAACAAGCGACTAGAATTAAACTACAGCGTAGTTCTACGTCAACAATGCGGTCGTGTCTTGAACACAACCTCCTATAATTTTGTTGGGGTTCTTTCGTTTGGCGGCGTAAACTGCTTTACCGTACCGAATATACTGAATGCTCCTCGCAGCTAGACCACCGCTTTTATGTATGTGTGGTTGGCTAATGATGCAGAGTTGTTTCAAAAATTTCAATGCATTCTAAAAGATTATCCGAAGTGATAAACCAGCAGATAGAATAATATAGTTTTGTAGCCCTACGTCGGAAATGCGGTCGTTTCCTAGACATAACCCACTACCATTTTTCTTTCAATGGTTTGCTGTAATGCTAAGAATGAATTATTGAAATAAGAGATAGCAACTGGACAAGACGCTTGAATCATGACTAAGAAGTTTTTCTCATTTTTTTTCTCACAGGCCAAAATCGCCTCAAATGCGACACTGAGTGGTGCCTCGGCATGTCGTATTAAATGTAAATTACTTTATTGTTTTGTTATTTATGTTCGCATCATAAGCAACAAACACACATTTTCCGCTTGCAACAGTATTCACGACATCACTGCCCAGCAAATCGTTAAATCGTTTAACCTGCGTATATACAGCATTATATATCCCATATTTGGGTGACATATGGTGCACCTAACTGACATATACATGCAAAAGTGGAGGTGAAATACACACATCTGCTTGCGAATTGGTTTGGATGAATATACGACTTATACATGCATCTAGTACGACTATTGTCATGCGTATATACGATTTACTACAGACAACCAAACAAAACGAATGGCGAAAAATGTTACTGATAATTATAATAATTATTATATATATATTAGTATATTATAAATACATGTATGTTTGGAATATTACGTTAAACATTATTTTTAAGTACGAATATTTCCGGTTTCAAGAAAAGTTAAAGTTAAGGTTTTTTTTTCATTTTTAACTTTTAAGAACGAAAGATTATCTGTTTGCCGGTTTTTTGCAGATATACATAAAGGGTGTGTCACATCAAATTGCATCACGGAAAAACGCTGTAGAAATTCGCCCAGTAGACCGATCCTTTTGAAAATTTTATACAGTAAAATAAAAACTATTAAACAACTTTTGGCATTTTCTTTTTATTCATACTTCGAGCCCAAGCCCGTATGCTCGCACCTTCCTCTTTACCCCGTCCATAAGGTTCTGTACAACGTCAGGTTCTATTTTTTCTGAACAGAAATCCATTTTCTCTTGAAGTCCGCCTCCGATTTGACAACTTTTGGGTTCTTCCGGAGGGCCTGCGAAGGTGACCCCGTTGGCTTCGTACCACTCCAACACGTCCTTTGAATAGTGGCACGAAGCGAGATCCGGCCAGAAGATGGTCGGGCCCTCGTGCTGCTTCAATAGTGGTAGTAAGCGCTTCTGTAGGCACTCCTTAAGGTAAACCTGCCCGTTTACCGTGCCGGTCATCACGAAGGGGGCGCTCCGCTTTCCGCAAGAGCAGATCGCTTGCCACACCATGTACTTTTTGGCAAACTTGGATAGTTTCTGCTTGCGAATCTCCTCCGGGACGCTGAATTTGTCCTCTGCGGAGAAGAACAACAGGCCCGGCAGCTGACGAAAGTCCGCTTTGACGTAGGTTTCGTCATCCATTACCAGGCAATGCGGCTTCGTCAGCATTTCGGTGTACAGCTTCCGGGCTCGCGTCTTCCCCACCATGTTTTGCCTTTCGTCGCGGTTAGGAGCCTTCTGAACCTTGTATGTACGCAGGGCGTCCCGCTGCTTGGTCCGCTGGACGAATGAACTTAACAAATTCAGCTTATTGGCGACATCCTGGACCGAACTTCTCGGATCACGTCTAAACTGCTTAACTACGCGCTTGTGATCTTTTTCACTGACGGAGCATCCATTTTTGCCGTTCTTCATCTTCGGGTCGATGGTTAGGTTCTCGAAGTATCGTTTAGTACTCTGCTGACCGTGGATTGGACGATTCCCAGCATCTTACCGATGTCCCGATGTGACAACTCCGGATTCTCGAAATGAGTGCGCAAGATTAATTCACGACGCTCTTTTTCGTTCTACGACATTTTTCCAAATTTACGAAAAATTGACAGTGAAGCATGGCCAACGTGATCTATACACTCTTATCTGATTATAAGCGAAAGCTGAAGATATAATTCCTAAAAATTAAATTTCTACAGCGTTTTTTCCGTGATGCAATTTGATGTGACACACCCTTTAGTGACAAAAATAAATTAGTTCAACTTCGTCATTCAGTGGCACTTAACTCAAAACTATAAAACTTGACAAACCAAACTACCAAGCAATGTCAATCCAGCAAACATTAAATCGTATAACTATCGTATATAGAGCAACGAATATCCGATGTTTTGGGTGGTAAATGATGCGCCCAAATAGCATATACAGTAAGTTAGCTCTAATTCGACATACCGAGGCACTACTCAGTGTCGCATTAGAGGTGATTGTGACCTGTAATTGGACAAATTTGTAATCGGATACGTCACTCCTGATTGTCGATCGTTTTAGTGGAAATATCGCGAAATTTATATAGATGGTTAAATGAATGTCAGTACTACATGTTTCAAGTAATCAAATAACATTAAGTAAAAAATTTCATTCATATTTTAACAATTTAAAACTGCCTTCGGGCCTGCCCAGCAAGCATTAAATCGTAAAAACCTAAAATTGGAGGCGATATACATACATCCAAGACACATTACTTGTATGATGTGTATAACTGACATATGCATACGAAATTGGAGGCCATATACATGTATATGGGGTATATGATGTTATAAAACGATAATTAAACGATTTAATTTTTGCTGGGATGTATGTATATCGCCTTTACGTTTGCATGTACGGGCTGGCTAGGCGCATCATATACATGCAATTTATATTAGTCATACTTGTATGTTTGTGAATATAAACCTCAAAATAAAATCATTACACTAAGCCTTCATTCCAAAACAACTTTTTTTTTATCCCTTTTGTTTATTTTAGGCTCATTAGCATTTTAGCTATTTTTTTATGTGCTAATTATAGATATGATAACCATGTGACATGTACACGATTAAAATTCGGCTCTGTTACATCTAAAATGCTAATGAGCCTTAAATAAATAAATGGGATTAAAAAAAAAATTCCCACCTTCAACCTTCATTAAACACCTCGTAGTAGAAATCTGTCAGTATGCATACACTCTTCTACGAAACATAGTGGGAAAAATATATTCGTTGATGTAAACAAGCGGTGAAAAAGAAGACACTTTTCGACGAGCGATTTGTATGGAATTCCACTGCCGTGCTGTAAGTCAAACATATGACATTTTTTGACAGATGAAGTTTGGTTTGAAATTTGTACAAACACTATTTTGTTTGCCACTCCCCAATTATCAACAGTGGCAAACAATGTCAAATATCTACATGGGAAAAATTGACTGTATTATTGAGGATAACCTAACTATGACAGGTTCGAAGAACAGATCGAAAAAACAGGAAGTGGGTTATATCTATGGTATAACCGCAAGGGTGACGTAGGACTATCGTTGATTTAGAGATCATTTGTTTGAAGTTGAATCTAAATCCATTCTGAATGAATGAAAAAATGAATATTTGGGGGACTTCGAAAACGAGAGCGTTGCGTTGGAGGCACAAGGTTTTATGCATCCAGTATAGGATACGAAAAACCTTGTTCAAGAATAATCTTCAGAAACTTTCCTGCTAACTTTACTTGATTGACAAATCACAAACCCAAATCTATTATATGGATATTTTATGAATAGAAAACATTAAAATAAACTCTTTCGCTTGAATGTAATTTTCAATTCCAAGGGGAACTGGCAGATTATTTTCCAGCAACGATTAGATATTTCCACATTTCCCTCGATACTGGAAGCCCACCAGTGGTTAATGCTAATTCGATAACCATCTGTTAATAGCACTTGATTGAAACATATTTGGTCACAGTGTTACATGGACAGAAAACATTCAAATAAACTCTTTCATATGAATGTATTTTTAAATTCCCAGAGGAACTGGCAGATTATTTTCAGTAACGATTAGATATTTCCACATTTTCCTCGATACTGGAAGCCCACCAGTGGTTAATGCTAACTCGATAACCATCTGTTAATAGCACTTGATTGAAATATATTTGGTCACAGTGTTACATGGATAGAAAACATTCAAATAAACCCTTTCACATGAATGTATTTTTAAATTCCCAGAGGAACTGGCAAATTATTTTCCGGATCTTTCTCGATGCTGAATGGCATCCAAACGGAATGAATTCCGTGCGTGTATGTGTGTGTGTAGCGGCTGCTTCGATGGTCACCTTCTCTTCTCCTGAAGGATCGGCTTCTCTGTGCTCCCTCACAGTTTCAAACAAACTGCTTACGTTTCAGGGCAGATCTCGATCCTTCGCCGTCCAGCACCCTCAGCAACGATGTTGTCTTGTCGATGTCCTCACGAAAAATGAACGCGTCTCACCACCAGAATATCGCTTAAGTATGTTTTTTGTGCGTGATTGAATCGAGAGAAGGCGTGGTTTACGATGGCAATTTGGAAGGCAAACTAGAGGGGAATGAACTCTCTGAGCTCGGAACTTCCGGCGACTGAGCAATAATCGATTGCGGGCGCATACAATATTGGATACGGAAATATCCTACTGATGGGAAAGAATAATCTTCAGAAGCTTTCCTGCTAATTACACTTGGTTGAAAAGCTACAAAATCAAATGTATTTGATCGCTGTGTTATATGGTTAGAAAACATTAAAATAAACTCTTTCACATGAATGCATTTTTAAATTTCCAGAGGAACTGTCAGATTATTTTCCAGAAATAATTAGATCTTTCCGGAACTGTCTCGATGCATAATGGCATCCAAACCGAAAGAATTCCGCGCGTGTATGTGTGTGTAGCGATGTCTTCCCGGGGAACCGTTTGTGGCATCACTCTCCTCCTGATGGATTCCCTTCTGGCCTAGGGTGCACAAACAGGCTCTTGGTGACACCGTTCATCCGCGCTTTCATGATAAACGAAGAGCTTCACCACAACAGCGACAACATGCTCCAATCGCTGTTCAATTAGAACTGAGTGGATTTCTTCTTCTTCTTCTTTGTTTTTAAGAGGCTTTAAACTTTCAGTTCATTCGCCTCTGACTGAGTGGATTTCCGAGCGGCGCTCGCTTATATACCGATTGGTGATTTCAATAGCCTGTTTTGAAAGCAATTTTAAGACTATTGAAACAAGTTTTTGGATCAAAAAGTAACAAGTACAGAACGCGTAGACATTTTTTCTTTCGAATGAAGTGTTTATCATACCATTTCGTTCAGTTGTTTAGGAGCTATTAACGCTCAAAATCTCGGTCTCCGGCGTAACGCTTTCGTTTTCGAAACTTTGATTTTACACCCCGGTATAGAAATGAAAGACGTAGTCCTACGTCAAAATAGTTTAGGCATCCAATAACTGAATATTTTCCTGTCATGTTTTGTGTCGAATATATTTGATCAGTACACGTTGATCAAATTTTATCTGTCTACGGTTTTCGAAATAAAATCCTTCAAGTTTTTCAATGAACGTCCGTGATTCATGATATTATTCAGTAAAAAAGTGTAAGGTAGGATTGTTCGAAAAATGTTCTTAAATTTAGTTCTTCTAATTGTTCAGAAATTCATATGTTTTACTAATATAACATGGTTTGGTATTCTAAAACTAGTTTGAGTAACGATCCTTCATCGAGTGGAGAGTAACGGTTGAGATTGAATGAAGCGCCTTTCACAATCGTCTAATCGGAAAGATTATTTAGTGGCTCTGACCATTGATAGAACGACGGAACCTTCGGCCAAAGGACTTTGGTCTTGAGAAAAGCCGTTAGGGTACAGCTTGAAACCCAGAAACGCTTCCAAATCATAAAGTTAGTTTGAAGCTGTTACTAACCGTTCGCGTTTTTTGTGGCATTTCATGAACGAAACTTTTCAAAGTTGAAATCAATTAACTAGAAACCAACTCTTCACGCTCACTTCACTCTAGAATGACTTTAGACAATTCTGCTTGTTTTAGTGATATCCTCGCGATATCCTTCAAGTGGGCGAGTTTAATTTTTTCGATAACATGCAGATGGTGTGAACGTAGCAAGTCCCTGTAACTTCAATTTATTCGGAACCTAGAATACCACTTCCTGCATATTTTCATATTTACAACATTCACCGTATGATCCGAGTCAAAATGATCCATGTGAGTCAAATCTGTGTTCAGCTGTTTGATCTGAGTTTGTGCTCAGAACATGATCATAGAAACATAGAAAATATAATAATCTGTAACCGTTTTTCATTATTTTTTTCATAATCCGGCCGCTCAACCAGCGACATGAGCTAAAAATCTTGTGCTCTACCTCGCAGAACATAGTGATGTGAAACAGTTCAATTTCGATTGGAAATATAACGATTCTAAACGTGTGTTAATCCTCTCTACTGGATTATGTCATCTGCCGTCAGTTTTCGTTTACTTTTAATCATCAGAAGCGTTTTCAGGTATAAACGTACCATCCGTATAGCAGTTGAAGAATGGCATAATCCGAACATAATATCATGCCACACATTAAAAATGCAAATGCAAATCAGATTAATATAGGTAAAATGCTGTTTAGATCGGTTCCCCAAATCAACCGTAAACCCCCCACAAATATCCCTTGTTTGAGATGGGTTAGACAGCTCATTAGGAAAATTGTTGCGAACCGCCAGAATTAAACAACACACACAAAGCCCGGGATTGACCTCGTTCCGTTTAAGATCGATGACATTTGCGATAATCTGGCGGAATTCATGCGGTCCAGACGAACGACCACTAGCGTGGGATGCGAAGGGTCGTATTATTGATGCTCTTATTAGTGAGGAGCATCATCAAATAACCACCGAGACAAATCGATGTGGTTGCGATGCATGTTATGGTTTACGGTTTACGTTGCCGACGTTCGCGGATAATGTCGATGTAGTTTTGTGCACGAGACTGGACGAAAATGTATTTTGTAAGGCTACACAGATACATGTAATTTGTTCAATAGCATTATATTATTATCAATAAAACGCTGGTTTAAGCCTGTCAAAAATTCAACTGCAAAGTATTTATCTAATATAGTTAGCGTGATTCAGTAGGGCTTTCGAATTTGGCTTCGCAGGAGTCCCATGCGTGGCTGAAAACCATACATCAGAGCCACGTGTGCAAACTTTGCGAGCAGCCTATTGCAAATTATATCAAACAGCAATCTAGCGGCTGTGTGATGCATTAGGTTTACCACAGGAAATGGACTTGCTATTTGGACAGATAGTAACCATTTCGCTGAACGGCAACTGCGTTGCATTGCGAACTGTAAAATGCACGGCCACTACATTTTGTACTTTTGTTTGCTTCGATGCAACAATTGTATCCCACAAATTTTGCGTCCATGTCGCTCGCAAGTTGTCCCGTAGCATAAGCGTTACCATTTTCACCCGTGTCTGCGTAGACACCGGATAAATCAGGTTCGCCCCAAACCGCCAGGACTCCAGAAGGGCTGCCTCATACGATAACATGTTGTGGTTTAATTGCATCCGACTTGCGAGATGGTAAGCGTAGCTCGACTGAAATCCAGGGCAATAGTTTCAATGGCTTCCAGGCCGCTAGCATGTTTATGTTGTTGACCAGCATCTATCTGCCGCCGGTGTCACGCTACCTGTGGTACCTGTAACTCTGCTCGCGTGTCCGTTTGTATGTAATAGCAAACAAGAACTACACGGGTGAGACTGATAGAATTTCGCCTATGCAGCAATGCCATTTTGCTGCGGCCATCCCCAAGTGATAGAGGATTTTGTTTGTTCCTGATAGAAACAGGAACGCACAATGTTCCCTGGATATGAGTTTTCAATTCCAAAATGGTTGCGCGGCTTACCGGAGCCATGATGCTTGTTTTGCCCATCTAGTTTCATTCGTCACATACGGGGGACACAGATAATGTGAGAGAGCTGGGGTTAAGCAAACAAAATCCTTGTTTATCTGGAATGACCATCTACAGATAGGTTGAATCGCTGTTTTCACGTGTACCATTCCACGTAAACCATACGTGTTGCAGGCCGAGTTTCAAAGCTAACACACACGAAAATAATGGAAACATAACATGTCATTTGATGGCGTTAGAATGGTTGAGAGTAGAGATGAAATGAATATCCGATATCCGGCCTATCCGGCCAATATTCTCTATCCGTCCGGATACCGGATAGTGGCTCATTGTACCCCCGCTCAGATTACCAGCACTTCAGACAGTTCTGGTTTTTTTTAATCTCAATAAAAATAATTAATTGCTGTTCTTAAAACACGTAATTCTTACTCTTATTCGACCAGTCTTAGAATTATTTCAATACACTTACAAAAATCTCAATACTAAGATGTAAAATCATTATCAGGAAAAAAAACTGTTCCAGAATCATTGTAGAAACTTGATACACTATTAAATAGAATATTCTGAACGAAAAATTTAATATTCGTTTTTTTTTTATTTAACGCTTTATTTACTTCATACATACCAGACCCAGACCCTTTGCGGTCGATATTAATTTCTCATGGGTCGACTTGAACTGACTGAAAACTACTTTCGGGGGTTGGAAGGTCTAAAAATTGACCCCTATTAATTAACACAAGTTCTTGTTTGAAACTTTCAAGATACTGTATAAGTTGTGTTAAGTGAACCAACTTGACTGATATTCTAGTAGGGAGTATTACAGTGTCTTGCAGATTAAACGCTCACGCAACAAATTTTGATAACTTCTACAAAAGTAAACCGATTTTTATTTAAAAAGAACGAAAACAAAGCATATTTTAGGACATTTTCTATGTGACCATCCCTTTTTCCGGTAACGCGTTTTAAACGGTGAACAAAATTCTTCTTGCCCAACTCTAACATTACGACTTCGATGCTGTTGAAAATCCGAGTTATTTCTTCTTTAAGTTCCTCCAAATTTTGTGGCTTATTAACATAGCAACGGTCCTTCACGTACCCCCAGAGGAAGTGATCGACGACGAGAAATGTTGAAATTCATACCATAAGAGGATAAAGTTTCATTAAGGCTTCGGTTGCTCGAGTAATACGATTTCACTAAAAATACACGTTCTTGACACTTGAAAACCATCCGATCAGACTAAACGAGTAGCCGAATAGTACCATACCGAAGTGGGGAATGCAGTGTTAGCCAACCAACATAGGGTGACCAAAATAATAAGCGAAATAAAAAATCAAAATTTCTTATGTATATAGACAGAGGTAAACATATATCGACAATTTTGTCCCAGTTATTTTGAGCAACTTTGTATTGTTCTATTAGAACAATTTTTGTTCTTTCATTCAATATGACCGATTCAGCGCTTTTTTTCTAAGTTTCAATAAGGTGTCCATGAAAAAACGGTTTTTCGCTCTAACTTTTACATTTTGAAATTCTTCATTAAAAGTGTCTTCGGACGACTTTTAGAGCTTATCAAGACAAATATTTCGCAGTGCAATACATGTCAATATCTTAATCCTACCTAAAATATCCTAAAAGTTATGGATATTGTTTCATTTTATTTTTGTTAACGCAACCTCGACAGTTGACATACACTCGGCCACATGCAATTATATATTTCCTCCACCAGCAGCATTATTCGCCAATTCTTACCCATTTGAATTTGCCTTTGCACCCGCATAAAAATAACAACAATATGTGCCTATGATGCTAGAATACACGACTGATGTAGGGTGCAGAAGCACCCTACATCAGACGGCATGAAAATCAACGCTTTATATTGAACAAGTCGCTGCGTGTGATATTAGCACTAGGAAAGACTGTTATCTGCTCGCTAGCTGGAGCGGAAGTATGTACAGTAGAACTCCGATTATCCGCGAACAGTCTTCCGAAAAACACTTACACATGTCCACGCGATGTGAAAGTTCCATGTTTTTGTTTGAATTCGAACATGATTTTCGCTAGTGTTGAATGTCTATCCCAAACACGAACAATGATACACAAACATATACATATGAAAACAAACACGATGTTTATAATTCAAGAACATCATGTACAAACATATCACCCGAAGTCGCAGTATTCATTGCTTTCGTTTCGTTTCTTTTCATACACGGAAAGAAATTATTCATCCCAAAACATTTCTTCGTAGAATACTTTTTCACAGAAACGAACTTGAAATTTAGTTCGCATTACAAAAGTTGCACGAACTAAGAGGCTATGAGTTCATGCACATTTTGCAAGTCTGATTAAATAATCCTTGGTTTCGTGCAAAGAAAACATTCTCTAAATAGAAAGAAGCTTTCTATGAGAATTTTTTTGCGTGCATGTTGGCAATTAAAGTCTGGGGAACCGACTGCACAGCGGGCGACGTCATACAAATGCTGGCCAAATAAATAAATACCCAAAAATTAGTTTTAGATGCAACCTTCGGCGGCACACAGCAGAACCAGCAAAGAAATTTCAGCGGCTAAAACACAACATTAATTTCTCGATGTTATCACAGACTGGAAAAAACTAAAAGCACACTTACACTGCACTACATATGCTATGTGTGCATGCGATTGCATCATCCTTTCTTCTCCTCTTTTTCGCTCGTTTTATAGTTCGGGTCGCGTTCGTCGCGAACAAGCAGTATTGGCCATTTGAATTCAAAGATCCAGCCAAAATTGTTGCTCCCGTGGTCGAGTGGTTAGCGTCATGGCTAACATGTCACTGCTGAATGATTCTGGTACTTTATATTCGATTAAAATTATAGAAATATTGTAATCAAAATTTGTTGTGGGTATCTAAACATCTCCGCCACGCTCTATTCAATTTTAGTACTTGTTCAAATATCTAATAATAGCGAATGTTACATGAATTCAATATATAAATTGATGCGTGCACTAAATTATGATTTCAGTTGTGAAATACTCTTATATCAATCGACGTTTATTTTGTTCATAACAGATAAAGAGGTTTATTTTATTTGCCCAATATTTTAGACGAAGCACCCATTGTTATGATAGGAAAGCATTTTTTCCATATCAACATACCAACTCACCACGCGTTGAGTGGTGGTGGTGTGGTGTCCGATTCGCTTTAACTACTCTACGCACTGCCGATGCTTGGGGTGAAATTGCAAGAGAAACTGTACACCATGTTCGAACATCATGTGAAACATTGGGATTAAACATCGTATGTCCAAACATACTACGAATACAAACATGTCACATTTTCAAACATAGGTACGAAAAAATCATGTTTGTATTCGAACACAAAACTGCGAACAGCAGCGTGGACTTGTTTATCCCGGACGCAGTGTTTTTTGTGAAACATGGAAGACTGTCCGCGAAATAGTCGGACTAGGTCATCGCGTATAACGAAAATCGCGGATAATGCAATATAAGACTAAAACTAAGGTACAAACACGAAAAATATATATTTTAGCATGAAAACTATGTTTCATCAATACAGAAATTATTGAACTATCAATCTGTAAGGTCGTGTACATCAGTGATCAGATAATGTGAAAGCCATGACCGAAACAAAAAAGCAAGACTCTACCACTCACTGACAAATTTCGGGAAGGTTTATAGATTTACTAGGGAACTCACTTTCGCGGATCAACCGCTCGCGGATAATCGAGATTCTACTGTATTTACAATCGTGAATGGCTTGTCTATAGCCGACGAGTTGAGAACGGTCGAAGCTTGAATTGTTACAGTATTTATCCCCTGAATTTGCAATTTATATTTGCGGTAATATAAAGATATTGTACTTCGCTGATACAATTTGTCATTATTGTATCATTATATTTTATCTATCTCAAAATGAATATTCGATCGTATCCTATGTTTGGAATAACAGTCAATATTAATCATATATCTTGGTAAACTTGTGACATGAGATCTTGGTAAACTTGTGACAGGAGACGTACTTGCTCGTTTTATCCATTTGACGTACATCGTTCTGTAATCAAACAATAGTGTTTACGAGAAGCGCTCACCGCTTAAAACGTTCATTCAACACATTGGTAATTGACGTTTTGTTGATCGAGCTAAACTACTCAATTAGGGAGCTAGTTAACAAAATAGTATGATCAGATGGCCATTTTCTGCGTGGCATAATCATCGAACGGAGCGTAAGAGATGAAAAACTCGCATTCAAATCATTGGCGGTCAAATGACATTCAAACTAAAATCAAAGGACATTTATAAATATGAATGGGAGAATGAAATTAGCTTATTTTCATCGCTATACCTCTACTCCGATAGAAAGAAAGAACATATAAAACTCCAACTGATGGTCGTGTTCACGACTGTGCATTCATTTCTGGTGTAACTGTTTCAGCCGAGACAATGCATTCATGGCAACGTTCACAGTACATATTGAGCCATAGCTTTCGTGCAAGTGCAGTATGTGATGGTCACAAGACCAACGATAATGGACATCTTTACTTCATTCGGCGTTAAACGGACTGTTGCCAAAAAAGTAGGTACAGGGCGGACTATATACAGTCTCCGATTTCTTTTCACTGTATAAAATCGAATCCTGTATATTATCGAAACAAAAAACAATTTTTTTTCTAAATATATGTTTCGTTTTTTGAATATGACACAAGAATTTTTGATTCATCACCTTAAAGTCAGAAAACACTTTTCTCAAATGAAAAAAAAAATTATCCAGAATCTCTCAATAAGTGATAGACAATCATAATTGATGAAACAAATCCTTCTACGCATATGGTCGAATTTCAACAATGACGGAGTAATTGAACTTCTTTATTGTTCCGGGCTCAGTCTGTAGGACAACTGTGAACGAATGGTCATGATTTGCATACCAATCAAATCAGAAATTCTCTAAGATTTGTTGGATATGCTATACATTACAATTCGCTAATCTCTAAACGGTTTAAAGTCATGAAAACTGGAAGAACTTCCTTTTTTCCCATACATATGTTCTGCCAATTTGTGTGCTAACCCTACCCCGTATTTCGAATGCTTATAACTCGAACATTTCTTAACAGATCGAAAGGATGTTTGCATCAATTGATAGGAAATTTTTCTACGCGTCTATCACAATTAATAAAATATTATTTTTCATGAGATGAACAATTGAATAACTGTAAAATATCTAGTGTTATCTAAACGCCTTAACTGCCAAGTTTTGATTGGCCCGATTTACGGTTTCCCCAACACAGTATTCAAAATCGATGTACCTGTGTAAATCCGCTCTGCAAATATACATGCAAGTCGAGGGTATTTTTGTTCCCACCGAGCTGTGTTTCCCTAACCCGGACTTTAAATTATGGTGCCTGGAGGAATCCGCTTTGTAAAAACATGCAAGTCGGGGGTATTTTTTTCCCACTGAACTGTGTTTCCCTAACATGGACTTAAAAATTAATGTGCCTAGGGGGGCTTTGCAAATACATGCGGGGTTTTTTTTCTGTTGTTGAGTACTTTTGTACTCGCTTGTCGTTGTGCAGACCGGAATGTTTCCCTAAAACCTACTTTGAAACTGAGAAGCCTGGGAAAATCGTCATTTCAGGTACTAGAGGTGAATAAACTTTCGCGGTTCGAGAACTACGTAAACATGAGATGCGAAATAATTTCGGAGGGAAATGTAAAATACAATGATCGTTTGACAATTCTTCCGTTCAATATTTTGGTAGTCCTAGGCATCATACCAAACGTAAAAGGACGTTCATCAAATTTATTTGTAACGAAGAACATAATCTATTACAAAAATTCCGATGCATTCTAAAATAATATCCGAAGTGGTAAACAAGTGGATTGCATAATATAATTGCGTAGTTCTACGTCGAAAATATGCGGTCGTGTCCTAGATACAACCCCTTACAATTTTTTGATATATTCTTTCATGATGATATTCAGTCTAATTATTTTCTCTCAAATTCAAATTCTTCTCAGAAGCAAGACATAAATTGCTACATAAACGGACGGACGTGTTACAAAAAGTGTGAAATACGTTGACATCGGTTTCTCGAATCGAGGAACACTTCTGAAAAATTAAGTATTGGGTAGAAATATGATTGGTCTTGAAGCAAACGAAATGTCTTTACACTAATCATTTTAATTGATATCAACAATACACTCGGAAACCTTCTTTGGTTTCGAGTTTTCCCAGAAGTTAGATAGCAATGGAGCTAACTACTTCTAATCCAGCTAATAGCAGTTTAAAAAAAACTTCATTAACGTTCTCATGCCAAACTAAAGTAACTGATAATGATTTACACAGTTCACGCCACAGAAATTGATGTAAATAATCTGATGAATGTAAATATCGAGTGAACTTAGCGTTGCGCGAGTGTTTTCCTCTGAGCGGAGAAGCGTAGCCTAGTCATATATCATTGATTCCCAACATACCACCGGAGATACGATCAGCGGAAGTGATTGAAGGCGTCATGATTCCATCATAGTTACCACTATGTTCGAGCAATAATGATGCCAGTCTACCGCTTTGAACGTGGGAAAATTGCATCCGCGAAAAGTAATCGCGTCTTCCTTCCGGCTGTGCCTACAATACAACACAACAATTAGAACAGAACATCGAACCGATCGATTTGCATAATTAGCACGCACAGCCCGAACGAGGCAGATCTACGGTGCAATTGTAACTCGACGTGGAAGTGCTTTCTCACCGTCCTCTCCATCTGAGGTTCCGATGGCTACGGTTTGTAGTAGCGTAGCGGTACAAAAACTAACGATGCAAATTAAGCACAAACAGTTTACGTTTCAGAGTTGACTTGTAAATCAAATTATAACTTCCGAAGCGAACCATAGCATCAGAGTTCTTCTTCGCCTCCCATGTTTTGTCCCTGTTTAGTGATTCGCTGCTCAATCAACCATGCGCAGATGAAGTCATTGTTTAATGTTGTGACATTGGCCTATAGGGCTAGTAGTAACAATGTAAATTCACAAACTTTAAAACCAGCACAAACAGTTCGATTTTCATTTCTGAAAAGTTCGCAATAAAACGAAAAAATCAAATACAGCAGCTTGTAGAAGCACGTATATCGTAAGCAAGTTCAACAGAAAGTACAAACCTTCCGCTGAAGGGCACCGGCAACGAAAACTAACAAACAGCTGATTTCGAGAAGAGTTTCCCGTGCGGCACAGACCATTATAGGCGACTACAGGGAGTACCCCTTAACGGCTGTCCTGCGAAATTATTTCGACGTCTAAGTCGCTCCTTACTAGGTGCGACTAGTGAAAGTTTTGATTTAATTGCAACTGCTTTACGCTGATTGGATCCTATCAATTAAACTGTATTCGTTGTTCAAAGGGTGCGAACCATTGTCAGGTCAACCTACGCCAAACCGTTGAAATGGGCACGACTAATTAGGGCTGTTACCGTGGATGCGAGACGAAAGTTTTGCAAGTTCTAATCAGAAAGTTTGCCAGACGGAATTCAATTTCCTGTCCCCACGTCTCGTTATTCCGAAACTAATTATCAATAACAACGACGAACGGAGAGCCAATTGGGGGAAGATAAGCCTGGCAATTGTGCTGGTAATATGAAAATTTAATTACTGTAGTTTAGCCAAAGTGATAAACATATGCGTTCGTTTGATGAAAATGCATCTCCGCACCGTGCATACGGAGTTCTATCGAAGACCCGCTTTCTCTCCCTCTGCTCCATCATGTGTCAGATCAAACAAATCAAATCAGTCGGTAATCAAAAATAATCAACAACAAATCACATAACAATGAGCCGTCGGGATTGGCTCGCGTGCGCCTCTTCTGTCTTCGCCGATAAACAATAATTATGTTGAATGGCGATGCGAGCATATCCATATAGCCATTGTGGGCAGCCAATTATGTGAACGCGAACGTCAATGATCGTATTTCATTAAAAACAATTAAATTCAAGGGAACAATAGCGGTATGGTGGAGCTAATTCAGACGACACGCTACCATTCAGCACTCATTTACACACGCAATTTGATCAATTTTGCGAATACATCGGTACAGACCCCATAATGCAAGCTGACACTTGAGATTCGATTGTTTATCAAGGGGTGATTGTTTCAATGCTTCACCAAGTGAAATCATTGCGTGGTTATCAAAATAAGACGCAGATGATGGGAAATAATTTTAGCCAATTTTTTCAACGGGGCACCCACAGTTTTTGCGCGTTTAGGTGAGAAAATCATTCTCTGATCATCTCAACTCATTCAGCTGGAGTTCTTTTGACGTAGGACTACGTCTTTCATTTCTATACCGGGGTGTAAAATCAAAGTTTCGAAAACGAAAGCGTTACGCCGGAGACCGAGATTTTGAGCGTTAATAGCTCCTAAACAACTGAACGAAATGGTATGATAAACACTTCATTCAAAAGATAAAATGTCTACGCGTTATATACTTGTTACTTTTTCATCCAAATACTTGTTTCAATAGCCTTAAAATTGCTTTCAAAACAGGCTATTGAAATCACCAATCAGTATATAAGCGGGCGCCGCTCGTAAACCCACTCAGTTATAATTGAACAGCGATTGGAGCATGTTGTCGCTGTTGTGATGAAACTAACTTCGTTTATCATGAAAGCGCTGATGAACGGTGTCACCAAGAGCCTGTTTGTGCACCTTAGACCAGAAGGGAATCCATCAGGAGGAGAGTGATGCCACGGTTCCGCTTGAAACATCGGAGCAGCCGCCACACACACATACACGCGCAGAACCCTCGTTGCTATAATCGTTGCTGAAAAATAATCTACCAGTTCTACCCCTACCCTCTGGGAATTGAAAAATACATTCATGCGAAAGAGTTTATTTAAATGTTTTCTATCCATATAACACTGCAACCAAATACATTTGGTTTTGTGATTTTTCAATCAATCGCAATTGACAGGAAAGCTTCTGAATATTATTTTTCCCCATCAGTAGATAATTTTCGTATCCAATATTGGATGCATAACATGAAAAACGGAAAATTTTTCACATCGCGAAAATCATGTAATTTTCGAGTGATTATTTACTTCCTACTCATATAATGCTGCGACCAAATACATTTCGTTTTGGATTTTTCAATCAAGTGCGATCAAAATAAGACCACGTCTTTCGGCAATTTATTAGAGGTGCAATGAATCTTAAGGAATTCCCGCTCTATGCGCACTGGCAAACGATGTTTACTCAACAATTTCTCAAACGAAAAATGGGTGTTGTGAAAAAGGATTAGCGAACGCAAAAACGACAAACGAGAGAAAGAGATGTTTGGGGTTGAAGGAAATTGGCAGAAAACATCTTCATTTTATCTTTCGAATAATGTGATTCATACCACTTCGTTTTGCCAGAAAGAGATTATTAATGCTCAAAGGAGGAATCGAGTCCTCCGAGGAAATTACCCAGCGCAAATTAGAGTCGACTATCGATTGCGGCATTCGTACACAAATAATTTTATAATGCAGTTTCATCAAAGTGGTTTCTTCGATATGGGGAAATATTCACTACACCATGTCATGTATTTCATATTCTTCACTATCAAATCCATATCCATGGCCCCTATCGGTATCGAATTATCATCGAGAAAGTTGTGAGAAAGGATGAGCGAACGCAAAAAATATGTAGATTGATTTGATGCAGCGGTTATTTTGTCTATTGAAAATGGAATACAAATCATATCACAATACAAGCAATTTATATGCATGCTATTATGTATTATACAACTTTCGTGTAATTGCTTTTTTTGCTCTGCCTTCAACGTAACGCTCTCGTTGTCGAAGTCCCCCAGATATTCATTTATTCATTCATTCAGAATTGATTCAGAAGCAACTAAAAACAAATGGTCACTAAATCAAAGATAGTCCTACGTCACCCTTGCGGTTATACCACAGATATAACCCACTTCCTGTTTTTTATTTCAAATAATTATGGAGATTTTGGCTGAAAAGTAAAGCAAAATATACTACAGAAACACATTTTTTTGTAATGCTATAATGATCAAAATTACAGAATTGAAACCAGTCTGATACCTTACGATAGATAAGGAAGTTACACTTCCTCTAAGTAAAAATGGATTTACACCGCCTCCAAGCTTTTCATGTACAAATTCAAACTTCGATTTCCAAACGTACCGTTTTTAACGGGACAGTACCGTTTTTTCGATTTTGATTGTCCCGTCTTTTTGTCAATTTGTACCGTATTTTGAGTGTACAGAAAATTCTTATATTCCTTAATATTCCGGGACAATAATTTCATTCGAATGAACATCTCCGTGTGTAGACATCAAAATTGCCCAAATCTCCTTATGTTCTCTCATCTCTAGGATAAGAATATGTCACTCTACTAATTTCAAGTCGTCTGCGTTTAATCGGTTCCCCATTCTATTAACCGTAGAATGAGCTAATTGTACATATACTTCAGAATTAAGAATAGATGTAGAATTTAGCTTCATCAAATTTATGTATCTGAGCCTGTAAGAATAAACGATTTACAAAAAAAAATAGGAGGTTGTGCTCAAGACACGACCGCATTGTTGACGTAGAACTACGCTGTAGTTTAATTCAAGTCGCTCGTTTATAACCTTCTTCTTCTTCAATGGCACTAACGTTCCTAGAGGAACTTCGCCGTCTCAACGTAGTATTACTTGCGTCATTTTTTATTAGTACTTAGTTGAGATTTCTATGCCAAATAACACGCCTTGAATGCATTCTGAGTGGCAAGCTCTAGAATACGCGTGATCACAGTGCAAGTCGGAGAAAATTTCTTTGGCGAAAAATTCCCCCGACCAGAACGGGAATCGAACCCGAACACCCGGCATGTTAGTTATGACGCTAACCACTCGGCCAAGGGAGCACTCGTCTATAACCGCGAATATTATATATTAGGCTGTCAAAAAAGTCCTGCGGTATTTCCGCGAGGTGTCGTTGTAAGCGCGTAGTTCTAGTTGTATTCATTGTATCGAGTCATACTATAGCTTCTTGGAAAGGTATTTTTGCGCGCTATAATATAGTCCTTGACAGTGTTTTGTTTGGTTAAGTCGTTCGTGAGTTATAGTGTCGCAAATATGGAGCAAAATAAAGAGAAAATCCGACATATTTTACAGTACTACTATGACAAAGGCAAAAATGCATCTCAAGCTGCCAATAAAATTTGTGCAATTTATGGACCCGATACAATTTCCATTTCCACCGCACAACGATGGTTTCAACGTTTTCGTTCTGGTGTAGAGATCGTCGAAGATGCGCCACGCTCCGGAAGGCCTGTCGTCGAAAATTGCGACAAAACCGCTGAATTAGCCGAGAAAGACCGGCATAGTAGCAGCCGTAACATCGGCCAAGAGCTGGGGATAAGTCATCAAACCGTTATTAACCATTTGAAGAAGCTTGGATTCACAAAGAAGCTCGATGTATGGGTGCCACACACGTTGACGCAAAAAAACATCTTTGACCGTATCGACGCATGGAATCGCTGCTGAATCGCAACAAAATCGACCCGTTTCTGAAGCGGATGGTGACTGGCGATGAAAAGTGGGTCACTTACGACAACGTGAAGCGCAAACGGTCGTGGTCGAAGCCCGCTGAAGCGGCTCAGACGGTGGCCAAGCCCTCATTAACGGCCAGGAAGGTTCTGCTGTGTGTTTGGTGGGATTGTCAAGGAATAATCTATTATGAGCTGCTTCCCTATGGCCAAACGCTCAATTCGGACCTGTACTGCCAACAACTGGACCGCTTGAAGGTAGCACTCATGAAGAAGAGGCCATCTTTGATGAACAGAGGCCGCATTGTCTTCCATCAGGACAACGCCAGTCCACACACTTCTTTGGTGACGCGCCAGAAGCTCCGGGAGCTCGGATGGGAGTTTCTTTTGCATCCGCCGTATAGTCCGGACCTTGCACCAAGTGACTACCACCTGTTTTTGTCCATGGCGAACGAGCTAGGTAGTCAGAAGTTAGCCACAAAAGAGGCCTGTGAAAATTGGCTATCCGAGTTTTTTTACCAATAAGGAAGCGAGCCTCTATAACAGGGGTATTATGAAGTTGGCATCTCGTCGGGAACAAGTCATCGAACAAAACGGCGCATATTTGACTTAAAACTGATGATTGTAACTAATTTTTTGAACAAATGAAAATTTAAAAAAAATACCGCAGGACTTTTTTGACAGCCTAATATAATGCTACGAAAATTTTGAAACTACCGTTGTACCAGTTTGGTCGCCCTGAACTGTTTTTTTGTAGAATCAGTTGACGATAATTGTTTGATGATTCATTCTTGTGTCCGCAAAACAATACATGCTCGAGATAAGCGCAGCTGTCATCCTTAGTGGAGAAAGTTTCGCTACTGACAAGCGAAAACAAATCATATACAAAATTTCAAAACGGCATTTACTTTCTTGGTGACTAAATAAACGAAATAAACTCTATCTGTTAATCACTACAACCTCGAAAAAAGTAGCACTGCTTCATTATGATCAAGATTAGCACAAATGCAATCCTAGTTGAAAGCAGTTTTACGTCTGGCACGCGAGCCCAAATAAACTAACAACTTATTGAATACTTTGGCATTCCCCAAATATTTTTATGGTGCACAACCTTAACACCTGCTTCACCATAGCGTCAGTTAAATGCATTGATGACAGAAAATAAACTATGTTAACTGCTTTGAAAAAGGATGAATATTTGCCTCAGCAAAGATTCATTACCAATATTTCCCTACCACTATTTCCCCTCTTTGTTTATATTTATCATTACGACTGCATAATTTACAACACCAAACAATCGTCAATCATAGCATTAAAAAATTAGGCGATTGTTGCATCGTTACAGGGCCAATGCACACGGGAGCAGATACAAATGGGGTTTCAGCGTAGCGAAGATGCACTATTTCTACCCGTACACAAATATCCATATATCAATTGATTGAAGCAACTAAATATACACACACACACTTATCTCCGTTTTGCGCTCTTCTCAACAGAAGCCCTTTCTGTTAATATTGCCAGTCTAGATTAGCTTAGCTGTCATCCTTTGTGGAAAGAGTTTTCCTACCATCATGCAAAACCAAATCACTGACAAAATTCCAGAACATTTATTTTCTTGGTGAGTTGACGATAGCCTAGCGTGATGATTCCCCACACAATTGTGTAGCTCAGAACCTTATCGCAATGGCGTCAGTTTGAAGCAATGATTGCAATGCCAGAGACATCAACGAGTGAGTAATTTGGTCGCGTCCACAGCTCAATCCAAATCGAAGACATGTGATGACGCAAAACAAAGAAGAACAAGCGATATTCATTGCTTCTAATATAGAACGATACTGAAGGTTTGGCTTCCTTCTTTGCTTGAGACTTTAAACTTTTTCAGTTCATTCGTCTCTAACCTTCAAAAAGGCCATTGGAAAACTTTACTTATACATAATATTACTCCTCCACCCCCATTGCCTTGAGAAAGGCATTCGACCCCTCGCCGTCCAGCTCGCCCAGCAACGATGTTGTTCAGTCGATTTCCTCACGAAGAATGAAAGTTTGCCTCAGCGAGATCCACTGTTTATACTCTAGGCAAATATTCCCCTTCATTCTTCTTCTTTTCCTTTATTCACGGAGACTTTACATCTTATGATTTCCCCTTCATTGCTCGTTATTGACAGCTCTGTTCGGGAAAGCACACAAATGGACAGGACAAATGTATGAGGAAATGGGAATGCTTCCAATTTTCATTGATTCAAACCATATACAGACTATGGGATTATAATGTATAGCATATCGAACAAATCTTAGGGAATTTCCGATCCGTTTGGTATATAAATCGCCGAAATCTGTTCCGAAATAGTTATTACGTTAACTTTATTTCATAAAAACGTGACCTGTTCGCTGATTTGGCACCCTTAATGAAAGACGTAGCTCTACGTCAAAAAGTGAAGCAAAGGCATGGACTGAGGAGTACAAAGTGAAAAAGGTGCCCAATCGTGATGATAAGCAAAATTTCACTGCAAAAAGCCGTGCTAAGGTGCTCTACACCCAGTTTTTGCAAAAATGTTCTTGCACCATAATGGATAATGAAACGTATGTTCTCGAAGACTTCAAACAGCTCGCTCGGGTCTCGCTTTTTATACTGCAATGCGAAGGAATGCCGTAGCCGAGTGTTTCCGGACCAAGAAGCAGTCTCAATTTCCCAAAAAGTACTTGGTTTGGTAGGCCATATGCAGTTGTGGCCGAAAATCCAAATCTTTCGTCTCTACCGGCACTATCAACAAAGATGCCTACGAGAAGAAATGTCTCCATAAGCGGTTGCTACCATTCATAAGAAGCCACGACTCTCCAGCAGTGCCACAAATTATCAAAATCTGTTCACGAATGAAGACATTAGCTTTTTCCCAGTGTCGGATGAATTTTCTTCTGTTGAAACTCAACGCCATATCTTTCATAATAAGTATAACACAAGAGTCGAGACGCGTGAACTTTGTCTGGTATATTGAACGAATAGAGCATGAACGAATTTCGGAAAGCCTGCATTCAGGCACTTCCATTACTGTCTATAATTTCAGGTGATTATCACGAACGTTAAGTTGATCCTCATCGCTTGCAGTGATTTTTTATTGAAAACGTGTTTGATTTCCATATTTAGGAACAAAGGAATCCGGAGAAGGCAACATTAGCTTTCGTTGAGCGTTGACCGTTGTGCGGTGTTGAGCGGTTGAGCGACGCAAGATGAACGGCGTTGAGCGTTCCGTTTCCGTTTCCGTTTCTTTTTCTTTTTTATACTGTATTATAATGACTTTCAACACTTTTTTGGCTGGCTTGTCACTTCCATTTTTGGAAGAATGTCGGGAGTGAGAATTCAACTCGCGATCTTTACCGTGAAGGGTACGGTCCGTTCCCGTTTCCGTTTCCGCTTTATTTGATCTTTTACTATCGCCATTTCGCTCTAACACGATCTTAGTTTCTAACACTTTCTTTATCTAACTCCATTTCACTAACTCCATCTTCGGTCTCCTAGGGCAGTTTTCAATGCACCGGAAGCCACCGGAATACGATATTCGACTTCCGCTGTTTAAGCCCTTCCATCCAATACCCATATCGTAGGGGTTTTATATGATTGCTAGTCATTTATAGCCAGTATCATTAAACCGGAAATCAAAACAAGATTATGTTCGTTTTTCGCTCGTCTGTTATTGTCACCCATTGCCCATATAATTGGGGTGTACGCCATTTCTGGGCAATCGGGAGTAGATTCATAAAGTATAGCTAGAGTTATGCCATACATTTCATTGCCAATGTCGCCAAAAACAAGAATTTTGTATAATAAATGGCTATCCTTTACCATTAATCGATTTTACACTCAATTAGTTGACGTTGAATTTTATGCTTTGATTTTCACTAACACGCAATGATATTCAATTTCGACGTTACGAATATCATGGCGAAAATGAATATGCAAATGAAAAATGAACTTTATGGCAAGCTGATGTTGATGTTCATTGCACTGGTGTTCATTGATAGTGTTGTTCCATATTTATCGACTCTCGCTTGAGCAGTAGGTTGTCAATACAAGGCAGGCTGAAATTCGCCGTATTTGAATGCCGTGATCGTGAATATTTTCGGCACTGCTCTCCAGCGTTGTTTTGGCCAGATTTGGCCTCTTGTCACTATGCACAATCCATCCTGTAAGGGGCTGTCCACATACCACGCGGACAGAAAAAGCATGATTTTAGACACCCCCCTCCCCCTCCGTGGACAAGCGTGGACATTTCTTATACCCATCCCCCTGTTGTCCACGTGGACATTCCTCCGGTTTTGAGGAAAAAATCAAGAAATTATATTTTTTCGCTTAAATTTCATTTCAAGTTTGTTTCTATTTTCTATTCCGTATGTTTATTGATAAAAATTATAGCCTTACCAATGGTAACGATTTGTCTTGAAATCTTCGATGTTTTTCAACATTGTCCGGGAACTCATTATTTTCTTCCGAATTCCATTCACGTTATCTCCATATTCATTTTAAAATACCCTTTGTGAGCTTATTCTCGAGTATTTTTTATTAAAGCTGGCTGGCTGTTTGATTTTTCAAAAAATCAGACAGTGAAATCAACCACTTTGTTTGAAAACAGAATTTTCTCGTCTAAACATCAATGTCTTTCGCTTTTACAGGTTCGGTAGTACCTGATGGCTATAATGCACCTAGTAAAAACAAAACATCTGCAGTATCATCGTGATCGATGATTCCGTTGACCTACAACCCTTAATTGTTAAATCATGCTGAATATTGTCCTGAAAAAATCATGCCGATTGTAAGGAAAAAACCAAAAGCATATTTTTGTAGGCATACATCTTTTCGATCATAGATGCACCGATTTTTCCTGAATATCTCAGCATCCTTCATGCAACCTGCGAATTCCATCCTCTCAGAACTTATGCTATACAGTAGGTTGAAGTTCTTACAAGAATCTTAACAGTTAATAATCTGAAGATGCATTATCTGGTGTGTAAGGCGGGTGGAGTTTTAGAAGTGCCCTAGAAGCGTTCTGGATCGTTGATTTTCATACGTTCAGCTGCTAGCAGTACTTGTTGGAATTCATCGAAACTAGTTGCTTGGTAGAAGCTCATGATACAGATTTTCTTCCAGTCCTACCAGACCCAGCCATAACTTTCTTCAAGCGAAAACCTGCTTCGGGGTTCCATTCACTTGCTAAGATTTTTTTTAACTCAATATTCTTGTAAATGATTTGCCCTTTACAATTCGCTACAAATATGTATTTTCGTCGCGTTTATGAAACGAATCGCAGATTGAGATAAGTCCCTTCAAGTGTTTTCGGTAAAATAAACCCTTATTCCTGAATCCGGTCGGATTTGAAATTAGCTCCAAGTTGCGCTCGTTCTAGTATAAAAATTTGAAAAAAAAATCAATTTTCTTTCTTCATATTTCTCTAATTCAGACATTTAAGAATATACCATAGAAGAGACTTTTTGGAAATCTCATTATCTACCAAGTTATAGCCATTTTAGTGATGCGATATCTCATCTAGTACGGCCATAACAATTAACTTCAAACGCGTTTTTCTCGAAATATGTTTTTAAAACTGGTTTACACGATATCTCAAGTTCTACTTATCCGATCAATGTTTATATGAATACAATCTGTATGTATCTTTCTATCGCATGAACCTATAAAAAATCATAATTTCGTAACTTTACTATTTTAAAAAAATCAAGAAACTTTAAAAAAAAAATTTAACAGCATTTTTTTCCTCCAAATTTCCGCCATTTTATCCAAAAACATATTTTTGACTTGTCCGAGGTTCATACGATAGTGGCATCTTTACTGATTCAGAATCTGTTCAAGTTTCCGCCATTTTATCAAAAAACACGTTTTTGACTTGTCCGAGGTTCATACGATAGTGGCATCTTTACTGATTCAGAATCTGTGATTTGTTTGTTTCAGAGAACCAGAAGTGCTGGAATCTTGTACGCCATGGCACAACTTTCTTTTGAACCCCCTCACTCGATCAGCTTCTAATTATGGATATATATTTATCCGTTCAATTTTTGTTTTATTGATATAACAAATAGTGATATAATGGATGGTAAAAACATTCTTTGTTTTACTTTTTCGGAGCTCGAACAAACGTCCGAAATTCGTGTCTCTATCCCCCTTAATCTGATCGAATCAAATCCTACCGGATTGTACAAATATTGCAACCTTGAAATGCAGAATGCAAACGTTTATTTCGTTCGGATTGCGATTTGTCAAATCCGATCGAGTTCCGTAATATGGGTTAATATGTAGTCCATGCATTGTTGCATGTTTGCATGTTTCATGCATGTTTTTCGTGATGTTTCGTTTCTGTGATTTCGGTGATTTTAGACATCTGTAGTGAATCTACTAATTCATGTGCATGAAAGATTAATCTTTTCTTTTAATTAATCAGCAGTAGCAGCATGAACTTTCCAGACAACTCAAAAAAAAACGTATTACAAAAATTACCACACATCAGTGAAGAACAACATCATTGCAAGAAAAAGATCTCCAGAGATACGGCCCGTACACTCATGGAAGAATTTGTTTTTCGTTTCAATGTTCAGAAATCCTTGAGAGTTCTCGAAAACAAACCAAACAGTTTTGTCATCAAGAGCAAAAGCTGAATTCAACTTAAGTCGTGATTTTTAATACTACACAAAATCCAACATTCTTTGTGTTATTAGGTGTCTTTATCCTGGCGGATTTAATGGCCCTTTATTACCGATTGGAATAAATTGGATCCTAGTTCATGTGCGTTACCTTCAGAATATACATTTCAGAAAAGAGGTTCTGTCAAATGAAAAAAATTTGGATATTTGACCGAGCAGCACTCTCAGGCAGTTCAGTATTGTTATTGATGAATACTGAGTACTTAGGGCGGGCGTGAAGTTCAAAAAATCATGTAAATACAAAACAGATCTCATTAAATTTGGCTTCTAACTTGAATGTTCTACTTTAAAAAATACTTAACGTTTCCACGTGGACAATATCAAAACCCCCTCCCCCTCACCGTGGACAATCGTGGACATTTTCGTAACCCCTACACTCACCCCCCCACCCCCTAAAGATGTCCACGTGGTATGTGGACAGCCCCTAATGGTATAATGTACATGAGGTCAAATATGTGCTAAAAACAGCAAATCGAAAACTAAGAAGAAAGCGAATGACATTAATGATTTCAAGAGGAGATGGAAATTTATATGCACCGTCGTCAGCATATCTGAGGATACTGTACGGAACCTAATGGCAGATGTTCCCAAGAATGTTCGTGAATTTTACAGACAACGTAATTAACATCGGAGTATGCTTTCCTTGTTTTAGATATAAGTCTATTCTACTGAAATAAACAATTGGTTTTGTTGTATAACGTGAATTTTTGTTTTACTGGCATCATCTTGGTGTCCGAAATTTAACGTGGACAGGCTTTATTAACCGTAGAATAAGCTAATTGTAAATATACTTCAGAATGAAGAATATATGTAGAGTTTGGCTTCATCATGGCTGCCTGTAAGAATATACGATTTATAAAAAAAATAGAATTCTTCAACATAAAGGGAAAGAAGTATTTCTAATTAGTGAGGGGCAAAGTGGTCTTGAAAGTTTAGTTGATTCAGATGAGACATAGTAAACGAAATCTCTTTAAACTGTGGATAATTTTACGATACTGCGTTGAAGTATATTGAAAAATGAAAAGTTAGTCTAGTAAACCCACAACACACAACAGTATAAATGGATGTTATTAAAATCCTAATTGACCATTCAAAGTAGCATTAGTAAAAATCTAGTTTTTCAGATAAATGGAAACGTGTTGTTTGATGAGTACACAAGAACTAAAATAATTAAAATTAATGAGATAAGATGGTGGTGGAACTAATAATTCTTGCCAGTTGCAAATCGTTGGGTGCAAATCTTCACGGAAAAGGAAAATGAATTTGTATACTGTAACTTAGCCTATTTATCATATTTTTGGATGTCTAGTAGTATCGCATCAGTTAAAATTATTCAATATTGAAATCATAAATAATTGTCAAATAGAAATTTCATCTGGATTGAAGATTTATGAAAACATGATAAATAAGAAAATGATAATTCTCTGAAAATTCTTTCCTGGTAAAGAAAGAATCAGGTACAAAGAAGCATGTATTTTTTGGTTTTATTTTCGGTTTCATTCACTAATTAAAATTCTTTCAAAAATAGGCATCACAACCTTGAACTGGGCCAAAGTAGACCTTCGACAGCATAAATGACCATAAATGACTAGCCATAAGAGTTTGAACAGACTTCTCAGTGACATTACCGACAGATTTATTGGAAATGTTTAGCATTTTACACCTCATGCTTCTTCCCAGAAAACGTTCGCTTCAGCAGAGCTTTCGATTGGGTGTAATCCAGGGCAAATTTTGGTACAACATTGACCTTATTTGCTTCATACCAAACTATCAGGGTTAACGGAAAATCGAAAAGCAACTTTGATAATTTTTCATGTTTTTGAAAAGCAACCATATGATAATGTTTTTACACCGAATGATTTAATTCATCGTCGATTTCAATTGATTTTTAATAACTTTTTGGGCTATAAGCTCGGTTCAAAGCAAGGTGTTTTTGAATTCAATAACAAAACCCGATAGAATACAACATGTGAACCTACAGTATTACTTTGATTACAGAACACAAAAGCCGTTCGGATGAGACTTCCACAGTAAAAATAAACTGCAAATTATGACCAATGTTCTATTTTCCGAGCAGTCATTTCCCGGAAAATGGAAAATTGGAAAACAAATCTTCAACTTTGGGGTTTCATTAGCGCCAATAATAAAAAATACACCAATAGCTTTCGTCAAAAAAATATGTTTTACAGCTTGGTCGCTAATATGTAGGCTAAGCATATTGACATGATGCCAGATTAAGCCAAAACGTGATGATAAAAGTTTGACTTTTCCTGCCACAGGAGCAGATTGCTTGCCAGACAACATTTGTTTTTTTTTACTGATTTTTTTCAACTTTTTCGTCACTAAGTATTCAGGTGTTTCATTTCTGCCCATTGCAGTATGAAAGGCTAGTCCTGGAAGTAACGGGTCTTCCATTAAGGGCTTGTCAATTTTTTTTAATAAAACACTGGTTTTTTGAGATGTTCAGATGAGTTCAAATGTATTCTGGTTGTAGTTGACCTCTTACATTTTATGAACCAAATTCGCTCATATGATCATCACTGGTCCGTTTACAGCGATCGGTCCGTTGGACCCAATTTTCCACTACTCGGACACTCATATCGACCGGAATGTTGTGTATATCGCGTTGGATATTGTCTCTGAGCTCTTCTCAAGCTGGCTTGAGGGCTGTCCACATACCACGTGGACATTTTTAGGAGGGGTAGGGGGTACGAAAATGTCCATGTTTGTCCATGGTGAGGGGGGTGGGAGTTCAGATAATGTCCACGTGGACACGTTAAACAAAAGTTTTTTAAAAGCACATTCAGATATATATTTTAAATATGCTCGAATATGTATTTTAAATGAAACTCACATAAACGGTGAGCGATCATGTTTCCATTGGAAGCAGAGGATCATTGTTTTCAACCTCTAAGCTACGTCATTTGAGCATAAACTGAACTCCTTGTTCTAGGTCCTAGTCTACGGAGAGTATATTTGACATGGCGAACTGCTGATACATTTTTTCTGCAGAGTACATATGGGGTGTTGATAACATGATGAAATGACCGGAATATTTGAAGGATTATTTGAATAATTTGGAAGGACTTAGGGAAACGAGTGCTATCCAAATCTCTATACATGGACTTGTGTAATAGAAGAACCAGATTCAGTCCACCTTTTCTGAGTACCCTCGTTCCCGAATATTTACCGCATTTTGCGACGTTATCTTCAATACAGCTGAGTTAGGCATGTTCAGCACCGGAGAGCGGGTTTTTTTGCGGATCACTTTGTCCTACCGAACGAAAGATTGGGATGTTACAAGTAAGTTTTCCGTTAATTAGTACATGTTATTACAACATTCGGGCTTTTTTTTCAAGAGGCTTTGAATCCGGGATTAGATTACATATTTTGCACCACAGCCAAGAGGAAACTGCTATTAATTAGATTAATGGCATAGTGTAAATCACAAGCGATAAGGCTTCCTATATTGAAATTGAACTTGACAATTCCACGTTTTATGGAATTAACCGCATCGAAAATATTTTTGATTCCAATTGGAGCATTTCAGGCATCCAAAATATTGTTTTATTTGTTCTAATTTTCGCTTCATTATCTGAGCTTGTATCTTGCTGTTAAAGTTCTGTAAAGAAGTATGCCGAAATCCATTGGTTGTTTCTCCATTGTAATGCTTTCGACAATTTTTCCTTAACAGTATCTTGATTAGCTTCATTCAGAACAATGTAATTGTGCCTCACGAGCACTCCGAGAGAAATCTGGATATTCAATTCAGAATGGTCGCTAGGAATTTGTTATTAAAACAAGTTTTCAATGCGAAAAAACCAAAACAAATGACATCTTTTTTTTCTTCAATTGTTTTTTCGTGTTTTTTATCATTATAAAATCACAAAAAAAATACTAGTTCAAAATTGAATATAGACACAATGCGATTATTGACGGATTTCACGCCAACTCGTCTTAGCACCTTATCAGATTGCAGTGAAACGTTTTGTGTGTGAAGATATTTTGGGTCATTAAAGCAACTTTGCGTACTTGAAATATTCCAAAAATAATTGGATCACTTTTTGAAAAGGGCCATAGTTTTTTTTAGTTTTTTTTTCAAAAATTTCTATCTCAAAAACTATAAGACTTACAAAATTTTGATCAAAGAAGAAATTGTAGGAAATTGTTCAAATTTTCATAAAATTTAAATTTATAAAATATTTAAAAATTGATTGCTTTTAATTTACACCAAAATAATTTTTTTTTCAAAAACTCAAATTCAATTTTCACAAAAACGTATTTTTTTTAAATTCTCAAAACAATTGTGTAAATAGCCCGTACAATTATCAACAAGTCGTCCATACATCCAAAGATGGGCACTTTTACAGGAAAAAAGTTTTTCTAACAACAACTTTTTTATATTTTCTTTGATAAAAATACAACTTATCCTAATTTTGTTTAAAATCAAGATAGCAATATAGCTGCAAACTTTTCTCTATTTGGAAACATGTCAAGAACATGTCAAACGTGAGAATTTACACACAAAAATGTTTTTTTCAAAAAAAACATGGAAAAGTTGTTGTGAGAAAAACTTTTTTCCTGTAAAAGGTCCCATCTTCGGATGTATGGACGACTTGTTGATAATTGTACGGGCTATTCACACAATTTTTTTGAGAATTTAAAAAAAAATATGTTTTTGATAAAATTGAATTTTAGTTTTTGGAAAAAAAAATTTTAGTGTAGATTAAAAATAATAAATTTTTAAATATTTTTTTATGAAAATTTGAACGATTTCCTATAATTTCTTCCTCGACCAAAATATTGTAAGTCTTATAGTTTTTAAGGTATAAATTTTTGAAAAAAAAATGAAAAAAACTGGCCCTTTTTAAAAAGTAGTATAATTATTTTTGGAATATTTCAAGTATGCAAAGTTGCATAAATGACCAATATCTTTACACCCAAAACGTTTCACTGCAATCTGAAATGGTGCTGCCAATGACCAGTTGAGTTGGCGTGAAATCCGTCTATTTCTTTTTTTCCAATTAAAATATATGGAAGAATGTCCACGTGGACAACAGGGGAGGGGTATAGTCAATGTCCACGCTTGTCCACGGAGGAGGAGGGGGAGTCTATAATCATGCTTTTTCTGTCCACGTGGTATGTGGACAGCCCCTTGTTGGCATAGACCAGTGATCTTCCAATTCTCGACGAAGCAATACGGCCCAATCATCTAATCATTTATGATGTTTGTTACATGCATATACAAAAATTTGTTTCAATAGCTCAAACATTGTTTTGAAAATAAACTATTGAAAACAAAAAATCAAAATCTATCATGATTGTCGATGGGTCAATTATGCTCGCTCTGGCTAATCCCGTTTCTATTTTGCTACCGAGTAGAACGGACGTGTGAAATTTTCACCTCAGAATGCAACCGCAGAATATGCATGAAGGAAGCATTATGCTTGCACTTGCTTCAACTTTTCAGAGATTTATCAAAATATCCATTCATTGAGAACACATGTAATTTCAAACAAATGATTAATAAGTCAACGGAAGTCCTACGTCAACCTTTGGTTGTATCACAGATATAAGTTTTTGATGAAAAGTAATACATAAGTTAAAATGCAATGAACTTTTAATATTTGATTACCAAAATGAAAAGGAGAAAGTAACAAGTAGCATTAGTAGAATGCGAAAAATAGTACAATCTATTTGTGGAAGAAAGTGCTATTTCCTTGTTTTTAGTGTATAATACAAAAATTAACTTTATAAGATTTACATAACTATAAAGTTTACTGAATGACTGTATTATACAGACCCTGGTGGACGATAGATTAAACAAGCGGTTTTAAGAACATTTATCCACGATAACAGATATACAGTGTCGACCTCTGGTGGTGATATCCATTTAGGGAGGCGAATTATTATCTATTATGGCGGGTTTACATTAGGGAGATCTATAGCTATAGATGGATTTATTCACGTGAAAATAGGTGAGAAACGGGTGAGAATAAATATGATACACTTATTCGAGGTATATATAACTTGAATAAATTCAGCATATGTAAACGCTTGTGAATTTCTCACTGGTGAGAAATCACTAAAGTTGGATGCAGTTCTACTTCAGGGGAATAAATTCACCGAAAATATGAATACATTCATTATAGAAGTTCACCCTAGTGTAAACGGTTGATGCGATTTCTATAAATCTCATCATATTTCTTCACATGAATATATCACTAGTCTAAACCCACCCTTAGTTTTGCAAGTCCGAAGGCTATTTCAAATTGTTTAAATTTTGAATAGAAAGTGCTACTTCATGTTATTTAATTACCTGAAACATAGCGTCCTGACACTTACCTATCTATTTGTCGATACGTTTCCTGATAAGTACACTTAAAATCTTCAGTATCATGTACAAATATTATCAAATACATTTTTCGTTCAATATATTTCCCCAATTTGCGAAAAAAACATATTACTCTTTTCCATAGAAAACATATTGGATACAAAGAAGTTAGTATTAATTCATAATTTTTATTTTAACAATGTGTTAATCCCACCTGAAAATCCATCATTAATTGTCGCTTCCCAAAATCGCAAAATGATGTTAAATGTCATCATCGCGAATTGCGTCTGCCTACAATCGAAAAACTACTTCTCCTCTTTGACAGCAGCAAAATCAAAACAAAAGTTTACACCGCTTGATGACATAAGTTCGGTACGGTTCTGTTTCAAGTAATTTGAGTGCAACGAATTATTAAGGACAATTCAACGCTCACAAAATGTCCTTTCCTGACAAAGAAGCCCGAACAATTTGCTGGTCCGCACGGGACGAATACTGGGCCTGTTTGCAGCAACATGCGCCTGAACACTGCTCGACGTCGGGTCAACCGGAACCACGACAGTGTGAAACACTACGGAAACTGTTCGAGAAGCGCTGCCCCAGCCAATGGGTCAAACATTTCGATCGAAAACGAACGTTCGAACTGTTCAAGCTGAAGATGGGCAAAGGCTATGAACCGCTGGATTCCGAAAGAAAGTAAAGTCTTCGCGTTAGGAAATACGGTGTTCCCACTGTTTGTATTTAGAAGTTCAATCATCTACAAATGTACAGTCATTAAGCTTAATAAAATCGTTACAAACATGACATGTTGTTGACCAGATTCGCTTCATCTATCTCTATCGAAACTATATATCGGCCAGGTATCATGACCAGCCCAAGAACACGCTCCTCGCCACCGTTTTCGGTAAATTCACTTGTCAGGCCAAGAATCACATTCGCGTCGGCATCGGTGCAAACAAACATTCCGATCAGTATTCTCCCATCGGTCATTTTAATGCGGAAAGTATTGTTCAGCCATGATTTAAGCTTCCGCCGGCTAGGATCTGTTTCATTTTCGATACTAGTTTTGCTGTTCAATTTCTCCTAGAAGTATGGGCGCTTCATTTTCTGAACATTTTATGGAACATTCATCTCAGCTAGAGTTACCTGATTCATTCTCTCCCACAGCTCATCACTGCTATCCTTTTCATCGCTGCTCATTGCGCAAAGGAAACCGTTTGAAACAATTATTAATTCGATTAAAGTTATTAGGGAAAAATTGTATCACAATTTTACGTACGATGTTATTATCACTTGTTTACCATCAAATTTAGACAGTGCCTATTGTACGGTAGCGCCGATGGGGCCATATGCGGCATAAAAGTGAACCATAGTACACTAGCCCCCGAGTGCACTCTTGCGTACAATTTTGAAATAGAATCACACAACACATTTGGAAAATTTCAAGGTGCTGAAATTAACAGGTAGATCGATTTTGATACTATCTCGGAGATGCACATTTGGGGTTCGATAATAGGAGCAGAGAATTAAAATTACCGGTCAAAATTATCTTCAAGTAAACGTTCAAAAATCCTGACAAATGTGAAACGCGAGATAGTAGCTGTTCTATCGATGAATGTTTCCAGTTGCTTAGATTGTTTAACCATTTGTTCTTCAACGTGACTTGAAGTTTCAATGAAAATCGAGTAATTATTTTCATTGAAACTTCAAGTTACGTTGAAGAACAAGTGCTGTAATTTCTACAAAACGCTTCTCATTTATTGAACCTTTTAAGAGATGACAGATATGAAGGTTTCACAACACTCTTCGTTTTTAGTTTTCATCTAGTGAGCTTAATCTTTTGAGTGCTGGGCAAATCTTGTGAGCATATGCAGATAAGTTTGGGTACCGTTCTGAATCATATTCCGGACACTTTGTTCTAATATCTAGAAATGCTTGATGCACTGATGATATAACTATAAAATTAATATCACAATTGCTTCTTTAGAGCAATCCTTTGTTTTCACTATCACTTCATTTGAGAATTACATTTGAATTATTACATAGTAGGAAAAAATGCATCCAAAACCAAAATCCACTCGTTATCGTTTGTGTTTGACGTTTGCTTAGCGTGAGCACGTAGAATTTACCCTTTATCAATATTTAAATTTCTCTCGTGTTTCATCAGTTCTCATCATCGTTATCAGGTTACTGTGATGCTTGGTAAGTGTTTCGTAGTTGCCTATAAAATATAACCACGTGTAATGTAATTTTCGTTCAAAACATTACAAGATAGAAGTCCGAAATTTGAATTCAATCTGTCCGAAATTTGATTTTTTATTAAAGGTGTCCGAAGTTTGATTCTTATTCGCTTGATTTGAAAAGCATTTTACTCGATGATTTTTTTTATGTTTTCAATCAAATAGGTACCAAAAAAGAAAGCTTAAAAGCATATCGAACTAATTTATTAAAAATATCAACCAAATAATACCTGTGCATAAAGTTGAGATCTGTTTTCTGCATCATAGGCTTTAAGCGTCCGAAATATGATTCTGAACGAACATTAACTCATTTATATACAGATTTTTTTCAAATAATGAGAAGAATATAATTACACAATTTTATTCATAATTATGTTTCGCTGCAAAGAAGCGCATAAAGAAAATTAAATTTGATCTTTTTACTTTTTACATTCTACTCATCGTCTCAAATTTCTCTTTTCAAGTGCTTTTTAAACCTCTAAATCCATCGAAAAATGGATGAGCAGTAAGCGATAAAAACTAGATCATTCAATTTGAACCTCTAATATGTTCCCGGAAGACGAAACCTACGTTAAAAGGTGACAATCAATAATGTTAACATAAAACAAGAAGAGCGCTAATGCACTCCCGCATTTTTGCCATATTACAAGCTATCGCGCTCCCCCGGATTCAAACGGTTAACCTTCCCATACTCGCGCATATGTCTGACAGACCGAGAATCAATGAGGTGGCTGAATCAAATGACTATTTAAACTGAATGAAGTTAAATCAAAAATATTTTCTGGAGTTTTTTCATTTCATTTTATTCTTTTCTTTAAACAAATTCCAACAAGACACGCACAGTCTGTTAGTATGCGAGTTACGCGCGATTATAGAAAAGTTAAACACGGTGGTTGAAAGTGCAAAATTATAACAAACAATAAGGACACCCACATGACAAAAGAAATTTGCTCGCGTGAATTACTATATTCAAAAGTGGGTAATTTTTTTGCGGTTTGGTTTTTCACCGCACTGTTAAAAATGAACAACGCTAACAAATCATTGAGTTTTATTATCAAAATCAATGCTCTCTTGAAATGTTTTTATTTTATCGAGAAATTGGCGATGAAGCACATTTTTGCTTCAACGGATACATTAATAATCGAAATTGCCGTATTTGGTTCGAAGAGTAGCCACAAGCAACACAAAACAATGTATCCCGAGAAAAATGTACTGTTTGGTACGGTTCGTAGTCCGAAGGAATCATTGGCCAGTTCTTCTCAAAAGATTAAAATAGGGGCTGCGATTTTCCGCGGTTGTTTTGTTTTGACGTAGGACTACGTTTAACCTTTCAATATAGGGGCCCATTTCAATATTTCGGTGTGAAAAAGTGTTCAGTTTTTGAACGCTAATACCTCCTCAATTAATGAATGGATTTTGGTTTCAAATACACACATTGATAGGAAATATCCTCAGCAATTGTTTTCAGCTCATATACAGTTCAAATTGATGAAAAATTGGAAGAAAGAATTCCCTACTTCCCCATACATTTTGTCTGCGCTCCCGCAGCAAACAGCTACTCATTACAAGAAACCACGGGTACTGGCGAAACGTATGGACAAAGTGAAGGAGGGGGACAAAAAAGAGATTATAAATAGATATAGGCGGTCGCTACAACGTTAACTATATGGCTATATAAAGTGAGCGATGGTGCTTGGCCTAAGAGACGAATGAACTCTAAAAGTTCAATTCAATACCTGCCTGCCTGCTTGGCCATATTCTATCATCGGACGCCAAACAGGAAAGACGCTATCTTGAGATTGATTTTCAGCATAAGAGATATCGATGCATTTGCCGAGGATGTATGCGGTGCGATACCGTAAGAGTGAGAGGCAGGAGTTTCAATGGGATGTGGAGCAGGAGAGCCTATCGAAGTGTGTTAAAAGCGGTGGAAGCATCGCGCCGGGTGAATGAGTGGCTAATCGCGCTCGATTTGATAGAATGCTGAAATTTTTAAACGGTTTTATTTAGCTGTGACATATTTGTATGTTTGTATGTAAAATGTTTGTCTATGGCGCTGTACCACATTAATTGAAATTTGACTTCTTTCCTGTTGACCGGTTGATCTGAAATTTGAAACACACCTTTATCTCTGCAGTCATTATAAAACTGCGTATTTCATGATCTTGAAAATTCAAGATGGCGACCGCTACAAAATGGCGGATTACATATTTTCTCAAAGCCCCATCAATATGAGTATCAAATGAAGGGGATTGACCAGGAGAACACAATTAATTATGAAAAATGCAAATCCAAAATGGCCGCCACCACAAAATGGTGGATTACATATTTTTTTCAAAACCCCATCAATATGGGTATCAAATGAAAGGGGTTGACTAGTAGAACACAGTTATTTATGAAAACTGCAAATCCAAAATGGCCGTCACCACAAAATGGCGGATTACATATTTTCTCTAAACCCATCACTATGGGTATCAAATGAACGACTTGCCTAGTAGAACACAGTTATTCATGAGGAATGCAAAGCCCAATTATATCACGATACCAGAAGGTAAATACCTATTACGATATGCTTGCCATCAAGTGTGTGTTCGTTGCCGGCTGAACAATAACCCCTACAATATTTGCACCGCACGACATTTGCACGACAAATTTTGATTTTTTCTCCGGTTATTTCCTCGACATTACCCACTCGTCTTTTTTGTAAGGGTATGTATTAATCCTATATGCTCGAATAAGTAACTCAAAATAAAACTTCACGTATGGATCTAACTTTAACTCTCTTGTAACTATATCTACAGGTCGGTGTGATTCATGGGTATTCATGGGGTAAACAGAGGCCAAATCAAAAGTCCCTTTTTTGACACTTTCGAAAATTGTTGTCTTAAACCGAGAGGTATACAGAGGTATACATCGCACGCACACATTGTTGTTGTTTCTATGCGTTTCTAAAAGTAAATTGAAGTTGTTGTCATAGTTTTGTGATGAAACTGATGCGTGATCCTGTTGAAGAACCTAATCGTCATGATGGAGTTAGTGCAAGAACGACAGCAAATTATTATGAAGAAAAGCGTGATCATTCGTAGTAGCATTACCAGTAAAGATATTCAATTGAGATTCACTTCAATCCACATTCTCATTTTTTTCACAACCTATTTCATTTTCATTGTCATTACTTTCCTACAGTATTTGTATGGTATTTAACAGGTGTGCTAGGATATTTATATCTCACACCAAAATTACTCACACAAATGAAAATAAATTGCAGAACTACGATGTTTTTACACAAAACGTTGTTCTGCTTATTTACTAATACTAATGCGTGGACCTTTATAGAATACCGGGGTAACTGGATATGTACGCACTCAGAAAAATCCATTATAGAAAACTACCCAATAGCTTTAGTAATGCAAACATTAGCAGAATGTACATATGACCAATCGTATATAAATTCTCCTCGTAGGATATACAGGGCCTTTCAGATTAAACGATAACGCAAAAAAATCGAATAGCTCCTTATAATTTTTTTTTCGCTCCGTCGATGGAAACACTGCGTTCCCCACTTCGGGGCGATATTATTCGGCTACTCGTTCAGTCTGATTGGGTGGTTTTTAGTGTCAAGATGTACAATTTACAAGAACGTGTATTTTTAGTGAAATCGTATTACTCGAGCAACCGAAGCCTTAATGAAACTTTGTCCTCGTATGGTAAGAATTTCAACATTTCTCGTCGTCGATTACTTCCTCTGGGGGTACGTGAAGGACCGTTGCTATGTCAATAAGCCACAAAATTTGGAGGAACTTAAAGAAGAAATAACTCGGATTTTCAACAGCATCGAAGTCGTAATGTTAGGCCATCTACACACTAGCCAACCTAAGTTGGAAAGCAACTTAACGAATATATCAAAAAAGTTGAGAGCATGTGTAATCAAATGGGAACATACACACTAGGCAACTGGCAACTTGGGTCGGACCAACTTTTTCGATTTAGCTCAGTATGTCAAGCTGCGCGCGTTTCCGGTTTCCAAAATAAACATACATTCACAATAGAAATATGAATAGAAATTTACTTTTCTGTTTCGAAAATATATTATACTAGCTGACCCGGCAAACTTCATCCCGCCCACAATTTATTTTTTGTTATCAATTCCTTCAAACATTTACGTTTTCTTACTAAGCGCAAGTTCATGAGTGCAATCGCAGAACTGTTCATTGATTGATCTTCTAATCGATCCCGTTGAATTTACCTTTTACTAAAAAATGCCTAGTAATTCTACCAAAACTCGTCATTATTTTCAGACACAATTCTCGTTCAAGATTTTTCAGCCACTTGCAAATAACATGATTCTCCGTTACATGAAATACATGTTTGATACAGAAAATATGATAGAATAAAGACAGACCCCTCCTCTCTCCTCCCTTTAGAGAGGGGGGAGGAGTGTCTATTCACCATAGAAACGTTTCGTGCCCCCTAAAATCTTCACATGCCAAATTTGGCTCAATTTGCCCACCCTAAGAGAGGGGGAGGAGTGTCGTACCACCATAGAAACATTTATTGCATCTTAAAACCTCCACATGCTAAATTTGGTTTCGTTTGCTTCATTAATTCTTGAGTAATGCAGAAATTTGTGTTTCATTTGTATGGCAGCCCCCCCTTAGAGAGGGGGGTGGAGTGTCTAAACACCATAGAAACATTTATTGCACCCTAGAATCTCCACGTACCAGATTTCGTTTCCTTTGCATGACTAATTTTCGAGTAATACAGAAATTTGTGTTTCATTTTTATGGCAGTCCCCCCTTAGACAGGGTGGAGGGGGCTCAAACTATCATGAAAACCTTCCCCGGTCCCAAAAACTCCTACATATCAATTTTCATGTCGATCGGTTCAGTAGTTTCCGAGTCCATAAGAATCAGACAGACAGAAAACCATTTTTATTTTAGTAGAAATATCAGGTAATGTATACAAAAAAGGTTAAGTGAGGGGCAGTACTACGTGTTTTGAGTAATCAAATGACAATTCATAAACATTTAGATTTAAATTATAGCAATTTAAAACTGTTTTCTGATCATCTAATAAAGTAATTTCTCTTTCAAGTTTGAATGATGCCACCTGACATCGAGAATGTACATTTGTCATAGCGGATAAGAGCTGTAGCATTTTCGAAAAAAAATCAATCAAGAATGCCAGATGTGTACATTTCTACATTAAGGTGCAAATTGTATTTCAAAGCTGCCCATTTTGATTCCATTGTAGTTTTTAAAAGTTTCGCATACCTACAATTGAGTATATATTTTTTTTCTTATCGCTTGAGTTGAGAAAAATCTCAAATAAGGTATTTTTTATTGATTTCCTTCGGCAGTTAAAAAATGGCATCTCTGCCACAGCGATTATACGAGGGTCACTATTTATATTTCGGGAATAGGAACAAAAACAAATAGTTAAGCTGCGAATATATTTTTATTGTTTTTCAAAGTACTCGCCACGATGATCGATACACTTTTACATGCGCTTAAACCAATTTTCAAAGCATTTATTCCAATCGACACGAGCCTTTTTTTTTTGAGCGATTGTCAAATTATGTGGGATCCAACGTGAACATAATTTTCGCACAACAAAGTGTTCATGTAAAATCGCATATATGCTGGTGGAACTAATGCTTAGGGATGCCTCAATCTCACAATAGGTTACATGACGATCTTGCTTAATCATTTCGTGCACAGCATCGATGTTTTCTGGCACTACAGTCGATTTTGGACGACCTTCACGAAACTCGTCGGACAGCGAACTACGACCACGATTGAATTCACTATACCAGCGATACACAGTGGTTTTTGATGGAGCTTCAACGCCAAAAGTCAAATTAAGTTGATTGACGCACTCTTGTTGTGATAATCCACGTCGAAAGTCGTAAAAAATCATCGCACGAAAATGTTCACGATTCAGTTCCATTTTTTTGCCAAGACCAAACTTTCAACTAAATATAAAATAAACAAATAGTGTCCGTATGACAAAATGTTCTGAGTGCGTATATTGTCAAAAATGTCAAACTTTACGATGGAACCGTCAGATGGACTCACATGAGATCAGTGTTGCCAATTCCCGAAATTTAAATAGTGACCCTCGTACAGTTTATGATGACAGATGAAAACTCAACGATCATATCACGTTTGAGTTGCCTCAATGTGCAGAGCTGAGTTGGAGATCCGATTGACATCGCCAACATAGATCGGGTTGCGGTTGCCCAATGTATAGAAGGCCTTAGAGTTGTGCATGAAGAATTTTGTTCACTGTTTAAAACGCGTTATCGAAAAAGGGATGGTCACATCGAAAATGTCCTAATATATGCTTTATTTTCGTTTTTTAAAAATAAAAATCGGTTCACCTCTTAAAATTTGTTGAGTGAGCGTATAATATGAAAGGCCCTGTATCATTAATTAGTACGGTAGAAAATTATTATAGATTGGTAGCATTTACCAAAAAAAAAAATTATAGGAGGTTGTGTCCAAGATACGACCGCATTGTTGACGTAGAACTACGCTGTTATTCTATATAAATCGCTTATTCATACCTTCGGATATTATTATATAATGCTGTGAAATTTTAGAAACAACTGCTTAGTAGAATAATCTCTGAAATGGTTTTTTCATTGTAGAATTTGTTGACGATAATTGATTGATGATTCATTCTTGCCCTCGCAAAACAATACACTAGCTGATCGTAAGTCGCAATTTGTTTCATGTCAATGCAATGAAAATTTACCTCGAACGCTTTTTTTTGGCCTTTTTCGCAATTGACATAGACTCGGCTAGACTCGATTATTTACATGTTGCACCAGCACCATTATTCTACATCTCATAACTACATCAATATATCTTTGGCACCGCATGGAAACAACAACAATGACAACACTTGCAAGTATCAAATATCATGCTACATGTTATTTAGTATTGCCTTAAAGGAATTGCACCTCTAGTTATCGTTCGTACAACGTAAACCAAGCGCCAAACAAGCGTTCGCCATAGCATGCATACAGAGGCATACATTGGTGGCTTGAAACTACTAGGAATATAAAACACTTCTCATCATTCTGCGCTATTCTCTTAAGAAACGCTTCTGTTAATATTACTGGCCTCGAAAAAAGTTGTATTTCTTTCTCATGATCGAGAGAAGCGCAACTATCACCCTTAGTGGAGAAAGTTTTGCTACTGGCAAGCTAAACCACATACAAAATTCCAGAACGACATTTACTTTCTCGGTGACTAAACAAGCGAAATAAACTCTTTTTGTTAATAACAACCTCGAAAACAGTAGCAATGCTTCATAGCGGTAATGCAATCCTAGCTGAAGGCAGTTTTGCAACTGGCACGCGAACCCAAATAACTTATAACATTCCAGTAAGACATTCAAGATACTTGGTATTCCCCAAATATTTTTATAACGCACAACCTTATAATGACGGAAAACAAACAATATTAACTGCTTGGAAAAGGACTGAATCATGCCACACAGCTTGTACTCTGCTGCAAGGCGTTGTACTATAGGTGGACCGCAATGTCAAAACTGCTGTTCGGCCATTGCTCGTGAAAAAACAAATTTGTTTAAAAAACAAGTCGTATCTTTTGGTGACAAATGCATTCGTTGACAAAATAGCTGCTCGCGCTTTATTGTCGAATCATAACTGTGCAGAAGGATGTTTTAGTATATCTTTTCGCCTTTCTTTCCAAGCAAAATGTACTTCTGTTTGGCTCCCATCGGCGGGGAAAAGAGTACTTTCAGCTTACGGCGATGGTGACAAAAAATAACGCTGATTGTGGCTCCACTTCACCACCAGCGGGGGGAGCTTGATTTTGGTTGCTGCCTGGGTAACGGCGTTTACATTTTCTACCGATGCGCCGAAATCGCCTACTTTGCCGTTGTGCGATGCGGTGTCACACTCGCGAAGGTTCGGTTCAGTGCGAGCGCTTTTCACTGCACCAACATCGTGTGCATCATTGGATGACGCTTGCCTCGAAATATTATTGCCCCTGGCAATGCGTTCGTTTTTTGCAGGACTCGAGCCTGCCTTCCTCTTCTTCTTGCTCATCATACACTACACGAAGCGTCCAATTTATGACGCGGAAAGAAAAACACACGATACGAATAACGCGAAAAACGAACAGAAAAACCAAACGACGATATCCAAGTTGAATTACCACTGGTGGGGTCCAATCTTAGATCGAAGCGCAGTGAAAGCAAAGTGAACTGGATTGCTAAACAGTCCGATGCCGAATGAAAGTTTACCTCAGCGAGATCCTCTGTTTATACTCTAGACAAGTATTCCCCTTCATTCTTCTACTTTTCCTTTGTTCATGGGGACTTTGAATCCTACGATTTCCCCTTCGTTGGCCGTCGATAAGTTGCTCGTTATTGACAGGTCTGTTCGAGAAGGCACACAAATGAACAGAACAAATGTATGGGAAAATGGAAACGCCTCAAGTTTTCATGAATTTTACCCATTTACAAACCAGGGGATTCTAATGTATAGCATATTAAACAAATCTTATGGAATTTCCGATTCGTTTAGTATGTGAATCGCCAAAACCCGTTCGCAAAAATAGTTATTAACGTTAACTTTATTTCATAAAAACGTGACTTGTTTTCTGATTTGGCACCCTTAATGAAAGACGTAGTTCTACGTCAAAAACGTTATTTCTACTAATTATTTCTCTCAGTGCAATGATTCACGACACGAAGCCGATTTTGACAGCTTGTAGAATGCAGCAACCAAGAAGCTGGAATTGACAGGTGGTTCGTTTTCGACAGTATGAGGATAAGGCATGGAAGATGCGAGAGGGGATAAAAAATGACAGCGACTATTTTTGTTTATAAACAAAGCAGGTCTAATTTTTATCTACATAGCGGTCCACACCAACATATACATACGCTGGACCGGTTTCAAGCGAACTAGCTGTTTTGTCTCACAACCCGCACGATCAGGTGAGTCTCCAGCTAAAGCAGCAGTCGCCGGGAAACGATATACATGGATATCCACAGCGTATCGCTATCACTCAATCCTAATGGGTTGCCAACGACTAATTCCACCAAAGCGAATGGAACTTAGAGCAGTACGGCACAAGCCCGCCGGTAATGACCCTTTCATATACCCACTAGCAAAGCTCCCACAATCGCTGAATTGCCAATCCCAGCAGCAACAGCAACAACCCTCACGTTCCGTAAAACAGCAATGCAGACAACAACTTGCAGCAGTCACCGAAACACAACAATGATGCCAACAGCGTAAACAAAACCAACGTTTATGCGCAGCAAACACATAGCGGTATGCACTCATCATTGCATGCCATTTGTTATCCTCTTTCACGGAAAACTATAGCCGTTCGTTTGGTCGCTGTCAATTCGAACTAAAGTAATGGCTGAACAGCAGTTCTGACATAACGTTCCACCTTATTATACCGCCTTGGCAGCAACTCTAGCACGAATCAAGGCGCTTATATCAATGTATAACAGGTGAAGCAACATAATTACTTCAATAAGATGGGGATTACGGTTTGTGGAGCGGGGTTGTTTGTTTTGTTATTGCTAGGATTCGCTATTTTTGTATTTTCACATGCGAGAGTGTGGAAATGAGAATGAAATACTACAAAATCATCCCTTCTATTTCACATAAATTCGCAAAAGCAGAACATAGTAGGCATCGTTCGAATAAGCGTCGTAGCAGTTTGTAGAGAGCCGCCGGCGACTTTCTGATGCTGTTTGTAAACAATACCGACAGCAATTCCAATATGGCTGAAAATGCATTTCATATGATTGTTTCACCTGGTATATATAGAGGCGCCTTGGCACGAATCAAGGCACCTAGAAGTATATCCTAAGGTGAGGTCATTGGGATATTAAGTTGGTTAGGTGAGCGGTATATGAAAACAGTACGGAAGAAAGCAGAAGGGGAATTATTTGCTTCAAGCGTGAAAGAAACAGACTGATCACGAGCGAGCTTGGGCACAAGCGTAGCAAGGTGGGCCACCTTAGGATTTACTTCTAGGCGCCTTGGCACGCATAACCGTGGAAGAAATTAACACGTTTTCGAAACGAAAATTATTAATGGAAATTATCTTTCCTGTATCAAACAAATATTCTCAATGATAGTTTGAAAAGTTTTCTTCAGGCAGTAAAAGAATCTTGAAAAAAATTATTTCTGATAGTTTTCAATTATAATTTTAAAAATTTGATTTATCCTTATAATGTCCTTCATAAAAGGTAAAAAAATGTTTAGAAAAGCATGTTTTGAATTCAAAAAACCATTAGCAATTATTCTCATTGATTTTTTGACGATGACGGCTTATGCAAGCTTCACTCGTTCAAAACGTCGACACCGTTGTTGTCCTAAAATGAACTCAGCACACATGACTGTATTAATAAAATGAGTTCAGCGCGTCTTACTTTATCAAACGTTGGGCCCTATTATAGAAATCGAATCGAGGATTCGATACAATCACTATCACTATCATACCGAGTGAAATCTGGAATTATAGAAATCGAGGAATACAACTCGACTCGTTACTCTGCTCGAATGTCAGTGGTGGAGCAGAAATATTTTGAAACGAGTTTGAAATGTTTCGCAAAGCACTATAGAAAAGATGCCAAATCTTTTTTTGAGACATCTGCTATGAAAATTATAAATATCTATATTTCCAAAAGTGTTGATATGGTTATGTTTTGTCGAAAACTGATATTCCCTCAACAAATGAAACTTAATAGGCGTAATGCATAAATGGATGTGTAATAAAAACGACATCATGGAACAATTTGCTTCACAAAAAATAAAATTATTGGAAAATGAACTTTTTCATGTATTCTCACAACTGCAATCTATGGAATTCCGTAAGGAGTCACGCATGAATTTCACTTTTTTAGCAAAACAATTTTTTTTTGCATGTAATTTTCTTTTAGCGTCGATTTCTTGTTGTAGCGGCGTCAATAGCTTTATTGTATTGGGCCACCATCTGTGGCCCTAAATTCTCGCTTGTTGTGTGCTAGTGTTTCCTTTACCCTTCACAACATATCAATCCAAATCTTTAATTTATAAAGAACCATTATTGTTTTGCAAAACATTTCAGCTTTAACATATGATATAGAAAGCTTGGTATAGTATAGCAATAAAAAAGAAAATTTCTGACAAAAGTAACACGTAATAATGTACGCTAGCAGGAATAAGCAATTTTTAGGTAGGAAATTCGGTTGATAGTAATTCAAAGAATGATAAAATTTACTTATGAAGTTATATGTATCATAGAAGAAACGCTTACTTTCTGCCATTCTGAACCAAGAGGCATTGATGGTCTCAGTGCATTAAGCTCCTCACTGAATTTCTCCCAATTTTCATTAACCGGGATTCTATTTGAACTGCCTCCACAAAAACCTCGAGCAATGTTTACATTCGCTTTTATTGGTTCAACGAGTCGTTCAAACTGCTGGTGATTTGTCTGTCTATTCATTTTCAGCCACTGAAATATTCGCTGGAAGTAAGTTCTGCATTGTAAATTGTAACATGATTAATATAAATAATGCTGGATTGTACACTTACCTTGTAAAGACTATTCTGGCAGCACCGTAAAACAAATACTGATCAAAACAAACGAACATGTGTTGAAAATTGCATATACCTAAGGGTTTCTGAAATGTTTCCCAAAGGGAAATATCAAGGACGCAAACCAAAACAAAATAATTCTCCGAAGATATGCAACAAGTGAACCAAACAATTTCTGATAGTTTTCAATTATAATTTTAAAAATTTGATTTATCCTTATAATGTCCTTCATAAAAGGTAAAAAAATGTTTAGAAAAGCATGTTTTGAATTCAAAAAACCATTAGCAATTATTCTCATTGATTTTTTGACGATGACGGCTTATGCAAGCTTCACTCGTTCAAAACGTCGACACCGTTGTTGTCCTAAAATGAACTCAGCACACATGACTGTATTAATAAAATGAGTTCAGCGCGTCTTACTTTATCAAACGTTGGGCCCTATTATAGAAATCGAATCGAGGATTCGATACAATCACTATCACTATCATACCGAGTGAAATCTGGAATTATAGAAATCGAGGAATACAACTCGACTCGTTACTCTGCTCGAATGTCAGTGGTGGAGCAGAAATATTTTGAAACGAGTTTGAAATGTTTCGCAAAGCACTATAGAAAAGATGCCAAATCTTTTTTTGAGACATCTGCTATGAAAATTATAAATATCTATATTTCCAAAAGTGTTGATATGGTTATGTTTTGTCGAAAACTGATATTCCCTCAACAAATGAAACTTAATAGGCGTAATGCATAAATGGATGTGTAATAAAAACGACATCATGGAACAATTTGCTTCACAAAAAATAAAATTATTGGAAAATGAACTTTTTCATGTATTCTCACAACTGCAATCTATGGAATTCCGTAAGGAGTCACGCATGAATTTCACTTTTTTAGCAAAACAATTTTTTTTTTGCATGTAATTTTCTTTTAGCGTCGATTTCTTGTTGTAGCGGCGTCAATAGCTTTATTGTATTGGGCCACCATCTGTGGCCCTAAATTCTCGCTTGTTGTGTGCTAGTGTTTCCTTTACCCTTCACAACATATCAATCCAAATCTTTAATTTATAAAGAACCATTATTGTTTTGCAAAACATTTCAGCTTTAACATATGATATAGAAAGCTTGGTATAGTATAGCAATAAAAAAGAAAATTTCTGACAAAAGTAACACGTAATAATGTACGCTAGCAGGAATAAGCAATTTTTAGGTAGGAAATTCGGTTGATAGTAATTCAAAGAATGATAAAATTTACTTATGAAGTTATATGTATCATAGAAGAAACGCTTACTTTCTGCCATTCTGAACCAAGAGGCATTGATGGTCTCAGTGCATTAAGCTCCTCACTGAATTTCTCCCAATTTTCATTAACCGGGATTCTATTTGAACTGCCTCCACAAAAACCTCGAGCAATGTTTACATTCGCTTTTATTGGTTCAACGAGTCGTTCAAACTGCTGGTGATTTGTCTGTCTATTCATTTTCAGCCACTGAAATATTCGCTGGAAGTAAGTTCTGCATTGTAAATTGTAACATGATTAATATAAATAATGCTGGATTGTACACTTACCTTGTAAAGACTATTCTGGCAACACCGTAAAACAAATACTGATCAAAACAAACGAACATGTGTTGAAAATTGCATATACCTAAGGGTTTCTGAAATGTTTCCCAAAGGGAAATATCAAGGACGCAAACCAAAACAAAATAATTCTCCGAAGATATGCAACAAGTGAACCAAACAACTCGAAAATTTCTGACACTTGCATCGATAGCTATCACTCGCTCGGTGCTATCGAACTGCTCGATGTCTATAATAGTAAAATAGAGCTAACGAGCAAAATTTCTATCGCCTCGATTTCTATAATAGGGCCCGTTATCCGCGTTGACGGCATTGAGCTTCGTTTACTAGTTTAGGGGAGCTTCAAAGAATAACTGATTTTCAGGCCGAATGAATATATTTTGAAATTCAAATTATGAATGAAAATCAACTTTTCCATATCAAATTAGTATTCTTTTGAAAGAAAATGCAGGCGGAGAAAAAATGTTATACGAAAATTCAAATATTAACATTTTAAAATTCACTTTGTGTCTTCTAATCAGATAAAGATTATACTAGCGAGTTTGGCACCCAAACTATGGCCCCTAATTGAAAGTCGCCACCTCGACACTGTTCCACTGTCATCGCGAATTGATGATATGTCCATGTCTCTGTTCTATTTCAGTAATGATGAATCGAGATCAGAAATCCCGGATTATTGCCAGTCATTCCAACTTTGTGGAATTACCCGATTATTTTTAATGTCATACTGTTGAACTAATGCCAATACGAATAATCGTGTAAGGGTCGCTTTAGGTTTGGCAGAGCTCCAGGTTGTGGAACTACGGCTTTACGTTACTGTGTATATGAATCGCTTTTTAAATATACTAAAAAAAATACCGGTTTCATGTTTTCGTACCATTTCATAATCATTTGAGGCGTTCGTAACGCCTTTAAAGGTGTCTTCGTAGCAAAGTTGGTTGCGCGTTCGGTTACTAAGCGATTGATCGTGAATTCAGAACTCTAGGCCCTCAATTGACCATTTTTGTATTGTTATAGAATAACTACGTGCACGCAACAATCATCAATGATGGAGATCGATTCACGGTCGAAGCCCTGGCCTCTCTCTATCCATACAAGCTCTGCTTGTAATAAGAAACATCGGGCTGTTGTACTATTAATAACACAACAATGATTATATCAACTACCTTTGCTATCTATCTGAATATTGATACAGAAAGAATACTACTACCCCTGACAGGCTGTTGAGTAATTAACTATATGTATTGATACGATAAACATGTAGCATGTACACGATTAAATCCGACTCTGTTAAAATGCTAATGAACCTAAATAAATAAACCAAAGGGATATAAAAAACTAATGCCTCTAAGAAAAGTTCTACTCGTCCCTATGAGATTTGGTATGCACATATGCCTAATAGTTCCGGAACCACAAATAAGAGTAATCCCTTAAATTCATTCTAACAGGATATTTCAATCGCCAATGATGTGCTTGAATAAGTTGAACCGAAATGCCAAGAACCGAAACAACATTATTGACGTTTTGAATCAGGCTATTGTTCTCATGTGATGTGATATTGTATCACTGTCATTGACTATTAAATTCTACTGGTATAGCTTAGTGTAAATCATATTTATTTTATTCTTAGTATTTTACATAAAGACATTCAGTAAGACTAAAACAAAACTTTACAAGAAATCGTTCCTTTCAACTGAGCACTGAGTGCTCATCGAACGCAAGAAACAGTTGGTAGTAGTTCTCATGTATTTTTTTACAACAAACCTTCACAATGTTCAGTTCTGTTACGAAGCATTTTTACAAATAAAAAACGCAGAAGAAAAATAGGCACAAATTGAAATCTCTCACTCTCTCTGATTCGCTCTCGAGGGGTTGACCAGAGGCGGAAATGAAAATCGTTCAAACGTTCTGTATTGGTTTCGGTTCCTGCTTGCCACCACTGCCATTGCCACTGGTTACTTTGAACGACGATCGGCAGGGTAGCCTCACCTGGAACTTCGTGTTCGGAACAGACAGACAGTAGGTCTCGCTGGGTCGCGTATCGTACAGGGCTCGCTCTATAACGCCCAGGGCGGAACTGGTCAACACTTCGGCGCTGTATTGAGTGGGAACGCCTTCCTCGTCGGAGATTGCTATAAAGTAAAAGATCTTTAATATTCATGAATTCATGATTTTTTTTCCTCTGGGTACTTACTGTATGGAATTGGTGCCTTGAATAAAGCTTCGGCTGGGACTCCTCTGGAGTCTAACGTTACCACACTCACACCATACGGTCTCAATTCCTTGCGTAGCGCATCAGCGCAGCCCTGCACTGCATTCCTAGTGGCCGTAAATACAGTCAATCCATCGTCTTCGTTGCCCGAACCCAACAGAATCAAGCGTCCACGGGTTGGCCTCAGCAAGCCAATGAAGGCTCTAGCCGTTCGGAGGCAGCCCATCACGTTATTTTTGAACATATTTTCCCACTGAAGTGAGTCCTGTGAGTCAATTCGACCTCGGTACACCGACCCGGCGGTATTGATGACGGCCAGGATACCGCGTTCGCCCGCGTTAAGATGAATGCCCATCGCCTCGGCCGCTTCGCGCAGAATGTCCTCCCGGGTGACGTCTATTCTGAGCGGAACAACCGATCCGGCGATAGGAGTGTCCGAGTTTTCGCGTATCTTCATCCAACCCCTCAGTAGCTTGGCCGGCAGAGATTCAACGGGGTCTTTCATACCGGCAAACACCCGATGGCCTTTGTTGGCGAAAAATGTACAAATCTAGAACGTTTATAGGGATACATGTAACATAAAGTCATCTCTATAGAAAGGAAGCGGGTGCATACCTGTAATCCCAGAGCAGTGTCTGCACATGTAACCAGAATCGAGCCCTTCTGTGGACCATGGTCATCGTCACGGGTGCCACGGACCTTACAAAGCAGATAAAGCAATAGTGCGCCGGCAATGGAGAAAAGCGCGATCAGTTGGATCGTCAGTACAAGTGCCGTCTGGGCCTCCATAATGGGCCAGCGGGATAATCTGTGGAATATAAAATCGTTTATCCATTACAAATCATAAGTAAACTGTCGAAATATAAGAAAAGAAAATCTGCGCTGACGCGCAATATAAACGCTCAATTACAATTGCACCCCCGTAACTAATTGGCGATTTGCTTCGCGTGTTCACATACTCGTTCGTGAAAGTTGTTGGCGCTCAAAACTACGTCTCCTTTTTACAATCTTGACGCTTTTCAATAACATCCTCTGAGCGACTCGCCAACACTCATTAAGCAATATATTAGGATCTCACCCAATTCGTTAATGACCGCTGCGTGTTGTGGAATGCCATCTTCAACCAAAAACAACAAAAAGTGCACACGGCAACTTATCGACCATAACTGTAAACACACATATCGTGCAAATGAGAGACCACCATCGTCAAGATTAGCTCATTTTTCGAGGTCTAGGTACCGTCTCAAGGAACTACTGTCAATGGATGATCGCACCAAACAAATCTTCGGAACATTTCACAATTTCATTCATTTGCTTAAAGCAGTGTACCAGCATCAAATAATAATAGTAATTACTGCAACAGAATTGTGGGCAGGGGGCCAAAAGTATAAAAACAATTCGGAAATCTTACGAAAGTACAATTTAGAGGATGAATAAACCTCCAATGGGCGCCAAATGCTCATCTCACTACTCCGCTAAACTATGAAGAAAAGGAAAATCATGATGATTATCTTTATCGAAGCTTAAAGCGCACGGAAACTATCTCCGAAATTGTGATAATACCTCGTATACACACTCTTTTTGCTAGTCGGAACATTTTGCACGAGCACGAGGCATGTCTTAAAGGGTTTGTATGGCGCAATACAAAGAAAAAATATGCTGTCGTTCTACGCATAGTTGTCCCATGTTACTTTTTGACAATTTTCACTTTTCTTCATAAAACAATGTTTTGATGCCTAATTTTCCGGAAAAATACAAAAAAAAAGTTATAGTTTGTTCCCAGCTTTTAAAAAAACAATATCAAGCTTAATTGTCCCATGTTGATATTCTATTCATAACTGTCCCACCATGTATTTTGTGTAGATCCATATCAAATAAAACGATTCAAGTACAAGATTTTTATGTCACGACTAATGCTCTCATTTCTGGTTTGGAAGAACGAACTAATTCTCAAACAAATAAAAAAAAAGTTTAACAGAACAAGTGTACACCTTGTTAGCGAATGCCTAATAAAAATGAGATTTATATGGCGTCGTGCACAAATTACGTAACGCTAAAAATCCGGATTTTGTATTGCAGATCACTCCCTTTCTTCATAAAAAAATGTTTTAATGCATTATCTTTCGGAAAAACACAAAACAAACTCATTGTTTGTTCCTAGTATTTCAAAAAACAACATCAGGTTCAATTGTCCCATGTTGATATTCTAGGCATAACTGTCCCACCATGAATTTTTAAGCCCGTAACCAAGATTGATTGATTCAAGTGAGGCAATCTTTTCACATTTCATTACACAATAGATTTCTGCTTATAAAAAACCCAGTGTATTGCTAAACCGAAATGCTTGAAGCTTCTGGTAGACAAATATGTTAGAAACTTTGGATGCGTTTTTGTCGGTTGCTGGTTTTGGAACATGAGACAATTGTGCGTAGAACGGCAGTATGGACGTCATGAATAAAATCATTTGCGTTCATTACATCGCGATCGTATTTTAATGGAGCTATTGTGTTTCCGATTGTGGATCCCATGGGATGCACTGGGTCCCATGTTAAGTGTTTCCTGGAAGCCGACGCGTGATATTCGTTACGTTCGTTTGCTAGCTGTTTATATGTTCCCATCACAGCTCCTCTTCAGGTAACCTTGACAGTGAAGAAGTCAACGATACCAATTTTTTTATACGTTCGTTTATTGTATTAAAATGAAACACTTCATTTTATTCAATGTATTGCCCTGCGCTATTCGTTTTTCTCATCTCTCTGGTAATTTGTGGACTCAACGTCATAATAACTGTTGCTTTTCAGAAACAAACCAATCAAACCAGCCAATTTCCTACATTTTCGTAGATGTGAACAGACAGCTCTGCAAGTACATGTCTCATCAAATTGCTTAATACCTCTGAAAATTTATGTTTGTTTTACGTAATACGTTTGATCAATTTCACCCTGGTGATCAATTTGCCCCCGGACGACGGTTCTCCAAAACGAGTTTTCGAATGCACCAACGGCTCCTTTTTTCGGTGAAATTGTCCTCTCGGAGCTCATTTGATTTTCTTTTTTCTCCGAGGACTTCGGACAATCCTTCAAGGGTCCTTGCCGCGTGACTTGTTTTCCGACAAGGCGGTATGACAAAGTTATCTCGGATAATGGAAATCGCGGATAACGCAGTTTTTACTAAACATGTGATACAAACGCGAAAGGAGTGATTGGACCGTGAAAACCATGTTTTATTGATTAAAAAAAATGATTATGTTCAAGACACGACCGCACTGTTGACGTAGAACTGCCAAAATAATTTATTTAAATCGCTTATTATTATTTAAATATTGGGCCTGATCATGAACGTCACTTCACGGTGTTATGTGTTACAGTACAACATTTGTTCCCGCGTATTTAACGTTGCCATACAGTAATCCAGAGAAAAAACGGCTCTAAATACCTGTCAACGAATTTTAGTTTCCATTCTACTCGAAACAAATGGTTTCCTATGCATCTTCGAGTTAAGTATTTCGGTGAAATTTCTATACCCTAGCGACAGCATGAAAGTTGTGCAAGGGCGGAGCTTGAGACGAAAATATTTTCTTCTCTTAATGTATACCATATCAAACGAATCTGAGAAAAATTATGATTCGATTGCTATGCAAACCATCGAAATCCGCTCGCTGCTAAAAGCGTTGAGTTTTTGACGCAGAACTACGTCTTTCATTAAGGGTGCGATTTCAAATTTCGGCGATTTACATACCAAACGAATCGGAAATTCTCCAAGATTTGTTTGTAATGCTGTATATTACAATCCTCTGGTGTGTAAACGGTTCAAATTTATGAAAACTTGAAGCATTTTCATTTCCCCATATATTCGTTCTGGTCATTTGTGAACTTCCCTACTCCGTCAATAACGAACAACTTATCGGCGAACAACGGAGGTGAATGATTTAAGGTCTACGTGACAGAAGAAAAGAAGAAGAATGAAAAAGAAGCGGAATATTTGCCTAGAGTAGTGGTGGCCAGGTATAGACATGGTGCGGACCGCATTAGAATTTTCATTACAGCCGCGGGCCGCAATGATTTTTTTCTTACTACTGTTCCTAATAAAATGTAAAACATACGTATTCAACTCGTACTTTTTTGACTCACTTTTTATTTCAAATTAGAAAGCATTCAGTTCAATACCTGTAAAATTTATAACTTGAGAACAAAACGAGATAAAAACCCAAAATATTTATTAAAGGTATAAAAATATCCAGAATTAAAATTTTTGGCAAAATTATTCAACCATCTCTTCTTCACGCAGAGTCGAAAATGCTAAGGCCAATCGTTAATCGCTGCAGCTTCTCGATAGAATTCTTTGACGATTGGTAATTCCAATGAGAACTGTGAATAATCCGATGGATTGGCAAATGGCTAACCATTTGCGGCGATGAAGTCTGGTATGTTTGTTGCTAATCTCGTTTTTTAACCGTTCTAGGAGTTTTTTTTGCGTCGTTTCAAACATATTCTCTTCAATCTGGGCGTTAATAACACATGGTTTTTCCGCACTTAAATAACGTGACAATTGCCACACGCTTCTCGTACAGACCGAACTTTATCGTTGCTAGGAATCCGAACAAGTACTGATGGGACCACGAAACTTAGTGAGAGTGAAGGGGAACATCGAAGTACACGACTGCAGCGTCACCACTTTTCTTCACTCCAAATTTCTCTGCTGAGAGCAGTCGCGATTTCACTGACAGAATTATGGCTATACTTGATAATGTGAATACGGTATCACGATAAAATTGGGCGTTCTTTCAATCATCAAAATTCCTACAATTTTTTTTTGTTTATTTCAATATAGAAAATACTTAAATACAAACATACTCCAAAGAACACAACCGAAACATTTGCTAACAAATATTTGTGGATTCAAACAAAGAAGTAATAAAATGATCACGTTTTATTAGTTCTTGAAATCGCAGTTCTAGACTTCCAAGATGGCTCAATAACCTGGTTTTATCAAGTTGGCCCACCTTAGGATATACTTCTAGGCGCCTTGCTCTAAATCACGCTGCATTTCAATGAGTTCCATCTGCATGTTTTCAGCGGTATGTGCATCAAATGTAAAATTTCATGGTATGGGTACGTTCGAAAATCTTCGGATCGTTTGAAGTTTACTCGCAACCGAGTAGCTGAAAACGTAAAAACACGGTTTTACTGCCGTTACTTGCCCGAATTTGTGCGAGAGTGAGCAGAATAAAACCGTGAAAAAGTCCTTTGACTACTAACGAGAATAATTGTCAGAAGGTTAAATTAGCATGGAAAAAAGAAAATGATCAGCTTGGATACACACGATTAACAAGAATTACTCACAAAGTTATTTTTATTCAATTGTATGGAAGAATTTTCAACTATTTATATTATTAATTTCGCTCATACAATTTTTTTCAAATCAAGCTGCAGGCCGCATGTTGGCCACTACTGGCCTAGAGCATAAATATTGGATCTCGCTGAGGCAAACTTTTAGTATCGTTCTAGATACGAAGCAATGAACATCGCTTGTTCTTCTTTGTTTTACGTCATCACGTGTCTTCGTTTCGGATTGAGCTGTGGACGGAACCAAATTACTTACTCGCTGATATCTCTGGCATTGCAATCAATACATCAAACTGACGCCATTCCATTAAGGTTCTGCACTACACAATTGTGTGGAAAATGATCAAACTAGGCTATCATCGGCTCATAAAAAAAAAGTTCAGTAATTTTGTGTGTGAACCTCAATTATACATATTATAATTTTCTACTTATAGTATATCATTAGATTGCTTTCTGAGTGTTGTTATATTTGTGTTGCGTCAAAATGACGCGTGTTCGAAGAGAAAGGTATATAAGAAACGTCCGTAAACCTAGTGTTAACATCGCTTGTTTTCTGTTATCTAGGGCTTCGTTGGTGCCTTTGACATTGCATAAATGCATCGAATTGACGCTATGGCGAAGCAGGCGTTAAGGTTGTGCGCCACATAATAATTTGAGGATCAGCAAGCTAAACCATAGTGAATGTCGTGCTGGAATGTTGTGAGTTATTTCGGTTCTCGTGTCAATCACCAAACTTCTTTCAACAAGGATGACATTTGCGCTAATCTTGATCATAATGAAGCAATGCAACTCCTTCCTAGGTTATTGAGATTAACAGACAGAATTTATTTCGTTTATTTAGTCACCAAGAAAATAAATGTCTTTCTGGAATTTTGTATGTGATTGGGTTTCGCTTTCCAGTAGCAAAACTTTCTCCACTAAGGATAACAGCTGAGAATTGTTTATATTCTTAGTCGTTTCAAGCCACCAATGTATGGCTCTGTATAAATGCTTTGCTGAACGCTTGAACGATGTCTAGAGGTGCGATTCCACGGAGACAAAACTTAATAACATGTAACATGATATTTGATACTTGAAAATTATTTTATTTTATTTCAAAACAATTTCTCTTTGGTGAGCGATGACTGTATCCTCAGTTTAGGCATGAAACTCGCGCGCGGGTGTATCGTTTCAGTGAAAATGTCATCACTGATTGGCTATTCTGAATACAGTTCTGTAAAAATAAAAATGATTTTTGAAGATTCTATATTTTATCATCTTTCAAATGAAAACAACAAAATTCGTGTAGCGTACTTTTAAAATTTGAGCCAGTTTAAGGCAAACAGAGCCCAAAACAAGATAAGTTCAATAACTCTGTCATTGTTGATATTTTGACGTAGAACTACATCTTTCAGGAAGGGTGCTAAATCAGAAAACAGGTCACGTTTTTATGAAATAAAGTTAACGTTAATAACAATTTCAACTGTGAACGAATTCTGATGATTTGCATACCAATCAAATCGGAAATTCTCTAAGATTTAATTGATATGCTATACATTACAATTCGCTAATCTCAAAACGGTTAAAATTCATCAAAACTTGAAAATCTTCTTTTTTTTCCCATACATTTGTTCCGCCGATTTGTGTGCTAACCCTACCCGTATTTCGAATGCTCATAACTCGAACATTTCTTAACAGATCGGAAAGATGTTTGCATCAATTGATAGGAAATATTTCTACGCGTCTATCACAATCAATAAAATGTTATTTTTCATGAGATGAACAACTGAATAACTGTAAAATACCAAGCGTTATCTAAACACCCAAACTGCCAAGTTCCGATTGGTCCGATTTACGGTTTCCCCAACACAGACTTCAAAATCAATGTGCTTGGGGGAATTCACTTTGCAAATATACATGTAAGGGGTATTTTTGTTCCCACCGAGCTGTGTTTCCCTAACACGGACTTCAAAATTTATGTGCCTGGGGGAATCCGCTTTGCAAATACATGCAAGTCGGGGGTATTTTGGTGTTGAGTACTTTTGTACTCGCTTGTCGTTGTGCAGACCGGAATATGTTTCCCTAAAACGTACTTTTAAACTGAGAAGCCTGGGAAAAACGTCATTTGAGATACTAGAGGTGAATGAACTATCGCGGTTCGAGAAATACGTAAACATGAGATGTACAATAATTTCAGATGGAAATGTAAAATACAATGATCGTTTGACAATTTTCCTATTCACATATTTTGGTAGTTCCAGGCATCATATCAAACGAAAAAGGACGTTCATCAAATTTATTTGTAACGAAAAACGTAATCTATTACAAAAATTTCGATGCATTCTAAAATAATATTCGGAGTGGTAAACAAGTGGATTGCATAATATAATTACTTAGTTCTACGTCGAAAATATGCGGTCGTGTCCTAGATACAACCCCTTACCATTTTTTGACGTAGGATTACGTCTTTCGTGAACATATTGGGGTACAAATTGAAAATCGAAAATCGAGTACATCGTGAAAATTGTCCAATTTCAAACGCTTATTGCTCAGTCATTTCATGATGGATTGATGATATTTTTACGTCAATCGATTTCGGCACCCCATAAAAATTTTTCAATATTGAAGAAAATAATATATGTCATGAAACTAACTATCGAACAATTGAAAAATCTCCACCTCTATCCTAACGGAAATACCCACTCCTGATTGGTCGAAATTGACGACACATGCGGCGGATCCCTATCAGAGACATCAACACCAAGCTGCCTGGGGGAAAACGGCATTGCAAATACATAAAAGTAAGGTGAACTTTTGTTCCTACCGAAATGCGTTCCCTAACAGAGACATCCAAACCATGCTGCCAGGGGGAAATCGACATTGCAAATATAGGCAAGTCGGGGGTTGCTTCGTTGAATTTCATATCAATGACCGATCGTTTATTGTGAAAAATTTAGCACAAGTGTAAGTGTGAAATTGTATATTGTAACAGTTGTGTTGTGACTTTATATATGAAACGATTTATTTTAATTTCCTAAAATTAAAAACCAAGGTGTGTTCCCGCTCGAGAACGGGTCGTTTGATGTAAGCTGTCTGTTTTATTGTGTTCATTTTCACCCAAGGGAGGTTTATACGGCGAGAAAAATTGGAAAAGTGAAGAAATATTAGAAAAAGTGACTTCCCATATCCTGTACATATAGTATTGGGGTTGTTAGTCCAATTAAAACTCGCATTTGGTTGAATAAACACTCAGAAAATAAAAATTATAAAAGAAAATTACCTTTTCCATTTCAAATATGTTTTCACTATATTTAAGTAACATGTTTTTCCTGATAAGAAAAAATTATAATTGTGTTCGGTATTAGTAATTATCTTATATTACATTGGTGAGTTTTTCTCTTTATTTCATCCATACATGTCACAAGAGGCATCTCGTCTAGGATCACAGAGGGCGGTTTGCATCATATTTCATTCCACTTCGATATCTGGTGGAGTTAACAAACAATACCCAACAACCAACCCTTTTCAGGGCCACAAAATCAAAGAGTTTAACGATGTAATTCTTCAAACATATTCAAAATCAACAGATAGTCTAACGGAATCCTACGTCAACTATACGGTCGTGTCTCGGACACAACCCTCCTGTGACCTTTTTTTTCATCAAAAATGATCCTCTATCATTGTTTGCCTGATAATAATCTCACTCAGTCAAAACATACAAAAGCGTTAAATATATTGCATATTCCCTTCAGATGCATATATTTATTACATAACAGTCGCATAAAAGCTCTGTCTCAACGCTGCTGCCACACAAGATCGATGTTTCTATGCGCGAACATCGCCCGTGGCTTGTTGATGGGAGAATATAAACGGAAACAACTATACTATCTGTATCCTGCACGGTGGTCGCCTCCTCAAACCGAACCTAGATCGCATGTCGCGGTTATAAGGTAATATACTTTGCATTTCGCTGACAGCAAGCGTACATGAGTGTGTATCCACTAGTGTCGACATTGGCACGCTACGGCCCCTGACTGGTCGGCTGGCTGGTTTGTTATTTGATTCGACGAGGTTTGTTGTTGTTGTTGTTGTGCGCAGTGACTATGATGATGGTGGTTACGAACACCTGTCGTGAAGAGGCTTGACTGCATTACCTGGCCAACGCAGTGCGTCTACATAATGCAGATGATATCATTGTTGTGCTTCCCAAAGAGTGTGTGTGTTCCATTAAGAGTTTATGGTAAACATGGTTCCGATTTTAGTTTTCTGATGTCGATTATATGAAGCTTATATTTATTACTATCATGATACTAAACGTATACTGGCCTGCAGGAAATTAATAATGCATTACACAAATCACTTGATTATCCAAGCTCGGAGCTGATTGATAGCCGGTTGAGTATGAGATCATTCCAAATCATTAGCCGTGGGATTCTCGTTCTCGGTGCTATTGTCCGGCATGAGCGAGACTATGGTGTTCCCCATATTTGAATTTCGATTGTATTAAAATGATACGTGATTTTATTACATTATTACGAAATAAGAAACTCTGAGGCGAAAAATCTCTGGTTACGTCTTCCTTCGGAGCGGAAGTAAAAGAAGTTGGCCCGGCTCATGAGTTGTTGAGTCTGATAGGTAGGAACAGGTGGAGTCGCCTCCCTGATGTCGGTGATTGGCACTAAAGTGGCGGAAATAGGCCGACGAAAAATAAGCGAAGATAAAAAAAAAAAAAAAAAGAAATAAGAAATGATGGTTGAAGAATTTTGATTTCGAAAGAAAAAAATATACTAAAGATGGGAGGGCGGAACGCAATAGCATTCAAGATTACAGAAGCGTGAAACGTTTCCTGTATTCATTCCACGCTGTTAACTGAAAGCTAGGTGCGTATGCTAGCCCAAACTCATCCCCGAATGAGTGTACAATTGAACCAGCGTGGAGAAAACCTTGAAAATATCACCACTCAAGCGTATAGCCGAAAACAGTTCTCAAGGTGATCTGAAGAAGCGCATATAAAACACAATGTATTGGAAACACTGTATGTGACCTTGGAGATCCCAGCCGAAGACATGGCGTAAAGTTGTCGTAAAAATCAATCAACCAAGACAGATACTTCCAATCGAAAAACACACTAGTGAGCACAAACCTCCACCTTCGATTTTCGGTTGCGATCTGAACGGCATACCACAAAATAGTAAATTCATTTGCCTTCCAATAGCAGCCGGTTACACCCTTTATCGAGAGCTTGCTCATAGCCACCCCTCCTGACCATACAATCCATTAAACCGGGGCTATTTACAACATTCCTCACGCAAACTAACCGTTCACGAGATATGTGCTTGGCGAAGCGTTGATTGCTTGTTAGTGCATCTGAAGGCGATTGTGTCACATTCCAGTGATGTTGTTTAGCCCTCAAACGATTTAACGTCTTGTTTTATAAACCGCACAAGAGCCTCAGCAATTTATTCATGATATCAGTATGGGGTTGAAAAACAGATTAATTTGTGCATTCGTGAATGGTGAAACCACGCAGTTGCATCATCTCCACAAATGATGAACTCATATTGTTGATGCCCCAAGCACTTATCGTGACATCGACGTTTCATTTTCCTTCCTTCATTTGTTGAAAATTGTTTGCTCGGAGGGGAGTGCCCTTCCGTAATGTAGCCACAACAGTACAAATCATCATTCGAGTGTTCGCTCATCTCCATCATCATAAAGCTCTGTGTGTGAAAAGATCGTCATCGCGCTTAGCCTATATTAACATTTTTCTCTCGAGTGTTTATTTTTTTTCCTTCTATCAATATATTCTTCATGGTCGGCTTGGGAGACGAATGCCTCATTATGATTTCTTCTGTGTTTGTCGCGATTTGAATGAGTTGTACATGACGGTTAAATGCTTTTCGGGATACAGCTCCAACGATCACAAAGCAATGCCGTGAGCGTACGTGATCATCTTGAAGAAGAAAGATTTCCGGGATCATAAAGTATGCGACGGGGATGGACAATTTCTTTTGCGATGGACCAGACGGCCCGCCATCAACTTCAAGCATTGCATACTATCTGATGAATGTCGATTTTACCTTCCATTTGAGTGACGAGCAGTCGTACCTGGAAAAAAGGAAGAAATGACAATTAGTATTTTATTTTTTCATTGATAATTTGGATTTTTTTCAGATAAACGTAATTCGATTGATTGTGGTAAATTTAAAGGAAAGTATAATAAACTGTAGTGACTTGCATCAAAAACAATGTGATAATTAGGTAATTTGGCACCGATTCATAAAATCCGGAAGGTCATGGCATGGTTCAATGAATAAGGGCTTCAGAACTTGGACAGGTCAGCTTGTCTGGATATCATCCTATTTATTACCGTTAAATGGAAAATTTAAAAAAAAAGAAAACTGTTGGTAGAAAGATTCAGGGGTAGCTGTCGAACCATCCATCAAACAGCTCGAAATCTTAACGAAATCTGTAACTGTAGTTCAAGCTTTTAAGTCAAAATAGTTTAAGTAGGTAGGTTTAAGTTAAGTTGAGTAATTAAAATAAACAGAACATATTGAAAGTTTGAAAAAAAAAGATTAGATTGAGGCGAAAATCATCAACAACAACAACAAAAATAAGAAACTAATCAATAAAGATGTAGTTCTGTAAGTAAGGCAGATGACTTATAGTTTTAAATTTTTGTATTGTCAAAATATAGAGAAAATAAAATAAAAACTTGTCCAAAACAAGCAAGAGAAGATCGCCTAAAATAGGAACATCGTAGCCAAATGGTTCCGCATCCGCTTACTAAGCAAACGATCATGAGATCAATCCTAGAACCCTCCATTTTTCGTTCTTTTAATTGGCCTTTTTCAAGGATAGATGCGAATGAACTTCGTAGTTTAACCCTTTGCGGTCGTATTAAATTTGGGCATGGGTGTCGTACTGGTCGGAATTATTTTTACTTGAAAAAGTAGTGATATATGCAAGATTATGAAAAAAACTTTTTTTTTTATTTTTTTGGGAACTATATATATGTATTCACTTAAGAATGTATTCAATATGATTTTTTCTTCCAAAATATATATATTTTTATCAAGGCTCATATGGCATCTGTGGTGTTTTTATATAAAAAAAAAATTTGTCGCTTGAGAGACTTATGCGATTATTCAAATAACATGAAACATTTATGCAAGCAGTAGTTCTAATAGTTATGAACCATTTTTTCCATCACACCAAAGTGTTACAATGGCTAAATTTTGCTTTTATGATTTGTTTCCCAAATTCCTATGCATTCAACGCGTTATCTTGTGTGGGTGCCTACATTGTTTGATACTGAGTACCGTTATCTATTACTCGTAGAAACACCATAATGATTCGCGAACAGGTTTACTAGACATCAAGCTTCGTTTAGGTAAAGCATAAACTGATACTTGGTTGAGTAAAATATGAGATTAGTATGGTTTCTTGCTGTGGTAACTGAGAGCAGACAAACGACCAGAACGGTAAAAAAGGTATGGTGGCTGAGAGCAGACAAACGACCACAAAGAGTTAAACCCTCTAAATAGAAACAATCTATCAATCGACGAACATCGTCACAGTTCGTAGAGGTAATAAGCCTTTTTCAAGGCCTTCCGATCGAGTGAATCAAACCGTACCAGATACCAAAGTACGTAGAATAGAAGGTAAGTGATATTACCTGTGTATACACACGGAGCGCGCACACAAAGAAGATAGTAATAAACAATCCTCAATTTGTTCGATGTTCGGAAGTTTTTGCAATATTTCTTGTTTTGAAAAGTTCAAAAAATCGTAAAAAGTTACCAAATCGTTGGTTGAGCCGACGATAATCACGATAGTGTACCGCATTTTCACTGCAGGTAAGGTTTGATGTGATTTTTTATCGATTCCATACTGAACAGTGTTTGTTTACTCCAGCAATATGTCGAAGTGCAACGTCCCGCGATGCCGGAGCTGAAAAATTTTGAAGAAAATCGGATAACTTTCCACCATTTTCCGACCAACAAATTGTTGAGACGGAAATGGTTAAACTTTTTCGAATACAAAAGCTCGTTCGATACGCGAAACATATTTGTTTGTTCGCTTCATTTTTCGCCGGATTCTTTTGGGGATACTGTTTTAACCTATAATCAGCAAAGAAGACGTCTTCGTACTGGAGGTAAGTGTGTTTTTTATATAAATTGTGATGAGATAAACTAATCGGAGATGTTTTCAGCTGTTCCATGCATTTGCTTCTTGGATCTTCCAAAACGTTCCGTTTCAATGGTTTCACACGAAATTCCAAATTTATACATTCACTTCTTGCGAAAGTGCAAAATATTTATTTGCAATCACTTCGGAAGATGATCCGGGATGGAGAAAATGTTTTTCTCGTTTTCCAGAAACGCCAATTTGGTCCCTTAAGTGGCCCCACTACGGCTGAACACTCCAAACTGAGACCAATGAAAGCGTCGCGATGATTCATGATGGGTGCTTCAATGAAAGACAAAAAAATCAGCAGTGTTCATCTTTCATCATATTATCAAATTGCGGGAACGACACTGCTTCGATATAACCTCTCCACACATTTGTTCATCGTTTTTTGCGTTATTTTTATAATACAGATGCGATAATTTCACTGTTTTTAATTTTAAAATGATTAACTGTTGTTTCATCCCCTGGAAACATATTTTGAGACAGTTCTTTTGTTACAATTTAAAAAAATTCAAAAATGTTCGAATTTATATGAATTCAATCGATGGTTTATTACAATTTTTTGCTTTTTTTCTTTGCCTACCACTACTTGAACAAAGCAGGGAGGAGACTACCTTCTATTCTACGTACTTTGACCAGATACAACCGAATCGATTAGGTAGATTCCATGCTCGAAAGCAATACAGTCAAACGCAATTTGATTTTTGTTACCAGGAGAGGGATTTTTGTTGTTGGAGAGGGATGACTTTTATTTCGAGTGCAATACAAAATGGAAAACACTTGAAAGCTCATTGACTTTAACATAGAGTTTGACTTCATTTACAGTCCTTCATTGATCTTCAAATTGCAGAATCAAGCTTGAACACGACTTTTGGATTGTCGTATGTTCCATCTAATGAATCATGGTCAGATAATTTGCTTCCAAAGCAAAAGCATTTGAATTATTATTGATTTATTAATCCATCTGACTCATAGTCTTAATGAATATAACTTAACCTGATGTGGAGGATGTCTAGAGCGAAGGATTTTCTGTCTAAACACTGTCGAAGACATATCGAAATCAAACAAATGTGACACTTCGTTGAATGCTCTCGTTATAGTGGACATCGGCTCAAGGTAACCGAAAAGCGAGCGGTGGAATGGAACAGCCAGCATCTGACCCAAAGATCGTCGTTGAATCCGGGTGGGAGCGTTCAGTGACATTTTTGCAAGTAGGCTGGGACAGTCAGCTTCTTCATTCAAAATCTTCGCTGCAAAGACTGCTTGTTGAACAGAGCGTCGTTGTTCAAGGGTGTCCATTCCCAGCAGGCGGAACCGATCAATATAAGGAGGGCGAAACGAACAAATCGTCGTTGTATGCGTTCAATCCTGTCGATCCAAATAGCTTGATAGGGACTCCAAATCACTGACGAGGATTCAAGGATTGATCGAACCAACGAACAGTAGAGCGTTTTGAGGCAATGCATGTCAGTGAATTCAATGTGAGAAATGTATTACCTCATATCATTTATTAGAAAAAATCAAGTATCAAATACAGTAAAGCCTCGATTATTCGCGATATACAGGGGCAATGACACCACAGATAATGAAAATCGAAACAAGAGCAGTGCAAACAAGAAAAACGATATCCCAGCATGGAAACTATGTGAAGATCATGGCCAAAACAAAAAACAGGAAGTGGGTTATATCTATGGTATAACCGCAAGGGTGACGTAGGACTATCGTTGATTTAGAGATCATTTGTTTGAAGTTGAATCTAAATCCATTCTGAATGAATGAATAAATGAATATTTGGGGGACTTCGAAAAAGAGAGCGTTACGTTGGAGGCACAAGGTTTTATGCATCCAATATAGGATACGAAACCTTGTTCTGAAGAATAATCTTCAGAAGCTAACCTGCTAACTGTACTTGATTGACAAATCACAAACCCAAATGTATTATATGGATATTTTATGGATAGAAAACATTAAAATAAACTCTTTCGCTTGAATGTCATTTTTAATTCCAAGGGGAACTGGCAGATTATTTTCCAGCAACGATTAGATATTTCCACATTTTCCTCGATACTGGAAGCCAACCAGTGGTTAATACTAACTCGATAACCATCTGTTAATAGTACTTGATGAAAATTTTTGGTCACAGTGTTACATGGATAGAAAACATTCAAATAAACTCTTTCACATGAATGTATTTTTAAATTCCCAGAGGAACTGGCATATTATTTTCCAGCAATGATTAGATCTTTCCGGAACTTTCTAGATGCTGAATGGCATCCTGCGCGTGTATGTGTCGATCCTTCGCCGTCCACCTCCTCCAGCACGTTAGGCAACGATGTTGTCTTGTCGATGTCCTCTCGAAAAATGAATGTGTCTCACCACCAGAATATCGCTTAAGTATGCTTTTTGTGTGTGATTGAATCGAGAGAAGGTGTGGTTTACGATGGCAATTTGGAAGGCAAACTAGAGGGGAATGAACTCTCTGAGCTCGGAACTTTCGGCGACTGAGCAATAATCGATTGCGGGCGCATACAATATTGGATACGGAAATATCCTACTGATGGGGAAGAATAATCTTCTGAAGCTATCCTGTTAATTGCGATTGATTGATAAACCACAAAACCAAATGTATTTGGTCACAGTGTTACATGGAAAGAAAACATTCAAATAAACTCTTTCACATGAATATATTTTGAAAATTTCCAGAGGAACTGGCAGATTATTTTCAGTAACGATTAGTTATTTCCACATTTTCCTCGATACTGGAAGCCCACCAATGGTTAATGCCAACTCGATAACCACCTGTTAATAGCACTTGATTGAAACATATTTGGTCACAGTGTTACATGGATAGAAAACATTCAATTAAACTCTTTCACATGAATATATTTTGAAAATTCCCAAAGGAACTGGCAGATTATTTTCCAGCAATGATTAGATCTTTCCGGAACTTTCTCGATGCTGAATGGCATCCTAACGGAAAGAGTTCTGCGCGTGTATGTGTCGATCCTTCGCCGTCCAACTCCTCCAGCACGTTAGGCAACGATGTTGTCTTGTCGATGTCCTCACGAAAAATGAATGTGTCTCACCACCAGAATATCGCTTAAGTATGCTTTTTGTGTGTGATTGAATCGAGAGAAGGTGTGGTTTACGATGGCAATTTGGAAGGCAAACTAGAGGGGAATGAACTCTCTGAGCTCGGAACTTTCGGCGACTGAGCAATAATCGATTGCGGGCGCATACAATATTGGATACGGAAATATCCTACTGATGGGGAAGAATAATCTTCTGAAACTATCCTGTTAATTGCGATTGATTGAAAAACCACAAAACCAAATGTATTTGGTCACAGTGTTACATGGATAGAAAACATTCAATTAAACTCTTTCACATGAATATATTTTGAAAATTCCCAAAGGAACTGGCAGATTATTTTCAGTAACGATTAGATATTTCCACATTTTCCTCGATACTGGAAGCCCACCAGTGGTTAATGCCAGCTCGATAACCACCTGTTAATAGCACTTGATTGAAACATATTTGGTCACAGTGTTACATGGATAGAAAACATTCAATTAAACTCTTTCACATGAATATATTTTGAAAATTCCCAAAGGAACTGGCAGATTATTTTCCAGCAATGATTAGATCTTTCCGGAACTTTCTCGATGCTGAATGGCATCCTAACGGAAAGAGTTCTGCGCGTGTATGTGTCGATCCTTCGCCGTCCAACTCCTCCAGCACGTTAGGCAACGATGTTGTCTTGTCGATGTCCTCACGAAAAATGAATGTGTCTCACCACCAGAATATCGCTTAAGTATGCTTTTTGTGTGTGATTGAATCGAGAGAAGGTGTGGTTTACGATGGCAATTTGGAAGGCAAACTAGAGGGGAATGAACTCTCTGAGCTCGGAACTTTCGGCGACTGAGCAATAATCGATTGCGGGCGCATACAATATTGGATACGGAAATATCCTACTGATGGGGAAGAATAATCTTCTGAAACTATCCTGTTAATTGCGATTGATTGAAAAACCACAAAACCAAATGTATTTGGTCACAGTGTTACATGGATAGAAAACATTCAATTAAACTCTTTCACATGAATATATTTTGAAAATTCCCAGAGGAACTGGCAGATTATTTTCAGTAACGATTAGATATTTTCACATTTTCCTCGATACTGGAAGCCCACCAGTGGTTAATGCCAACTCGATAACCACCTGTTAATAGCCGCGCGTGTATGTGTGTGTAGCGATGTCTTCCCAGGGAACCGTTTGTGGCATCACTCTCCTCCTGATAGATTCCCTTCTGGCCTAGGGTGCACAAACAGGCTCTTGGTGACACCGTTCATCCGCGCTTTCATGATAAATAAAGAGCTTCACCGCAACAGCGACAACATGCTCCAATCGCTGTTCAATTAGAACTGAGTGGATTTCCGAGCGCCGCTCGCTTATATACCGATTGATGATTTCAATAGCCTGTTTTGAAAGCAATTTTAAGACTATTGAAACAAGTTTTTGGATCAAAAAGTAACAAGTATATAACGCGTAGACATTTTATCTTTCGAATGAAGTGTTTATCATACCATTTCGTTCAATTGTTTAGGAGCTATTAACGCTCAAAATCTCGGTCTCCGGCGTAACGCTTTCGTTTTCGAAACATTGATTTTACACCCCGGTATAGAAATGAAAGACGTAGTCCTACGTCAAAAGGAGGAGCCTGCCACTCACCGACAAATTCCGAGAAGGCCTATAAGAATTACGATGCGTAATAAACCCGTCTGAAATTGCTTGCTTAGAATTCACGTTCGCGGATAATCGGTGCTCTACTGTACTGTAATATGTCTTTCAGCCCAAACAGTAGAAAACGGTAGGATATCCAGAGAACAGAGAGTCATCCTAGACTCAAAACTCACATTCATGATCAGCATAATAACTTAAGAATCAATTTATTAAAGAGAGTAAATTTTATCAAACCTATCCCACATACCTTATTCCAACCAAACAAACCAAAACTGATCATATCGAAACTAGGCGCTGACAAAACAATAACATTCTGGGCCCAACACTGTGGAACGCGATGTACGATGGTGTGTTGTTGTTGAAGCTTCCCAGGGGCGTACAAATCACTGGTTTTGCTGATGATGTTTTATTGACGGTGATCGGAGAATCCCGAGAAGAAGTCGAAATGTTGGGTACAGAGGCAATCAAAACCGTTGAAGAATGGATGAACGACTCTAAACTGCAGATAGCACACCAGAAAACCGAGATGGTGTTGGTCAGCAACTGCAAAGTTGTGGAGCAAGCGAAAATCACCGTTGGGGAACACAGTATCTGTTCCAAACGGGAACTGAAGTACCTGGGTGTTATCCTTGACGATCGACTCAATTTCAAGAGCCACGTGAGATATGCATGTGAGAAAGCAGCAAAGGTCGCAACAGGGATGGCTAGAATTATGCCGAACAACGCAGGGTCATGTAGTAGCAAGAGGCGCCTTCTGGCCAGCGTATCCACATCGATACTCCGTTACGGTGGTCCGGTCTGGGTGGCAGCGCTCGAAGTAAGACAAAATCGGACGCTGCTAAACAGAACGCTCAGAGTAATGGCGATGAGAGTATCGAGTGCATATCGAACGATATCTGCAGAAGCGGTATGCGTGATAGCGGGAATGATTCCCATCGACATTATCCTGGTTGAAGATAGCGTACGCTACGAGGAAAAAACAACGGACGTGCAAAATAACAGAGAACTGCGAAAAAGATCACGACTAGAGTCAATACGGAAGTGGCAACAGGTGTGGAACAACACACCTAACGGTCGATGGACCCACCGACTAATTCCGAATATCACGAAGTGGATTGGGCGCAAGCATGGAGAAGTAAATTTCCACTTGACCCAATTTCTGTCTGGTCATGGATGTTTTAGGCGGTACTTGAACAGGTTCGGACACGCGAACTCACCATCCTGTCCTGAGTGTGGTCAAGTAGAAGAAACAGCGGAACACGTGGTCTTCGAATGTCCTCGATTTGTCCAGCAGAGAAGAGAGTTGATCGCTGCATGCGGACTCAATTTGAATGCCGATAACATCGTACACGAAATGTGTAAAAGCGAGAACTCGTGGAACGCAGTGAATTGTGTCATAGTCACAATAATGACGGAACTCCAACGAAAATGGAGAGCAGACCAAAGAATGAGCGTAGGAAACACAGAGCAATGAGTGCATAAGCACAGCCTCCTCCCGAAGTAATACCAAACGGTGGTTCCGGGAGAGAAACGGCATGAAGAAGGAGGTGGTTTTTGGTGAGTAGGAATCTCACACTATCCGGTCAACATGGCGACTGGGTGTCTATGCAAGATTTCCACCTTCTACAAAAAAAAAAAAAAAAAAAAAAAAAAAAATCGGTTCTCAAATGGGGATCAACATAGGGTAGGAGCCTGCCTGTTGGTCTCAAATGTTCCTATCTCACGCCTCCACGAAGATCATATGACGACATTTTTAGATCGGGCGTGAACTGGAAACACACACCTGGTCTTGGCTCCGAGAACGGGTGTCGAAAGTGGCTAAGTGAGGGGGTGCGAGCGAGTCAGAGCGCTATATCTCTCCCGGGGAAGGCCTCCCGGGTCATGGAGGCCTTGCCAACCCGCTGTCTCCCGGGCAAAGGAGATACACCCAATAAAATGGAGCTACGATCACGAAGAATAATTAGAATGCGATCACCCGAGGAGGGTCCCCGAACTGGAGCTGGTCCTGGAACGGGCGTAAGAGCGAGCGGCCAGCGGCTGGAGGGCGATGTGCAAGAGCGGGCCACCAGCCGGGTTCAACCCGAAGAGCTACCGCCACACGGAAACAGCAGCCATCGACATCACCCAAGAAACGCTGCGCCTACGAGACGTGTTGTGACTGCCAGACGGCAGTCGTCCACACTCGTGGGTACCACTAGGCGCCGGATCATGTGGACACACGAAATGAATGAATTCGTGATCCGCGCCTATTACATCTGCACTGCTTTGGAGACGGACATGAGTGGTCGCCCTCGAATACTAACAATGTTCGAGGAAGCGTATCCAGAGTTCGTTGGGAGGCTTGATCAGAACGCGATGAACGCGAGGCGTAGAGCGATAGTACGCAACAACATGCTCTCCCAAACGCAAATCGACGAGATCAAGCAGCAAGTGCAGAGAGAAATAAGCTCCAGGAACAACAGAGCAAGCGATGTGTCGAGACGAAGTTCAGTACGGCTGAGCAATTCATTCGCGAGTGGGGCACGCGAATCAGCACCAGTGGAGGCCACAGTACAACAACCCCCTGAGCCGGAAGACCCACAGCCAGATCAACAACTACTACGCGATCTGGTCTTCCACTACGACGAGGCGATCTCACAGTTCCGCGACACAGACCCATTGTCGCGCCCCAGGATCCCGAAGTTGCAGCATTCCCGCAGGCTGACAAGTGCAGTAAAGCTCATGAACGAGCACGTTCTTCCGCTGCACTTGGTTGATGCTGAGAACATGGAGGAGCTGCAACTGAAAGTTTACTGCGCTGCTGTGGCGACCGCCAAAAGTTTAGGATACCGTATTAGGCCAAGAGGCGGACTGCTCCAACATCTCCGTGAAAGGCGTGAGCCTCCATGGCGAAGGAGATTGGAGCAACGGATCCTAAACAAGCGCGCCGCAATTGGAAGACTGATGGCGTACAAAAGAGGCAGCAGATCGGTGAAATTATGTCGCCAAGTTGCTGTGATCGTGCGGCCTACTGAACTTCGCCAGCTGGGAGCTCACCAGCTGACGGAAAAACTCGACACACTGGTACAGCAATTGAGCGTCCTTACAAAACGGCTGAAACGTTACTCTGACTCTGCAAAGCGCCAGGAACAAAATCGGATGTTCAGAGATAACGAGAAAGCGTTCTACGACCACATTAGCGACGAGAAGCCCGACTACCGCGAAGGTTTGCCAGATATTAGCGATGTGACGAACTTCTGGGCTGGTATTTGGGAGACCCCAGTAGAACATCGCGACGGGCAAATGTGGTTAAGACGGGAGGAGGAGAGTTGTGGTGAAATTGGAGAGATGCCAGCTATCATCGTCGGAGAGAACGATGTCCGCGAAGCCTCGCGGTACCTGAGGAACTGGGCAGCACCGGGCCCCGATGGTGTTCAGAACTTCTGGCACAAGAAGCTGACCGTCGCACATCCAAAGATAGCTGAGTGCTTCAACAAGGTGCTACGTGACCCACACAACCTTCCTGAATTCGCCACCCGTGGCGTCACCTTCCTCCTCCCGAAAGACAGCAACACATTGAACCCATCAAAGTACAGACCGATAACGTGCCTATCGAGTCTGTACAAAATACTGAGCAGCATAATTACCGCCAAAGTTTCTGCTCACTGCGAACAGCATCACATCATCGCAGAAGAGCAGAAAGGATGCAGGAAAAATACGCATGGCTGCAAAGACCAGGCCATCATCGACGCAGCCATAGTCGGCCAGGCGGTTTATAACCAGCGGAACCTAAGCATGGCCTATATCGATTACAGGAAGGCTTATGACTCCATACCTCACTCGTTTCTCGTCCGGGTATTGGAGCTCTACAAAATTGATCCCTTCGTCGTTAGGTTCCTGCAGCATGCGATGAGGCAGTGGAGTACGTCTCTGCACCTCAGTGATGGAGAAAATGTGTTGCAGTCTAGAACGCTGCAGATAAAGAGGGGGATATTCCAAGGCGACTCTTTCAGCCCGCTTTGGTTTTGTCTGGCATTGAACCCCCTCAGTAGGACGCTCAATAGAAACGGTCATGGCTATAAAATAAGGTATGGCGACGGCGCCCACGAAGAAGTGACCCATACCTTCTACATGGATGATCTCAAGGTCTACGCTGATTCACGTCAGCGTCTAGGTGTAGCTATCCGGGTTGTCGAAGACATAAGCAGGGACATTTGCATGGAGTTCGGCCTCGACAAGTGCCGCTGTGTCCATCTGCTGAAAGGGCAGCTTACCGAATCCGGAGGTTACGAGGTCTATGACGGCGAGTTCATAAGAGACATGGTTCGTGGCGAATCCTATAAATATCTTGGATTCCGACAGCTCACCGGGATTCGCCACTCCGACATCAAGACGGAGCTGCGAGACAAGTTCTTGAGTCGAGTGAACTGTGTCCTGAGGACTTTCCTCAACGCGGGGAACAAGGTACGCGCGATCAACACATTCGCGGTTCCCCTGCTGACCTTCAGTTTTGGTGTAGTCAAATGGAGCAAAACTGACCTAGAGGACCTTGAGAGGAGGATGAGGAAAGCATTTAAAGAGGCCGGAATGCACCATCCTCAATCGGCACTGGAGAGAGTTTCACTGCCACGCAAAGAAGGGGGACTTGGAATAGTCGACATATCTGCACTGTGTGTTGCCCAGGTACGACAACTGCGCGAGTACTTCGCAGAACGCGCCAACCAAAACGCGCTATACCGGGCTGTCTGCGCCGCCGACAGAGGATACAGCGCTCTGCACTTGGCGCAAGCGGAGTACCAACTCAACTGCAATCTGCAGACAGTGGAGGAGAAGATTGCAGCTTGGAAGCAGAAGGCAGTGCATGGTGCCCACCCCCATCAACTGGACCGGCCACACGTCGACAAGGCCGCATCTAATCTGTGGCTAACGCGTGGTGAACTCTCTTCAGTAGTAGAAGCCGACATGATAGCCATCCAGGACAGGATAATGCCGACGAGAAACTGCAGGCGGTACGTCTGGCATCAAGACGTTGATGACATTTGCCGGATGTGCCATCAACCAGGTGAAAACATAGAGCACATTATGGGAGGCTGTCCCGTTTTGGCCAACGCAGCCTACACCGAGCGCCACAACAACGTGGCCCGTATTGTTCATCGACAACTGGCGCTCCAATGTGCTCTACTGGAAGACAACGTACCAAACTACCGGTACCTGCCTGCACCTGTCCTGGAAAATGACCGTTTCAAGCTGTACTGGGATCGCACTGTTCTGACCGACCTCTCGATCCACCACAACCGGCCAGATATAATGGTTTACGACAAGAGCGACCGCAAAGTCACCATCATCGATGTCGCTATTCCACTGAACCAGAATCTGGAGGAGACCCACGGTCGCAAAATCTGCAAGTACCGACCATTGGCCGTGGAGCTCAAGGAACTGTGGGGGCTAAGGGAGGTCCCAAGAATTGTTCCAGTCGTTCTCTCTGGAACTGGAATTGTCCCGAAGACACTTCTGGAAGCGCTAAAGGTGTTGAATATGGAGAAGGAATTGGCCGGCATCCAAAAGTCGGTCATCCTTAGCACCTGCGCGATTGTCCGACAATTTCTCGGTCAGGACTGAAACAGCACGAGCATGCAGATACGTGCATTCCGCAGAGCCTAGTCCCCCTTTGGCATTCAGAAGCCCGGGGGCAGGTGAAAATTCTGGCTAGGTTCGCCTAGTTAAGAAGTGAGATAAGTCTGCCAAAAAAAACACCTGGTAGCTATCCGGGTTGTCGAAGACATAAGCAGGGACATCTGTATGGAGTTCGGCCTCGACAAGTGTCGCTGTGTCCACCTGCTGAAAGGACAACTTACCGAATCCGGAGGCTACGAGGTCTATGACGGCGAGTTTATAAGAGACATGGCTCGTGGCGAATCCTATAAATATCTTGGATTCCGACAGCTCACCGGGATTCGCCACTCCGACATCAAGACGGAGCTGCGAGACAAGTTCTTGAGTCGAGTGAACTGTGTCCTGAGGACTTTCCTCAACGCGGGGAACAAGGTACGCGCGATCAACACATTCGCGGTTCCCCTGCTGACCTTCAGTTTTGGTGTAGTCAAATGGAGCAAAACTAACCTAGAGGACCTTGAGAGGAGGATGAGGAAAGCATTCAAAGAGGCCGGAATGCACCATCCTCAATCGGCACTGGAGAGAGTTTCACTACAACGCAAAGAAGGGGGACTTGGAATCGTCGACATTTCTGCACTGTGTGTTGCCCAGGTACGACAACTGCGCGAGTACTTCGCAGAACGCGCCAACCAAAACGCGCTATACCGGGCTGTCTGCGCCGCCGACAGAGGATACAGCGCTCTGCACTTGGCGCAAGCGGAGTACCAACTCAACTGCAATCTGCAGACAGTGGAGGAGAAGATTGCAGCTTGGAAGCAGAAGGCAGTGCATGGTGCCCACCCCCATCAACTGGACCGGCCACACGTCGACAAGGCCGCATCTAATCTGTGGCTAACGCGTGGTGAACTCTCTTCAGTAGTAGAAGCCGACATGATAGCCATCCAGGACAGGATAATGCCGACGAGAAACTGCAGGCGGTACGTCTGGCATCAAGACGTTGATGACATTTGCCGGATGTGCCATCAACCAGGTGAAAACATAGAGCACATTATGGGAGGCTGTCCCGTTTTGGCCAACGCAGCCTACACCGAGCGCCACAACAACGTGGCCCGTATTGTTCATCGACAACTGGCGCTCCAATGTGCTCTACTGGAAGACAACGTACCAAACTACCGGTACCTGCCTGCACCTGTCCTGGAAAATGACCGTTTCAAGCTGTACTGGGATCGCACTGTTCTGACCGACCTCTCGATCCACCACAACCGCCCAGATATAATGGTTTACGACAAGAGCGACCGCAAAGTCACCATCATCGATGTCGCTATTCCACTGAACCAGAATCTGGAGGAGACCCACGGTCGCAAAATCTGCAAGTACCGACCATTGGCCGTGGAGCTCAAGGAACTGTGGGGGCTAAGGGAGGTCCCAAGAATTGTTCCAGTCGTTCTCTCTGGAACTGGAATTATCCCGAAGACACTTCTGGAAGCGCTAAAGGTGTTGAACATCGAGAAGGAATTGGCCGGCATCCAAAAGTCGGTCATCCTTAGCACCTGCGCGATTGTCCGACAATTCCTCGGTCAGGACTAAAACAGCACGAGCATGCAGATACGTGCATTCCGCAGAGCCTAGTCCCCCTTTGGCATTCAGAAGCCCGGGGGCAGGTGAAAATTCTGGCTAGGTTCGCCTAGTTAAGAAGTGAGATAAGTCTGCCAAAAAAAACACCTGCATATCTAGAAGGCAAACAATTAAAAATTCTTCATACGACTCGTTTCGAAGGTTCCTGCGTGTGCTGACGGAAAGAATAATTATTTCACCAATTACTTCTTCCACCAACAGTAGACACTGAAGGTAAAACCGAGTCCAAAATAAGCAATGCCATTGAAAGTAAGTTCAATTGACATGCTTCGAAATGTTTGTACTCACGCGCTGTTTTGTTTTTTGTTTTGTTTTGGGTACAACATCATTGAACGGATGATTAAAAATGAAAATAATGTCGCGTGTGACATTGTATCAGTCTCGGTCGAAATCGAAAATTGAAAGAGTTATTTTGGTGTTCCGATTGTTTTCCAGTGCGAGAAAGTGACATGTCGATGCAGCTAATTGTCGGTTAAATACCGTTTGCAATTGAATTGTCATTGGCATGGGGTTCTTGGTACTCACGTCGGAAATTCAATTTGATCAGGAACAAGAGTGGCGAGATTGTTAAAATTGGTTAAATCTAGTGTGTACGACGCCCCCAAATGTTTTCGTGAACAGAAAACAGTTGTTTTAATTGAGCAACGAAAATCATCTCATTAAAAATGAAATGGTTCAAATACAATTCCAACTAAATTATTCTACGGAGCAGTTATCTGTTTTTTTCGCGCCTGAAAATAACCAAATTTGGCTGCGCGTTCACTTACTAATCGATCGAGCGTGAGTTCAAAACTCAGGACCCTCAATGGACCATCTTTGTGTTGCTATAGAATAGCTATAGTCAACGTGTGGCCCGAGGGCCGCTTTTGTCCAGGCAGGCTTTTATTACTTTATTTTAAACCATTTTGTACGTGTAACAATAACGAAAACCTAAGAAATCATCACCTCATTACCTTCACGTAGGACTACGTCTTTCAGTAATGGTTCCAAATCAGAAAACAGGGCACGTTTTTATGAAATAGTTAATGCAGCGTTCGTTCTACAGACAGTGTGGATAGAGAAAATAGTGCAATTTAAGGTGAAGATGGAACGAAACCGTTGTAATAGTATATGTAGAACCACGTGTAGCATTGGGTAATAGTGTTTGTGAGAGAAGAGCAAAGCACACCGTTTGTTTTGGTTTTGGTACGTAAAAAGATCAATTCACTTATCACACTGTGTGGCGCTTCACTGACACGAGTCTCAGAATACGTTTGAAAAAAATAACAATTCAATACTGAAGTAAAATGTATGAACGATATGTTCCGATGAACAATTGCAAATATAAATATATATAGAAGGTGCATTTGCATATGATTCTGATTATACGCGAGCGTAACATGAGCAAATTATAACACATGCGAATTGGGGCTCTTTTGGCATTAACAAGTTCTTCCGCACAGTAACTCGGTGTTGATAATTCCTTAATATTTTCCTTTGTTGGTCGTTTTTTCACATATTCCCGTTGGAGAGCTTTAACGCTTCTCTTCGTTGGTCGAGGCATTTTGATTGAATGTAATACTTTTTCGTTTACTATTTTTGACAGCAGAGGCAGCCGTGGCTGTGTTCTGAGCTCTGCAATACAATTTTCCTAGCCAATTTTAAAACTAAAACTTAATAATAGAAACATTAAACATAAAAATAATAAGTGTATTGATATCAACACAATTTTATTTTGTTGATTTCATGCCATGAGACGCTATGACTCAGAAATAACATTTTATTGAATGGTTTTTATAGCTATTTCGAAGATATTGTCTGGCATCAGTCAGAAAAATAACGATGCTTTCACCAATACAAGCAAAACCATTGAGAAAAATTGCAAAATGAAAATTTAACTTTCAGAGCACTAGTTCGAGTTTTTCGGCGTTTTTCATTATACATTGCGACGGCAGATGAAAATTTAATATCTTGTGAGTAATCGATTAGAGTTTGGTTGATATTACTTGATGGAGAGTGTGCGAAAACATCATTTTCTACACACTGTTTCGAAAAATTATTGTTTTTTTTGCATATCGAGCGAGGGGTGAGGGAGAGAGATGAAAGAAGTGAGCTCCATTGTGGCAGCCATTTGTGGCATCCTTCCACTTTAAGCTCCGTCTGTATTCGACTCATTGAGCATAAACTAGTTTTTCGCAATTTTACAGCATTCACGATTCATCAGTTATCCAGCTAACGACCAGACGACAGCAAGGTTTTCCAAATGGTTTTTGAAGCCTCATAATTCAAATCACAATCTCGCTCCAGCAGACTTTCTCAATGCTGATGTCAGACACAGCTGTTTTGCTGGATGCGAAGGAAGAATAGAAGCTAAATATCGCACACAGTGGTGCAATTTTGTTCGGTGGAAGTACCGCGTCGATGGAGAATGATTCTGCATTTTTGCACCACATCATTTCGGCATCTGTACTGTCAGTTTCGAAAACAATAGCGTTACGTTTGGATAACAAGGATTTGAGGTTTAATACCCCTTTGCCGGCTGAACAAATTGGTATGATAACCACTTTCGAATGCTGAAAGGTGTATAAGTGATGTTTGTTACTTATTGACCTAAAAACTTGTTTCCATTGTTCAAAAAATGCTTTGAAAGCAAACTATTGATATCAAATTTCAATTTCAATCCACAAAAATCTATATGCTACCGTGTCGAACGTGTGTAGTTTTTTTGCCTCAGAATGCATTTTCAGAATATGCACGATGTAAGCATAGTACAGAGCATGCACTGACAGATAGAAACAGAAGATAACTAGTAAATAGGATGTACCGCATCGGTTTTTATACTGTTATGTGAAGATTGATTGTGTATTAAATAGATAACAGTGGTGGGCTGTAAAACTACTTGGATATTCAGTAAGTTTAGAGTTTCAGTGTAGAAGTGTCACTCTAGACTGCAAGCAATCAACAGTAAAAGTTGATTCTTGGAGTTAATTTCAAAAGCTGCTCAAACTGGTGTTTTATTGTTTCGCGAAACGTTCGTAAGCCGTACTCAGTGAAAGTATATAGTCAACGGCCCTTGTCAGTGCTACCAAATGTGTGTACTAAAGATTTTCATTTATGAATTTATAATTTCGTAGTCCTACGTTAACAATGTGGTCGTGTCTTGGACACCACCCTCCTTTTTTGGCCATGACACCATACACGTGTTTGTGGGCCCTCTGAGAAAAAAGGATGAATACCGCTGTTATAGAATAACAACGTCCACGCAACAATCATCGGTGATGGAGATTGATTCACGGTCGGAGGTCTGGCCTCTTTTCATACATACAAGCTTGAAACTGCTCTGCTCCTCAAGAAACATCGGCCTGTTTTGTTATTAATAACACAACATATTGTCGGTGTGAAGTCAGACCGGACTATATGATATTTTTATGATTTCGGAAAAAAATGAACTTGAAGTTTAGTGATATAGAAGTGTTTTCGTTGATCAATCAAAACAATTTCGATCCGTTATTCTTGCTGTACGCTTGATTTTCTAATTTGGTATGTAACTTACAAAACGCATAACCAAATGCAATCAATAACTCGAAATTTTTAATATTGCGACTTGGCCCACTCTGAGTTATCATCGACCATATCAACTGTCTCCGCTGCCCGGTCTAACTGAACAATTAAACAGAAGGAATACTCCTAAATGCCTTAATTGCTACTGTGTATTTACCATATGTAATGGTTCAGCAAGACTACTCTAAATTGTTTCTGTTTAATTTACAATTTATGATACGATAAACATGCAACTTTTCAGTTTCCGTATGACAATTGCCAAATGTTTCGTGATTGGGGAAAATGGGAGACGATTGGATGAGTTAGAGTCTTTTTCTTGTCACATTGTCACCCGATACGGCCTGTCCGCACATACTTGAGAAGCTTCGATCATAAGTAACATTTTCAGTTAGCCCTAAATAAGCTTTATTAATGCTCATTAAAAGCAGTAACTGTAGTTTAACAGTAGGGGACATCGTTCAGTAGATATCAAACTTGTTAGCCGTGTGGTTGCGTGTCTGCAACATTTAAATAAACTGTACACTAAAAAAATCTCATCGTTGCTGACTCGATGAGCATCAAGTGAATGGATTTTAATTGCATGATTTCGGCTTTGCGAACTTGAAATAACTAATAATGAACCCGGTTACTTTTTTTACAGTCATCAGTTCTAGATGGAATAGGATGTTAGATTGTATTACGTGATTGCGAATAGAAATTAAACTTCGCTATGATAAGTGATATGGTGCATATGACTCTAGGAAGCCGGAAGCCAATCCCTTACATTACCAATCCCAGAATACATGAAAGTAAATTGAATTACCGATATAATTCCACAAGGCAACTTATATTATACATATTATTTTTGATAACACAGCTATAATCTTTTTTTTTAAATTACAGCACGTGGAAATGGCATCGTAAATTTGTACGCTGCTTCATTACGCATAGGCGCATTCCAATTTATGACATTCGTAAAAATACGGAAGACACTCCATTTTGACCCGAATTGCTGTTCGCCTAAACATTCAATCAAACGCTGTCCAGTATCGTAGACGATCGAGCTCAAGTCGATGGATGTTAAATCTTGTGTAACGACTATTATCGCAACGTTACATCGTTGACCTGGGTGTTCGGTCGAATATGTGCAGCCAACCGCAGCAACTTTGATCCCGATAGCTCACCATTACCTCCCCTTCCATTCGATGGATACGAATCGCGAACACAATTCAACCCATCGACTATTTATTATTACGAGCCCTCTCTCAGGCCTTAGGCTCAAAAGAATGCATATTTCCAGACTGTCACGCTTGGTTGTGGTGTAGCATAACGATGGAAAGGAAAACAAAAACTCCTATAAATTGATTACATGCATTATTCAATGGACTACAGAAAAACCGAAAGACCGAAGCCTTCACGTCAAGTGAAGATAAAGAAACACGATGAACACATATATCTGAGGACTGCAAGTCTCTATCATCGGCCCGACATGGAGTAAAAGTCTTCGCATCGTGTCCACGCTCGATCGAACAAAAACACGTTCGTGACATGAGCTACATACATTCGTCTCGATCTAACTGGGCTTGCAGATCTAATTGATGCTCGTACTGCCGTAGTGGTTCGCGAATGAGATTTGATCTGCTTCGAAGAGGATTTTTTAAGAGAAACCACGGATGGTGACGATACACGTGCATTTTCCCTTTTAATTGGTACACATCGTGCCAACATCGGTGGGAAAGATTCTCCGTAGTTTCAGCTCGATTGGGTGCTGCGAACATGAGCAGACACACGATCAACAAGTTTGCTAGCAAACTTGCGTCCTCGAGAGCCGACGATGTCCGCCCAAATGTCAAAAGTTGTGAGCCTCGTAAAAAATGTGGTCAAACAAGTTTCCACACCTGCTCAACACACTGATAAGCACTTTCAGTGGCCTTCGCGTGGCGTCAAGAAAACGGGAAATCATGTTGATGTGTGTTTTCGGTGATTGCCATGAACAATTTATTCGTTCATCAGTACGCTTCTACCTTCCCAAACAAATTACCCTTTTATGTCTTAATTGCATTTAAACGAAAAAAAAAACTGCAATTGCATCCCTTCTAACAGAAACAAAAACACCGATAGGTAAAGTTATCGGAAGTCGATCAATACGCCCATTAATTAACCAATTAGGAAACCCACGGCGTGTGCTAGAGTAGCACTAATTACTTGTTTTATTCTTCTGCATGCCGCTTTTCGCGAGCTAGTACTGCGAGAAAATTATTTTTCGTAAAGCAGCCCAAGCAAGTGCAGAAAATCGAAACCGACTATGGGCGTCGTTTTTCCACAATCTACAAATGCATCACAAACACTCCTAGAGAGAGCCTCCATTGGAGTGTAAATTTTTAATAGCTTCATTCATGCGGGGGCTCTGGGGGGGTGACTTCGGTGCGCGGCTAATCTGTGAAATCCGTGTAAACAGTACAAAACCGAAAACAAATGCTTCAATCAGCTCGAGGGAGAAGACTCGCCGATAATCGCAAGAAATGAAAATAGATTGTGTGATGCACATGATTGGGATAGGAGAAATGATCATCTCACTTGTCTCTTGAGGGCATTAAATCTCCAAGCACAAAATCGCATTGTGGAACACGCCTGCGGTTGTGGGAAACAAGCCTGTTTTTTGAGCTGTACCTTACATTGTACCGATCACCCTATAAAAATCGTTGTTCATTTTGGGGATTCAAATATGCGTTTGTCACGTTATGACGGTTGGTCAGACAGGTTTAGGGGCAAGAAAATCGTAGAGAATGGAGATTTCAATTCGTTTCCGAAACTCGAGAATCGGACCATCAACAACAGTCTACAACTTGCGCCAAGATGGCTAGTTTCTGATCGAAACAAAACTCGTTTCAGGATTGAAGTACCGTCCACACATTCCACCTCATGTACTTCACATACCAATCAATCACCTGTTACATTTTCACAGATTGTTGTTGCACTAAAAAGTTTACCGACCCTTGAAGCGGGCTCAACTTACATCACCTTTGGTCAAATAACAAGTGCAATCACAAGCGCGCGCACACGATCGGTGTCAGCGGTGTGGCGGCAAACTGTGGAATCGAACCGGTCTTACGAAACCTGTCTTCCACGAGTGTTTGCTCACCTATCACCGCACAAGCGCGCACGGTCTAAGCATCATTTAGATTAGCTCACTTTTGATGAACACGCATAACGACCGTCATCAAAAGATGAGGTAAAGCTCTAGTCAATTAGAATCCAAAACCGCTTCGAGACAGTTCTGTTTATTGTGAGGATACTGTTGATAGGCATACTGTGAATCGATGGGTAATAAAACTTCCGAATTGTCAACTTAGAACTTAGAACTTAATTGTTGACAAAACATACACCAAACAAGATTTGATTCAAAATGACCGGCAAATCACTGAACAGCGTATCACAAACCTAATTGGAATATCCACCGAACCTGAAGCCAATAATCTTGCAACATGACAACATTCGTTATCACACTTCGCGTGCAACTGAAAAACCTGAAGTTTCAACCAATTCCACACCCTCCGTATTCTCCCGACCTGGCACTGCCCATGTTTGTGTAGGAGACGTAAGCGACAAAATGAACAAAATCGACTTTTTCGCCGATATGCAATTTTGAAAAAAACTTTCCCGAAAAATTACTGTTTCTCCGCATAACAGACGTAGTTTCATACAGCTTTTGTACATCGTTCGAAAATCAACAATTAAAGGGCGAACACGAAATTATTGCGACACATTCAACAGGGCATCACTTTTTTACCATTGGGTAAAAATCAACCAAATTTTGCACACTTTCTCATTGATGTGTATTGTCTACATGCTGTCAAACTCGAAGTCGTGTTTTTCGATTCAACGAAAATGGAGGTGAACCAACGCGAGTCGAGAGAACTAATTCTTTCCAAACACCTGGAATTTCCTGACCTGTCGCACCGGCAGTTGGGAAAAATGTTGAACATTCACCATTCAACCGTCTCCAGAGTGTTGAAGCGGTTCCAGGAGCGGTTGACGTTGGAGCACGGCAAAGGAGCTGGAAAAAAACCGGGAGCTGGCTAAAAAGATCGGCATGTCACAGAGCTACGTCCAGAATGCAAAGAAGAGAGCTGGACTACATACATACAAGGTACAGAACTTCCCAAATCGCGATTAGCGGCCACAATCGACGGCTAAAACTCGGGCACGGAAGCTCTACGAGAAGATGCTGACAAAATATGGCTGCTGTGTGATGGACGACGAAACGTATATAAAAGCCGATTTTAAGCAAATTCCGGGGTTGGAGTTTTTCACCGGCAAGAACAAGTCGATGTGGACGACAAATTTAAGAAGAAGAAAATGTCGAAGTTCGCCTCCAAATATCTCGTTTGGCAGGCCATCTGCTCTTGCGGACTGAGGAGTGAGCCTTTCGTGACAAAGGGCACAGTAAATGGCGAGATCTACAAATCTGAGTGCCTCGAGAAGCGCCTTTTGCCGTTCTTGCAGCAGCACGACGAAGCTCCGCTATTTTGCCCGGATTTGGCATCATGCCACTATTCTAAAAGTGTCCTGGAGTGGTATGAGGCCAATTCTTTCCATTTTGTTTCAAAGCTCCCGCCAAACTGTCCGGAGCTGCGCTTGGTGGAGCAGTACTGGACAATAATGAAGCGGGAACTTCGGAAGAGCAAGAAGACAGTCAAAGACGAGAAGGACATGTTAAGAAAATGGAAACAAAACTGAGAAACTGGTACCGGATGACACTTTAAAGAATTTGATGGAGGGCATCAAGCGAAAATGCGTTCAATTTTACACTCAAGGCTCCATCGATTAACTTTTCTTTTGATTTTTGAAGTAAATATATGTATATGTAAATATATTTCCATGACATTTCCGGTGTCGCAATAATTTCGTGTACGCCCTTTATCAGTATTATGTGCTGTTAGCTAAATCTACATTTGAATCACATTCTTTGTAGAGTCCAAACACGCCTGTCACGATAGTGTTTTATTACTTAGTGTTTCTCAATAGATGAATATAAAAACCATCGAAACGCTGCTCGTATAATTACTATTTTCTGTACACAGCACTGCGATAAACAAAGAGAAGCAATTGTGTTTTTTAATGTTAAAATTACCTAAATTTCTGCATTTGAATCTTCAAGTAGATAATGAAACAACCAGATCAGAGTCCAAACACGCCTGTCACGATAGTGTTTTATTACTTAGTGTTTCTCAATAGATGAATATAAAAACCATCGAAACGCTGCTCGTATAATTACTATTTTCTGTACACAGCACTGCGATAAACAAAGAGAAGCAATTGTGTTTTTTAATGTTAAAATTACCTAAATTTCTGCATTTGAATCTTCAAGTAGATAATGAAACAACCAGATCAGTAGCAAAATTTAAGTAATATTGGTTCTTAGCATTATAACTCCTCGGATTCGACATCGAATTAATCCACATATTCGGCATTTAATTATACCGTTGGTGCAAGTCACTCCATCATCTTCATGCGATTGATCGTGATATCGGTAATCATGTTGCTAAAATTACTAACATTGCAGATTGCCTTCGCAAATTTAACTAATTGAAAAAACACGAACCTGCTTGTTCCCAGAGTATTCAGGAAAAAAGTACTATCATAGACTCGCAACAAATCCAGAGCACCTTTTCCAGACATTTCACTAAATTTCTTCCAACCTATTTTGATTTTATCCGATAACATCTGAAACTACCGACGGAGACATTTTAACTATTATCGGAAATGTAAATATTAACGCTATAGACAGAGCAACCCGGTGATTACGTCTAGCTATGCGAACAAATGTTAATTGAAACGATTGATTGTCCGCATAAATATACGTAAGCGTTTTCCAAATGGAAAAAAATATGTTTTAATCCGCAAAATCAACTAGGCCCTCTTTTTGCTGATAATATCCTTCAACTGGACAGATTATTTCATTGGAAATTTGCATGGTTACGTTCGCAGGCAAAAAAAAACAACAAAATAGCGTTTTCCCAACACTACGTTCGGGATTACGTCTCCTATGCAAACATGGGCAGTGCACCTTGCGATTTTTTTCCTCTATTCAAGAGAGACCTTAAGGGTAATCATTACAGCTCGGACAATGAGGTGAAGACAGTTATCGCGTCTTGGGTTGAAGAAAAGTCGGAAGTATTTTTCAGTGACCATTTTATATCTTAATGGTTAGTCAGAATAAATACATGATTTTGAAGTTTAACATTTGCACTTCAATTTATTTTTTACCCAATCTTGCTATTTGTTTTTGTTCTTCTACGAGTGTTGCCGACAGTCCAACTCGTTCTTTGATTTGGTGATTTGATTGATTTGGCCATTTTTAACGAATTTTAACTAATTCGATGTGCGAGTGTATCGAATGTCCGCGATGCTCGAGCAAAATTTTGTTTTGTTGCTCATCTTGCTTAGACGCATTTTGATAACTGAAGAGCAACCGTCAATCCAAATACACCCATACCTCGCTATACGGCCGCTGTTTATACGGCATTTCGCTATAACGGCCCTCTTCAATTAAGGAATGTTTTCGAATTACGGTCTAAATGTTTCGCTATAACGGCATGATAGCATGGGTTTACATGATTCGAAATCTGGGTTTACAAAAAAAAAAGTTGATGCCAAATGTCTTCAAATTGCACGAAAAAAAAAATTTTCTCGAAAATTAACTCTGAGAAAAACGTGTTTTTGGATGATTTTTCGGTTTTCAAAAAACTCAAACTTAGACGGCTGTCTAGTAACTAGCAAAAAAAGTCCGATTGAGCTGATATTTTGCATAGTGTAGTTTTTCGTGGGAATCAACATTTTTTTAAAAAGTCCTGTTTGAAAATTCGAAGGTCATTTTTTCCCATACATCCATGGACACTCTAATGTATTCAGCCTTTAATCTTTGACACATATTAAATGTAACATGGAGTTGTTTTATGTTATTATTTTATGTACAAATGAATGTACTTTTTATGTATGTGTTTTTGATTTAAATGGAAAAAATGCATTTTGAATGATTATTCATGTTACATATTTCAAAATTTGGAACCGATCCGATTTAATTTGTATTAATTTATATTATAATAATTGATTCCTTATACGGCTTTTCGCTTTGCGGCCAAATTTTGTGAAACGTATCTGGGCCGTGAAGCGAGGTATGGGTGTAGAGGAATTATTATACACACACACACCTACTAAGGGATTTTTTTTTATTAAATCGTTTATTTTTACTGGCTCAGTTACATAAGTTTAAAGGAGCCAAACTCCTGACTGTATTGTTACAAGTATATATAAACATTTTTCCTTAATTCTAATGTTAATGGTGTAGAAAACCGATTACTCGCGGTCTACTCGAGTTTAGAAGGGTGACATATTTTCTTCAGGAAAAGGAAGGGATAAAAGGATATGTTGACAATGTTCACTCTCACATTCACACTCACATTCATTACACTCAATTCTTAAGCCTATCTTATATCTAATATGTTTTTACATTTCACCTTATTCTATTGTTAATAAGAAGGGATTTGATTTCTCGCGAAGGAAAAGGAAAAGGAGAATATAAGGATATAAGGGCAATCAGACACGAAGATCGATAACTTTCAGGAAGACATATATTTGGGACATGTAATCAAGGTCTAAACCAGCCAACACATCTCTCACCGGCACATTGGGCTGCCTTCCTCTAGCCCGAAGAGAGTTTTCTAAATTCGATCTGGCAACAAGATACTCCTCGCACGACCAAACAACGTGTTCGACGTCGTGGTAACCTTGGCCGCAGGCACAGATATTGCTGTCGGCAAGATCAAAACGAAAGAGTAGCGCGTTTAACGAACAGTGATTGGACATGAGTCGGGAGAAGGTGCGAATAAAGTCCCGACTCAAGTCCAGACTTTTGAACCATGGTTTGAGGCTAACCTTAGGGATAATTGAGTGGAGCCACCGGCCCAATTCATCTTCGTTCCATTTGCGTTGCCAGTTAACGATGGTATTTTTACGAACTAAAGAATAAAATTCATTGAAGGCGATTTGACGCTGATAAATTTCGCCTTCAATTGCACCTACCTTTGCTAATGAGTCAGCCCTCTCATTACTACTAAGGGATATTTAGTTTCTTTTTTAAATGTACGATTAAGGTGAAGGTGGAAGCTAGCCATTGTAGTAGTATAGGTAAACCCTCGTGTAAAAATGGGGTAATAGTGTTTGTGAGAGAAGAGCAAAGCACACGTAAATAGATCAATTCACTTATCAGACTGTGTGGCGCTTCATTGACACGAGTCTTTGAATACATTTGAAAAAAAACAAATGACAATTCAATACTAAAGTAAAATGTATGAACGATATGTTCCGATGAACAATTGCAAATATAAATATATATAGAAGGTGCATTTGCATATGATTCTGATTATACGCGAGCGTAACATGAGCAAATTTATAACACATGCGAATTGGGGCACTTTTGGTATTAACAAGTTCTTCCGCATAGTAACTCGATGTTGATAATTCCTTAATATTTTCCTTCGTTGATCGTATTGTTTTCACATATCCACGTTGGAAAGCCTTAATCCTTCTCTTCGTTGGCCGAGGCATTTAGATTGAATTTAATACTTTTCCGTTTACTGTTTTTGAAAGCATAGGCAGCCGTGACAGTGTTCTGAGCTCTGCAATACAATTTTCTTACCCAATGTTAAAGTTGCTAAAACTTACATTATAGACCCATTAAACGTAAAAATAATAATTGTATTGATATCAACACAATTTTATTCTATTGATTTTCATGACATGGGACGCTATGACTCCGGAATAACATTTTATTGAGTGGTTTTTATAGCTGTTTCGATGATGTTGTTTGGCATCAGTGTCAAAAAAATAACGATGCTTCCACCAATACAAACAAAACCATTGCAGAAGATTGAAAAACGAAAATTTAACTTTCAGAGCACTTGCTCGAGTTTTCCGACGTTCTTCACTATACGGTGCGAAAGCAGATGAAAATTTAATATCTTGTGAGTAATCGATTAGAGTTTGGTTGATATTACTTGATGGGAAGTGTGCGAAAACGATCATTTTCTTCACACTGTTTCGCAAAATTATTGATTTTCGGGCGAGAGGTGAGGGAGGGAGATGAAAAAAATGAGCGCCATTGTGGCAGCCATTTGTGGCTAGCTTCCACCTTCACCTTAAAGGAAATGCGTCGGAAAAGTATACTAAATATCGATCGTAACACCCTTCAGTTGGCCTGGACCCATGATCTTCGATGCCTATGATTCTCGAGATAATAAGCTTTGACAAGTATTCGATGTGATTCTCAAGCAGTTGTCTTCAATTGTAAAAGAAAATTAATACTGACGACAAATCGTACTTATCAAGCACAAAGATCGACATATTCAACGCTCTTCAAAACAATGCTGCCGTGTTAAACTTGTTTTGTTGTAAGTTGAAAACCTTCACCTGATTTCGAAACAAACGAAATGTCATCCGTTACGCAGTTTGACGAAAACTATAAATACCTGGAATCGCTTAGAACCATGAAAAATCCAATTGAATCAACTTAACACCAGAGACGAGACATGACAACTGGCTTTTCACACTCACCGAACCACACACGTTTTCAACGTTTGGAAATGCTATAAGATTCCTGGAGATTATTTTCCCACATTCGTAGCTTATGTTCTTCGAATGAAATACTCTCTGAATAGTAACGTTTGGTTTACGTAGTACAGAACTGTTAGATATTTCGCGTTTTTCTCATGCTTTTGGCATCAAACCTAGTTCGATTTATTCGCATTTTAATGTGTATTTTTACTGTCTACCTTGTAGATTTGGTTGGAAGAGCATATTTGTTTACAACCAACAACCAAGCAGCAGCTGCTCCCTCCATTGGCCGGTCTCATCTCAGTTTACTACCACAAATAAATACCACTGATGAAGAGCAACAGCATGATAAGTATCCTTCCGACAAAAACACTATAAGAAATAGGAAGACGGTCTCCAGAACTTTCAATTTTTATGAGAATAAAAACTGGGGATTTAGAAATTCCAGAGTTCAAACGTAGATTCTGATTTCATACTTTAAATAAGGGCATAAGTGCGTAATGTGACATCTTTACACCTTAAGCTTCGTGCACAAATTAAGTAACTCGTGAAAGGGGAGAGGGTCCTGGTTGCGTTACGAGCTGCGTGTTAGGCACACGACTTGCGTTACATAAGAAGGGAAGGGTCCAAAAACCGTATGTTTAGCGTTACGTTATTTGTGCACGGCCTTTTGGTTGGCTTGGGTTGATTTTCTGTCTAAGTTGTTGAATTTTTCTTGGGTGCAACATCTTTGGAAGTAATGTAAAGTGATGTGTATCCAGGCTCATACAGTGATTAGCAAAATAAAGTGGTCACTCAATCGTTTTTCGTTTCATTCATTTTTTCTGGTTAAAATAAGAAGTAAACACATCGTAATCATGTATATTCTTAATTTTTGAGACTTTCAGCCTCCTGGGCTGGTTCGTCTCAGGGCCTTCAGTTAAGCTAAATTAAAGTTTTCCTGATCTGGGCACTTTTTTGTCACTGTTCCGGGATCCAGAAGAAAAATATCTATTTTCTCCGTGCAACATGAACGAACTTCAAAAAGAATATTTCTTTTTCTGTATTATAGTGATTTTCAACACATTTCGGCTGGTTCGTCACTTTTACTTCCATTTTTGGAAGAATGTCGGGAGTGAGAATTGAACTCGTGATCTCTGCATGAGAGGTATGGATGTTACCACTACGCCAGATCGCCTCCACTTTAAAAAGAATATAATAACTATGATTTTAAGAATGATTACTTTTTAATGGAAATGGAAATGAAAAAAAAATAGGGTGGGCACTTTATTTTGCCGATCACTGTATAAAGGAAATACTAATAGATAATCGTTGAAGTCGGTTTTCAGCGTCGGTGGGACTTATGGGAAATAGGCAAAGGGTACATAACCCCGTTTTGTATTCTTTTCTGGATGGATGAATGCGGAAATAGTGTCAAAAATGTTATGTCAATATTGCGTGATTCATACGGAGGTACTTTTGCAGCATACGTCATGTTCCATAGGTTGTTGGACATTAATCATGAAATGACTTAGCTTGACACACCGTCTACAAGTTATTCACGAAAATATCGTTGCCCGAATCAATGACGTAAAGGGCTACATGAAGCTCAAAATCTACGTGGATAAACTTGTGACAATTGGGGAATTGAAATCCAAAATTTATAAGTTACTTCAATAAGGTAACAATATTATAAGGGTGGTATCCAAGACACGACCACTTTGTTAACTTTGTTAACTTTAGTTGAATTTTTTGTGGCTGTGAAGATTTGCCATGGCTCTCTCTGGTAGACTTCAACAATCGATTTTGAAAACTAGAAAAACATCTCCAAGTCAACATCTGCTGTTGACTGATCGAGACTGGAATAGAAATTCTCGAGAAAGTAATAGAATTCACGAAAAACAGGCCTCATAGAGATAAGCCTGGATAGAGACCGCTCAAAAAAAGTCGTGCAAAACTTCACCAGTAGCTTAAAAAAAAAGTTCTCCTAAGAAAATAACTCAAATCCTAATGACTCTGTTCGTGATCATCTCGAATTCCATTTGTTTTTCTGCTGTTTTACCTGCATGTCGGAACTTGTTGCCATTAGAAATCATGTCATGCACAGCACTTAATGGAAGGAAAGGAGTGCAAAATTTGGATGCAAACTTGATGTTTTCGCACGGTCACTTGCGAACAAACAACAATTTACGTTTTGAAATAAATCTTATCGTAATGGTCCAGGATCGTGAAAACGCGGAACGTGACGTCAATTATTATAGAATTTAGAAATTAAAACACATATATTCTATTCTTTTTCATTTTAATAAGCGAAGATAATCATTTCTTCTTCTTGAATGGCTTCAACGTTCCCTGTGGAACTTTTGCCGTCTCAACGTATCCATTAACTAGCGTCATTAATCAATACTTAGTTGAGATTTCTTAAGCCAAATAACACGCCTAGAATGTATTCCGAGGGGCAAGCTCTAGAACACGCGTGACCACAGTGCAAGTCGGAGGAAATTTCTTTGACGAAAAATCCCCCGGCCAGAACGGGAATCGAACACGAACACCCAGCATGATATTGTGAGACGCTAACCACTCGGCCACGGGTGCACGAGAAATAATCACTTGCAAAGATAATAAAATGTAACTCCCTTCAATAAGCTTTTACGTACACGTTAAAACAATAAAAAAATAAATCATGAAACTCGCAATTAGCTGACACAGTACCTATGTAGTGCGATGAAATACATATCAAAGATCGAAAATCAAACAAAATGACCGATAACTTCATTAAATATATGTATTTTTCATATACACTGGAACATTTTACGCGATTTTTTTCCGTGATTTTCAGTCATCAGTCGCGTAAAAAAAAGAATTTATTGTATCACACAAAAAAGTCGCCAAAAAATCGTAATAAAAAGGAAATCTCACAAAAACATCATACAAAAAAAAAGCGTACAAAAACAGGTTTTCCTGTATCCATAGTCCTAAGTTGAAAATCCTTTGCATTTTCTGGACTCCTATATTGCCGTTCTACGCATAGTTGCCCCATGTTCCAAAATCAGCAACTGAGAAAAACGCAATCAAAGTTTTCTCGCAAATTTGTCTATCAAAAGCTTTAAGCATTTCAATTTAGCAATACACCGGATTTTTTATAAGCACTATACTATTGTTTAATAAAATGTGATGAGATCCCCTCACTAGATCAATTAAGCTTGATTACGGGTTCATAAATTCATGGTGGGACTGTTATGCCTAGAATATCAACATGTGACAATTGAACTTGTTGTTGATTTTTTATATACTGGGAACAAACAATATTTTTTTGTGTTTTTTCGAAAGATTATGCATAGAAGCATCGTTTTATGAAGAAATGAGTGATCTGCAACACCTCTGCAGAATTTAAATCTCATTGTTATTAGGCATTCGCTAACAAGGTGTACACGTGTTCTGTTAAACTTTTTCTTATGTGTTTGAGAACTAGTTCGTTCTTCCAAATCAGAAAAGAGTGCATTAGGCCTGCTGAAAGTGTGACATGAAATTCTTGTACTTGAATCGACTTATTCGATATGGATCTACAAGGAATACATGGTGGGACAGTTATGAATAGAATATCAACATGGGACAATTGAGCTTGATATTGTTTTTTAAAAGTTGGGAATAAACTGTATGTTTTTTGTGTTTTTCGTAAAATTATGCATTAAAACGACGTTTTATGAAGAAAAGTGAAAATCGTCGAAAAGTAACATGGGACAACTATGCATAGAACGGCAGTACAGAGGATACTATACGTTAGATAAGCTTAAAAGTATAAAACGAAACGAAGACTTTTGTAAATTATCATATTAGACTATATAATATTATATTATATTATATTATATTATATTATATTATATTATATTATATTATATTATATTAGAGATATATGATAAGTATGTCGCCTAGGCCCGAGTTGGTGTAGCCAATATTTGAAGTAATAATTCATCGTGAATAAAACTTTCCACAGCAATAAATAAAATTTATCAAACTTTGTTGAAATCGGAAGTGTAATCCGAGATGATCATTTCCCGATCAGAGGAAAACTATTGCTTTTATTCAACCAAAACAAAACTCACTAACAAAGTTCAATAGCTTAAATGGAACTCCAGCCATATCGCGCGGAGAAACAGGTTTGCCAAAGTTCATTGAATGACAACAAAACGCATAAAGCTGAGGGTGCTTACGGAAGCATTACACAAACATATCTTTTTCTCTCTCTATTTCTCTGCTCCCCAGCGATTATTGTGCGGTTTATCTAAGCGCATCTGCGAAGGTTCATCGTGCCGGCAAAGGTACCTACGTGTTGGTAGTAATAACTACACACCATTAAGGTGACCGCTGAGTCGTTAAAAATTCGAAATCGAAACCGAGCCGTTTTGGTTTATTTCTCTTCTGCTCGAATGAAGTTATAACTGCCGAGCATTACAATATGCACTTGTGTGCTCACTTCATTCGTGGTTTTGCATCCCAGACGATGCCGATGTTCATAAAGCAGGAGGAGCAGGGCCTCCCCATTGGTTGCAGTTGGGATTATTTTAGGTCTAAGTAAACGGAAAAATTTGGTAGGAGACCGTTTATCAGCTGCCACTTCGGAAAACCAAACGAGCCTAACCTACAAACCTCCAAAGGTTTCATCCCTACAACCTCCAGCGAAATCACCTCAAGGCGCCGGCCACAACCATGGACTGGATTCATTCAATACATGTATTTCATTGAAGCTGCCGGTGCAGACAATTAACGTTAATGATTTTTCATGAACATCGATCGGTGCGCTGCATGTTTGACGACTTTTGGCTTCAATGCATGCACATGCCCAACGAAACGAAAGACGCATCGGGACGAAGAGACCACGCTGTCACATGACGGTGGGGGATTGTCCTACTCCACGTGGCACCGATCGCTAGCTGCATGCGTTTTTGCGTGTTACGAAACGCGTGAAACTCGGACATGACACAAGCTAGTACCCATCAGTGCAAGGAAAAAACGAGTCCTAAAAACAGCAAATCGGTGAGCTGAACGATGCGAAAATAACCTGCCTCGTGTGGTAACGTATGCACATAATCAAAAGTGAAACACTGCGGCTACGGCTACCGCTCCGTAATCGAACCGGTAGTATCGTGCCAATTTGGGCATCAGGAAGATGGGCTGGGACTGGAAGTGATCGATTCCGTAGTAGCAGCAGCGTGAAACCTTCCGTACGAATGACAGCAACTCCGCTCTACCGGAGAGGGTAGCGGAAGATTTGCTGTGAATTATTTATAGTATTCATGACACTACGTTGGGTTGAGTATTTCTCATTTACAATCAACACTTTTCGTTGTAAATTTTTGATTATTGTGAGTACCACAAAACCAACGAGTTGAGTCCTGAACCAGTGAGATTTCCCCAACCACCCTCATGTTCAGATACTGTTCGATAATTATGAGCATGCAAGAGTGAAGTGATAACCATTCACCCCAAAGTAATTTATCATATCTTTTATTTTCATGCTTTGCATTGCTCAAAATATAAATAATTCAAATTACCTTAGACAAAAACAGATTCCAATTATATTTTGAAGGTGGCTCGATTGAAGGCAGACTAGAAGCGAACAAGTTTTATTACGAACCATGGCTATCCCCTTTCCGTTTTCAAACGAGACAAGACTCGATTGGAATGAGCTAAGTCGCAACAAAACACGACAACCTGTTCGACTTGACAATAGCCTCAGGCCGCATTTCGGTTCGTCTCGAAGGAATGTTTATTCAAATACGATAAAAAAAAGTTGTTCTATTAAAAAAAATCGAGCGATGAAAGATGTGAGAGGGAGCATCGTGAACAGGTTTCGCAATAATTCGAAATTCTTCAAATTTCCACCCAACCGCGGCTTCCTGATCGAACAGATTATGGGTCAGTTCACCCAGCGCTTTCACTTTTAACTTACACATGTTTCTTTTGCTGGTTTCCGAATGCGGCTAATAGTTCGCTCGATGCTGGCTTCAATTCGATTGCACAACCACTGATTGCTGATTGTGTTTTGTAGATCTATAAACTAATCACGTTTAGTGCGGCACATGAAGATCTCCAATCAAATGAGACATTAACTCGAATTACGAAAAAGAAAATAGAAGAAAGAAGGGGTGAGTGAGAGACCGATCAATGAGTTACAATCGTTGATTAGCGTTACCCTCACATGCCATAAGTCACGATTGTCTGTAACAATTTGTAGGAATCATCATCACAACGAGCACGTTAAAGCACCGTAGCATCCGAAGCATGTAATCAAAACAAACATCGAACAAAAGGTAATCAAGCGTTATTCACCCAACGAAAAGAGTGGACCTCTGGTAACCGGACAGGAACGTGTGTGCGGCCAACTCGACTAGGAGAATTCATTCAACATTGTGGGTATGAAGCTATTAGCTAATTGAGCATCTTTGCATATTCATTTTTTCCAAACATAGTCTAGTAAACATAGTTTTGCACTTCTTCCCTTGATCGGCATATCCTCCCTAATGCTACAATTGGGTTATTCGATATTTGTCGATTCAAAGTTAAGTATACAAAAATATTCATCTCGGTAAGCTTTATAAAATATCAAAAGATGTTTAAATTTGAACAATACTAAAATATGCAATGAAGCAATGAAGACACTTGTGCTCTTTCGCGCAAGGATTCTCATCATGGCTCTCTCCACAATCTGCGCAACGTTTTTTATTGCAACAATAGGCGGCCGTGTGACCGAGTTGCATACATTTGTTGCATTTCATTACCCGGGGTACAAACAACCGAACAGGTAAACGAAGTGCACCTATTGCAACGTAGTTTGGAAGGACGGAACCCTCAAAAGTCACACGAAAAGAGTTTGTCCGATTGAGAACCCTTTTGTCATTTTTTTGTGAGACAGATTTCAGTCGATCGCATGCAAGAATCTTCACAGTTTTTAGTGAAGAGTTCTTGAAGCGACCGACACCATCGATAATCTCTTTTCGAGTCAAACCCTTTTCGGTTATTACGCCGTCTATTTCGACGTTGCAACAGGGCACGTATACGCGATACTCAATCGCAAAGAGGTCGCAGCGCGTGATTTCGTTCGCTTGGGTCCTGCTTGAGACGACAACTCGTAGTTTGTCTGGCCCCATCCGTGTAATCTCGGTATCTTCGGAAAACTTCTGAGTAAGTTCCTTCGAGATACGAATGACATTGAGAGGTTTAGATTTTCGTCTAAAGTATACAATGAATGGGCCTTTGGAGCCTCTAGGGTATTCTTTTGGACGAAAATCCTGTTTTTCTTCAATGTCCTCATCTTCGGAACTTCCAACTTCATATACAGAAGTTTCTTCCTCAATTTCTGCTTCATCTTCCTGCTCTTCAGGAGGAGGATCGGTATCGGCGCTCCTCATGATATTATTCAATGCCCGGTGTACAAACAACGAGGGGAAAAAATCAAGCGTTCCTTAAAGGAACGTTCCAAGCGGACTTATGCAGAAATGCTTAAGAGTTCCGTTCCAACGACTCAGGACAATCCCTACTCCATTCTGCAGAACGACGAGCCTGTTGCTGACGCTCCCAATGCAGGAAGTTCCGGTACATCGCAGGGTGCCGTCAGGAAAAGAAAAATTACTTCTTTTCCTTCACTCCCCAGAAAGACGACCGAAACTTCCCAAGTTGGAATGAAAACTCGAATTGAACGTGCTGAGAATAAACCGAAGCAAGTACCTCCTGGTTTAAGCGGTTCTTCTACGCATCAGGGGTCCTCAGCACTGCCCGGAGCAGCACCCACCCCGTCTGTTCCATTTTCGCGGTCGAGGCAACAGTCACAATCTGGTTTGCTTGCGCTTTCTGACCTGGTGGACAACATTTTAAATGTTCTAAATATAAATGACCCTCTTAAAAGCATAGTATTATGTTTGCTTCCGATTGTGAGAACATTTTTGAAAGAAAAATGTGGTTTTTTAGCAGCGTTCATTTCCCTCGATGCCTGATTCAGTGCAAGAGGTCAAGGATTTGACCACTGTAATACAGTGGAATTGCAGAAGCATCATCCCTAAACTAGATCAATTTAAATTTTTAGTTCATAGTTCTAACTGTGGTGTATTTTCCCTCTGTGAAACATGGCTTTCTTCAGCCGACGAACTGAATTTCCACGATTTCAACATTATTCGCCTCGATCGAAATGACTCGTTTGGTGGCGTACTATTGGGGATCAAAAAATGTCACCCCTTCTATAGAGTCACTCTCCCATCGATGACAGGCATTGAAGTTGTCGCTTGCCAGACACAAATCAATGGCAAAGACTTCTGCATTGCCTCGATATATATTCCTCCAAGAACCATGGTCGGCCGCCATCAGTTTTTTGATATCATCGCGGCATTGCCGGAGCCGCGGCTAATCTTAGGTGACCTCAACTCCCATGGAACAGCATGGGGGTCACACTATGATGACAGCCGTGCCACGTTGATTTATGATCTGTGCGACAACTTCAACATGACAGTTTTGACGTAGGACTACGTCTAACCGGAAGATATAGGGGGTGAAATGGCAATCTAGGCACTGAACAAGTAGGAAAAAATGCAACATTTGGAACGCTTATAACTCGAGCATTTCTCAATAGATCGCAAAGGTTTTTGCATCAATTGATAGGAAATATATCTACGCATCTATCATAACGAATAACATTTCATTTTTCTTGAGATAAATAATTGAATAATTGTGAAATATCAAGCATTGTCCAAATACACTATGTGCCCATTTTTGATTGGTCCATTTTGTGCTCCTCAAATCGTACCGACCAAAACGGGCAACCAGAGCAGCAGCGAAATAGAATGAAGCACGATTGGAAAGGAAAAAGAAAAAAATGAACGAAACATCGGTCGCAGTCTCACACATGCGTAATTCTCGAGCCAGCCAGTCAGCTTAAAAATCCCCGCTCCGCTGCCGTAACGATCATTCTCATCCGAACCGTACACCACATCGTTTCGCATCACCTCACATCAACAAACCAACACAAGCAGCCATGGTTGGATATGGCAAAGGAGGAAAAGTGAAGGGAAAGGCAAAAATCCCGCTAGAACCTTGATCTGGAGTTCCCGCTCGTGTTGATTTGGAGTTCCCCGCAAGGGTAGCTAGGCCGAGCGCGTTAGTACCAGTGTACCAGTCCACCTAGCCGGCGTTATATAGCTTCGGCCGCCGAAGTGATCGAGTTAGCTGGCAAAGCTGCTCGCGACGATAAGAAAACCTGCATTCGGAACAGAACACATTCGGTTCGGTGGACATCAAGACAACAACAGGCAGTTGCAGCGAGTGGCGAGTGGCAAACGCAATCGCAAAACGGCATCAGGTAGCAGAAGAAAAAAGTTTGTTCTTTATACAAACTGCTTTAGTGGCAAATCCAGAACAAGGCGGCATCGAGGGCGTTCGAAATGGTTTTTTTCAAAACCACGAGTACTAAGTTTTCTAAACTGGAACCATTCCATAAAACAAGGCGCTTTTCAGGGCCATTAAACCTTCCAAAAAAGAGTTTAGGAAATAAAGTTCAATGCTTTCTAAAACATTATCCAAAATAATAATAAAACACAAATTGATGTTTTCATAATTTGTTTGCCAGGATCTGATGAGTATGTGAATTTGGCAGTTGTTCTGAGCTTATTGATAGTTGGGGACTTTCCTGATTATTCAATTTTCACCAATTCTTAAATTGTTTCCAGATTTAAAGTACAGTAATCTACAATTAGTTCGACATTTAGCTAATTGGACGGACATGTAATGCGACTTATTTAGTTGGACATTTTTGTAAACATAGAGATCCAAATTATGACCCCACATTGAAAGTCGACACTGTACCACTGTCATCGCAAATGTTCAATTACAGGTTAAAATTACCTCCAATCCGGCACTGAGTGGTGGTAATGCGACGTGCCATTGAATGTAATTCACTGTAAAATATGTCACAAGCTGGATGGGAAGAAATTTTCCAACTGTGAAAGCTGTGGCGAGTGGCAAATGCAATCGCTAAACAGAAAGGTTTAGCCGAACAAGATGGGGATATCGAGTGATAACAAAACAATAAACTCTTTAGACTTTTTGTGATCCTGAAAAGGACCTTTTTTAGCCTGTATGTGAATCCAACGAGCGAACAAATCGTAATGAATGTATTTTTTTGCCATCGCTCCCTTTTAACGCTCATTCGTTCGTCTCGTTGGACCCGCCCCTTTGGCTGAGTCTGCCGATTTGTCTCTATCCTGTGAGTGTGTACCGCTAGAGTATAAAACACGCGGACCCCAAAAAATATCTTATTTTCTTTCAAACCGTAAACCCGTGTGGTTGTACGGCATCGGCATCGTGTACTCAACAAAGGAGGAAAAGAGAAGGGAAAGGCAAAATCCCGCTCGAACCGTGGTGGTCTGCAATTTCCCGTAGGTGTATCCGCCAATTGCACCGGAAAAGGTAGCTAGGTTGAGCGCGTTAGTACCTGTGTACCAGTCCACCTAGCCGGCGTTATATAGTTTCGGCCGCCGGAGTGATCGAGTTAGCTGGCAAAGCTGCTCGCGACGATAAGAAAACCTGCATTCGGAACATAACACATTCGGAACATAACACATTCGGTTCGGCGGACATCAAGACAACAGGCAGTTGCAGCGAATGGCGAGTGGCAAACGCAATCGCAAAACGGCATCAGGTAGCAGAAGAAAAAAGTTTGTTCTTTATACAAACTGCTTTGGTGGCAAATCCAGAACAAGGCGGCATCGAGGGCGTTCGAAATGGTTTTTTTCGAAACCACGAGTACTAAGTTTTCTAAATTGGAACCATTCCATAAAACAAGGCGCTTTTCAGAGCCATTAAACCTTCCAAAAAAGAGTTTAGGAAATAAAGTTCAATGCTTTCTAAAACATTATCCAAAATAATAATAAAACACAAATTGATGTTTTCATAATTTGTTTGCCAGGATTTGATGAGTATGTGAATTTGGCAGTTGTTCTGAGCTTATTGATAGTTGGGAACTTTCCTGATTATTCAATTTTCACCAATTCTTAAATTGTTTCCAGATTTAAAGTACAGTAATCTACAATTAGTTCGACATTTAGCTAATTGGACGGACATGTAATGTGACTTATTTAGTTGGACATTTTTGTAAACATAGAGATCCAAATTATGATCCCACATTGAAAGTCGACACTGTACCACTGTCATCGCAAATGTTCAATTACAGGTTAAAATTACCTCCAATCCGATACTGAGTGGTGGTAATGCGACGTGCCATTGAAAATAATTTACTGTAAAATATGTCACAAGCTGGATGGGAAGAAATTTTCCAACTGTGAAAGCTGTGGCGAGTGGCAAATGCAATCGCTAAACAGAAAGGTTTAGCCGAACAAGATGGGAATATCGAGTGATAACAAAAACACAACACCAAAGTTTCTTTTCAGAACCATCAACATATTCATAAAGAGTAAACAGTAAACTAATCCATTTTTCAGGTAGATAGGTAGGTATTCACGTAGGTGAAGAAAATAAAACAATATATTTAAAATATATATTTAACAAAAGCTGTCCCCTTTGTATAGTCCTACGTCACTCCGGTTATGTCCCCGACATTACCCACCCGTCTTTTAAATACAGGGGAAGCAACTAGGATAGCCAACCCTCCTGCACGGGCAAGTATGCTAGACATATCACTTTGCTCTTCTTCATTATCTCTGGATTGCACGTGGAAGGTAATCCAAGATCCCCACGGTAGTGATCACCTGCCAATAATTTTATCGATCGCCAATGAATCAGGTTCTCGTGAGTTAGTCGATATTGCGTATGACCTCACGAAAAATATTGACTGGAGAAAATTTGCAGAAATAATATCTGAAGCACTTGTTTCAATGCATGAACTTCCTCCACTCGAAGAGTATAACTTTATGTCGAGTTTGATTTACGAAAGCGCACTTCAAGCTCAAAAGAAACGTGTTCCTGCTACCACTTTCCGACGTCGTCCTCCATCACTTTGGTGGGACAAGGAGTGTTCAAAGGTCTACCTTGAAAAATCATCCGCTATCAAAAAATTCAGGAAAACTGGATTAGTGGAATGGTTTCGAAAGTACCAAGCTCTAGAAGCCAAACTAAAAGGTCTGATTAAAGCAAAAAAGCGTGGATATTGGCGGAAGTTCGTCAATGGTTTGTCAAGGGAGACAGCTATGAGCACTCTTTGGAATACGGCTAGGAGAATGCGTGGCTGGAACCATACAAATGAAAGTGAGGAATACTCTGACCGTTGGATTTTCAAATTTGCAAGAAAGGTTTGTCCCGATTCCGTTCCTGCACAAAACGTCGTACGCGACATTCCGCTCCAAGGCGATTATGAGAATTTTTCGATGGTAGAATTCTCAATTGCACTTCTCTCATGTAACAATTCAGCTCCGGGGTCGGACAAGATTAAATTCAACTTATTGAAGAATCTTCCCGACTTGGCAAAACAGCGTTTGCTGAACTTGTTCAACAAGTTTCTGGAGCTGAATATAGTCCCGCATGACTGGAGACAAATGAGAGTGATAGCCATACGAAAACCCAACAAGCCGGCTTGCGATCACAATTCGTATAGGCCGATTGCAATGTTATCCTGTATTCGTAAAATGTTAGAGAAAATGATTCTACTTCGTTTGGACAAGTGGGTTGAAACGAACAATTTGCTGTCAAATACGCAGTTTGGCTTCCGCCGAGGTAAAGGGACGAACGATTGTCTCGCGCTGCTATCTTCTGAAATCCAAATCGCATTTGCTCGCAAAGAACAAATGGCTTCCGTTTTTCTCGATATCAAAGGGGCATTTGATTCAATTTCCATGGAAATTCTCTCAGAGAAACTTCATAATCGTGGACTTTCGCCAATTCTGAATAATTTTCTGTACAATTTACTCTCAGAAAAGCACATGTTTTTCAATCATGGCAGCTTGAAATCTTCTCGATACAGTTTTATGGGCCTGCCACAAGGCTCCTGCCTAAGCCCCCTCTTGTACAGTTTTTACGTCAATGATATAGATGATTGTCTAACTAGAGATTGCACGTTGGGACAACTTGCAGACGATGGAGTTATTTCCATCACGGGTACTAATCCCGCCGTTCTGCAAAAATCCTTGCAAGATACCCTCATCACGTGGGCTCTCAAGCTGGGTATCGAATTCTCTACGGAGAAAACCGAAATGGTCGTTTTTTCTAGGAAGCACGAACCCGCCCAATTCCAGCTTCACCTATCCGGCAAAGCGATCAGGCACTGGATGTTTTTCAAATACCTTGGAGTATATTTTGACTCTAAATGTACCTGGGGAATACACATTGCGTATTTGAAACAGAAATGCCAGCAAAGAATCAATTTTCTCCAAACAATAAACGGAACATGGTGGGGCGCCCATCCAGGAGACCTCATTCAGTTGTACAAAACAACGATATTATCAGTGTTAGAATATGGCAGTTTTTGCTTCTGATCAGCTGCCAGGATTCATATTCTCAAGCTGGAGAGAATACAATATCGTTGCTTGCGTATAGCCATGGGGTGTTTGCATTCGACACATACGATGAGTCTCGAAGTTTTGGCAGGAGTACCCCCGCTTACTCTTCGGTTCACAGAATTATCCTACAGATTTCTCATCCGTTGCAAGATCATGAATCCATTGGTGATTGATAACTTTGAAAATCTACTCCAACTGACTCCTCAGTCAAGTTTTATGTCTTTATACCATGAGTACCTTACCCATGAAGTGCACCCTTCACCGGGCATCTCCAACCAAGTTTGCTTCCCATACTTTTGCAATTCTTCTGTCAATTTTGATCTGTCCATGCGACAAAAGATCCATGGAATCCCAGATCATCTACGCTCCGATTATATTCCGGAGATATTTTCGGCAGAATATGGGAAAGTTAGATCTGATAAAATGTTCTTTACTGACGGTTCATGCATAAACGGGTCCACTGGCTTCGGCATCTTCAATGAAAATTCCAGTGCCTCTTTCAAAAAACTCAAGCTTCTCAAAGATCCTTTTTCCGTGTATGTCGCTGAACTGGGTGCGATATACTACGCTTTAGGGATCATTGAAACATTGCCCATCGACCATTATTTTATTTTTTCAGACAGTCTCAGCTCAATAGAGGCAATCCGCTCAATGAAAGTTGATAAACGCTCATCTTATTTCCTAACAAGAATAAGACATCTATTGAGTGTTTTGGTCGAAAAATTATTCAAGATTACCTTAGCATGGGTTCCCTCTCATTGCTCGATTCCGGGGAATGAGAAAGCGGACTCGCTAGCTAAGGTGGGCGCTTCAGAAGGCACACTTTTTGAAAGGCAAATTGCTTATAACGAATTTTTTCACATTCCTCGTCAGGACACACTCGTTAGTTGGCAGCGCATGTGGAGTGAAGATGAGTTCGGTCGTTGGTTACACACGATTATCCCTAAGGTTTCGACGAAGGCTTGGTTTAAGGGATTGAATGTCGGTCGTGATTTCATTCGCGTGATATCTCGGCTTATGTCCAATCACTACAACCTAAACGCGCATCTCTATCGCATTGGGCTCGCAGCAAACAATCTTTGTGATTGTGGCGATGGCTACCACGACATCGAGCATATTGTCTGGTCGTGTATCCGGTTCCATGCTGCTCGCTCTCAGCTCTCTAGAGCACTGAGAGCAAAAGGCAGACAATCGGATATCCCCGTCCGGGATATCTTAGGTAGCCGTGATCCTGATCTTCTGCTTCATCTATACCTGTTCCTCAGAAACGCCGATGTCAACGTTTAATGATGTTTCCTTCGTTGTGTCCCTGTTTCGTATCCCTCCTATCTGATCTATAAACTTTTACTTAGTCGCGGCAATACATACACACACTCTTTACAGATACACGGGCCAAAGGTTGTGCAGTCCACTGATGATTCAACAAAAGCCAAAGGTTGTACCGCTCATGACAACTCACACGAGCTGATGATTGCGCCGGCTAGTGACCATTCTATCCTGGATTCCTCGAGAAGACGCACCACGCTAGATATGGGGTACAGACTAGGGGGGCGTTGCTGATTAATGGTCAGCTGCATCCCAATAGGAAGTATCCCGTGTCGGGCACAGGTACAGATCATTGAAGACAGCAACATCACAATTACGAAAACACTTGTAATACTAACCTTGAGCCAACCGCGAGTAATCGGTTACATATTACTAACATAGTTATAAGGCAAACATTGTCGAAATATTGAACTCCCGGCCCCGTCAGGTTGACGCCATATGAGCCTTAATAAAAATATATATTTTGGATAAAAAAAAAAACAAATGAAATAGATATTTATAATTATCAAAACTAGGTTTAGAACAGTTATGTTGTGAGCATGAGCTTAAGCTTGGGTAGATCGTACAATTCGTAGTTGCTCTCCGTGATTGACCAGAACCAGCGAAATTGCACAAATAACACACTGAATGACGCTTGGGAGTAGCGAATCATTCTAATTGTGCAAGAATCGGTGATTCGAGCTTTGAATAGTCAATAACGACGCCGGCCACGTCCTTACAGTCACCAGAGGGAGGGAAGGAATGTTAGTATGATATTCGCCAGAGGCCAGAAGGGTCGCCTCTATAGCGTGGTTCCCTAGCGATTATCGTGGGAGGGATAGTTGTTAGTGGGATGAGGTAAGAATCAGGATTCACAGAGGTAAGTGATGTGATTATATAGACGCAAGCTATCGGTCACTAGGCGAAACTATATATTGTAATATATTCTATTATTTATCGCAAGTACGAAAGTGGAGAACAAACTATGGGGAACCTGAGAAGGCATCAGTTTAGAACAATTATGTTGTGTGCTGAAACTAGATAACTCGTAAAATAAATTTAATTTTATTATTTTATCAGTGCCTTGAGTAGACACATTATTTTGCATTTTTATGATAATGCTGATAATGAGTTGAAGTAATCGTTGAAGGATGAACACGACCATTACTTGGCGCAAAAGGATAGAGTTAGATAACAAAAGCGGAATGATAAACAGCTAGGCACATCGTCAAACGGTATGCTCATCTGTTCGATCTACAGCAAGTTTTTCTTGTATCTTATGATTCAAGGAACAATGCTCTCTTTTACAAGCGTTGATTTGCGACGTATAACTTTACGATTTACAATATGACACAAGGATATTGTTTCGTGTTGAATGAAACCGAACTAGATCGAGGTAGTTGTGAAATCGCTAGCAGCATTCATGTTTTCTTGAAGTCGCTTCCTGTGAAAACATCGGAAGTTACGTTCTACAGTGATCGATGTGGTGGCCAGAATATGAACACGTTCGTTAGTGCTATGTTCATGCTTGCCATACAGGAGATAGACAACATTGAGAAAGTCGATCATAAATTACTCGTGTGTGGTCAAATTACTGAATGTGATTCAATGCATTCGACTATCTGGTAGCTGGTAGAGCAAGGAGGGAGAACGATAAACCTTATGTGCGGCATGATTCGAACCAGGAGCAGATAAAATATTCCAGAACCTTCTTTAAAAAACACATGACTGCGCGTAAAAAGGACATCAGAGGAGATATCGTTTCGTGGCCTAAGATGGTATGGATGCGTTTCTTGAAATTTGAGCCATAGAAAATGGCATTCAAATCTTCGTTTGAAGAAGATTTTCGAAACATTGATTTTAATAAGCTGAACTAAAGAGAATTTCAGAACCCACTACAGCAGCTTTCCGCTCACCAATTCCTATCTCGACAGCAAAATAATTCGTACTCAAGTCTCTCTTCACCTTGAAACCACCAGCTCTTAAGGATCGTTTTAACCCTTTCATTACGGCAGTGTGCTCCGCCAAAGTGCTACCCCTGTACGGAGCACTGCGCCGAAAAATATGCACATCGCGCTGGTGTGATCGAAAAACAGTATGAATTTCATGTCATCTAAAGACGACGCTCGTACACACAGCTCGTCGCGCGGATGTCGTCTATAGACGACGCTCGTAACGAAAGGGTGAAACATTTTTATTTTACTCCGTCACACAACAATAAAGTCAATGACGAAGATGATATTAAAGAGAATGATGAAAGCTTTTGATATGTGATTCAACCTTTGAACATGTAAATAAAAAAAATATCAAGCTTGTGTTCCATACTACAACTATGTAATTATGGATCTTTCAGAGGATTGCAGTTTTGAACGGGACGGTATCGTTTTTGCGACCATTTTGGATTGTCCCGTCTTTTTATTAATTTATACCGTATTTTGAACTTCTCACCAAAGATTATTTAATGACCTTTCTAACATTTATTCGCTTTTTGTTAAAAGAGATAATGTATCTGCCATTAAGGTTGTTGTTAATATCGATTATTGTTTTAAAATCATCAATGGAAGAAGTATTTTTGACTGGTGAGGTGCAAAGTGTTCTTGAAAATTATAGAGGGATTTATCCAAGAAAAGACCGCGTTGTTTTGACTCATTTTTGCAAAAACGATTATTAATCAGACTCATTACCTCAGACTTATCATCTAACGTTTACAGAGTCAAATTTCACCTTAAAATAAAACTTATTTTCTATATAATTAAGACTAATAATTCAAAAATTGCTAAATCTAACACTACACCCAAACTAGCGTTGGCAGAAAACATGCCATCTTTGGCGGAAAAGATGCCATTTCCTGGTCATGAGAGTCAAATGCGCAAATAATGAGCTATTTTGAAGCTTAAAAATGGTTCGTATGTATGCGAGCCGACATCTCTTTCTGTTTTCTTTTCTCTTTTCATTTGGGATTATGCAAAAAAAAAGTCCATTGGACGTCAATGGGGGTCGAACCAAGGCCGGCTGGAATGCAAAGTTACTTTACACGACCACGCTATCCATATAGCTGCCAGCGCTATTATAAAGGAGCTTGATAATATTACACCTCATCATAAAATGAAGTTGTAAGGTGTTTTCTGAGCCGATAAAGAAGAACATGAACGAGAATATATCTTTCTCTGTCTGGGCCGTGTATTTGGCAAACTATACGAAAAGCTTTCATATGCTTTCATTTAAATGTGTCTCCTGTTTCGCTCCCTCAAATTGGCTCTAGCATATATATTATACAAATGATATACATGTATTGGGGAGTAGAACATTTTATGTTATATTTCAGCTCATTTAATGTAATAAATCGGGATGCAGAAAATGTGCTAAAAACTTTAACTTTGGGTGTAGATTGATTAGACAGGATTAGGATTTAGGACTAGCATGGAGCGAGTGAGGTAGTTTGATTTGATGAGGAAGGAAGGAATCAAATAGTGATTTCTTTTGAGAAATTGGTAAATCAGACCGCGTTGTTGACGCAGTACTATGGAATTATTTCATTCAATTCCCCGATTCTTAAAGCAATTCGAACGGGTTTAAACTGTGTGATTACTACAGGAAGCACGTTTCTAGCAGCTCAGGCATAAGAATTGAAAGAACACCTGAACATGTGGAACGAATAAGACATCCAATTGAATAGTCATTGGACGTAAATATGTTGTTGCTACGCTTTGAGATCCATCTCTACAAAATCATATCAACTCAAGAATTAAATGGAAGTGATCATACCAGTAGTAAAAAATTTTGAGAAGATTCAGATATCCCCTAAACACGCGTTTTCATAAATAATGATAAGAACTGCTTCCACCTGAGGGGGGTTTTAATAAACAAGTAGAACTTTCTGTGTTGGGTGACTGCTAATCGAAAGGAACCCAGTGTACTATATTTTCACTCTCCAAAGAACACAGTATACAAATTTTGAACAGTTTAAGCATCTGAGACCGATTCAGCGCGTGGAACGATTTCACTTTGAAAGTTTGTGTTTGTTTGTGCAAAACCGTTGTGTGTGGCATCAACATTAGGCGAGACTGCTGACTGCTCGCTGGTTGGAGCAAGACTTATGGCTTATTCATATACAATAAGCTGTAAACGGACGGGATTAGTTTGCAATATTTCCTCTCTCCACAGTGACCGTACGAACCAACGCAGCATTTACATTTCTAGCTTCTATTTCTATAACTATACCTCACGGTTGCACCCATTCTCAGAAATAAAAATTATGGGTAGGTAAGGACAGAAATTCACAGAGCAAATGTATGGGAAACTGATTATGCCTCCAATTTTTGTTAACATATCAACCAATTATTAGAGAATTTCCAATCCGATTGATTCACAGCAAAAATAGTTATTAACTATAAAACTATTTCATAAAAACGTGACATGTTTTCTGATTCAGTACCCTTACTCTAAAAAATTTCCTACGTCAAAACTAGTTGATTCAGGTGAAATACTGGCAAAATTTCATAAAAGTATGACAAAATTTTACGATACTGTGTTGGAGTACATTGAAAATAAAAATAAAACATAACAGTATTATATATTAGTATTGAACTATTTGAAAAAAAAAATTTACCCCTGGCCAGAAATAAGCATAGTTTCGGTGACCGGTACTGTGAGAAAAATACCATATTAGAGCTTTCGTGGATGCCATTCCATGTTCTTGAAACATGGTCAAATCTTCAAAGCCATTTTTCTCAAAACATCGACCATTCACTGATGTAAAATGCTTTTTTCTTATTTTAAGCTGAATAATCATGACTGGAAACAATTTATATTGATTAATCTGTCTCTATTCAATAAATATTAACAGTCAAAAGTAGCCCGGGGGGATTATATGATTTTTGTTATTTTAATTCAATAGGAAAACACAGTTGGCACTTACGTCAACCATGCATATTTGGGCAGTATTGCAATTCTTAGTGCTCCCATAACCAAGTGGTTAGCGTCCCACATTATCATGCCGGAGGTTCGGGTTCGATTCCCTTTCTGGCCAGGGGATTTTTCGTCAAAAAAATTTCTTCCGACTTGCACTGTGGTCACGCGTATTCTAGAGCTTGCCACTCCAGAACACATTCAAGGCGTGTTTTTCGACAAAAAAATCTCAACTAAGTACTACTAATAAAAATGACGCAAGTAATACTCTGAGAAGACCAAAGTTCGTGCCATCCAAGAAGAAGAGGATTTGTTTTTTTTTGTTTTATGAAAATCGAGTTCAAAATTTTAAATAATTTTTTTTTCAGTGTACAACTTCAATTTTGTTTTCTTTTTCATAATTTTTAATAAAAAATTCTTTTTTTCCGAAAGTCAAAATGAAAATTGCTTTTATGTATGATTTTACAAATGTCATAGAACATTTTTGTATATGTTTCTCTTTTTATAAAAAAATATTAATAGAAGTGCAAAAGACCACAAGAAAAAAAATCAAAATGGCCCTTGACAAACTGAGAGGGCAATAAAAAAAAAAGCGTAATACTTAATGAATTGGAATGATTAATAAGAAAATAGCATAAAATGGCATAGTTTTCAAGTTTGAAGCAGTCAGTCGGTATTTCTTTGTCATTTCTGAAATTATCATTTTGAGAGAATCGAATTTTAATTTTTGAGTTCCATTTTCTCAGTTTATGACTTCAATTCTGTTTTCTTAATAATTTGTATTTTAGTCTCATAAATGCCCCAGATTGATGAAGGAAGGGGTGTGGTAGCTGCTGACTGCTACTTGACTAATTATTTTTTAGCTTTCAGAACATTATATGTATTATTTTATGTATAATCACAGATAATATGAAATCGGTCATTTTGTAGCGGTTTCTAAATTGGATTTTACAAGATCATGAAGTTTTATAATGATAGCAGAGGTAAACGTTTGTTCCAAATTTCAGGTCAATCGGTTAACAAGAAGAGGTTCAAATTTATATCAATGTGGGACAGCGCTACAGACAAACGAACATATTTCAAACATATTGAGTTACCCGAAAAGTGATTGTCGATTTTTTTATTGCAAATAAAATAAATTTTTTGTACATAGAATGCACGCATAAAATTGGAATGTACATAAAATGATATAAACTCTCATGTTTTGGAACATTTTACAAATAAATTTTTATATTGTATTGTGTAGATATAAAAAATCTATTCAAAAAAAATTTGAATAACTAGAATGGGACATCGCCGTCTCAACGTAGTATTACTATTATTAGTAGTCATTTTTATTAGTACTTATTTGAACTTGTATGTGACCACAGTGCAAGTTGGAAGAAATTTCTCTGATAACAAATCTCCCGACTAGAACGGGAATCGAACTTGAACCCCCGTCTTGATATGTATGACGCTAGCCACTCGGCCGTTGAATCATATACAAAATCAGAATCACCTTTTTTAAATGTTCGAAAAGATCCTAAACCGGGTCTATATTCCAAGTGTATTCCTAATATATGTTCTATACAGATTGAATTGAGAGAAAAGTTATTTTTTCAATGCCGAGTAATGTGGAACAATTAATAAATATCTATAAACTCTCGCAGAAGTTGAGAATTCAATGTGTCGCCAGTTCTTGATTCACAAAATGAAGAAAGCATAGGAGTAGTGGAAGAATAGAAGAATGATTTCTAATTTTAATGCTTGTTTGCGTAATCAATGACCGGATAATTTTTTATCATAGAATTTTTTTCCCGACTCACACTGGTACACATTTATTCTCGAAAATGCGAGGCATATTACATGCTATAAAGATTCCAAGTGCTTATCGTAAGTAATAATAAGTTGGGACGGCGATTTGAGTGAAAATCTTTACAACTTGTGTATACTTTCGAACTAAAATAGAATATTTATTCGCAAATTTGTCCAAGTTGATGACATATCTCCTCCATAATTGGTACACCTACCCTGTAATCATTATTCATAATGATAATTCCACAACGGTTTCCCATTAAGAACGTTATACTTAATTCATTCCCACTCTTGTCTATAGCTATAGTACAGTTCTGCCGAAGGCAATAATCCTCTATACGGCTAGAATCAAGGAGTATTTCATGTGTCCGTCTTACCGCCAACCTCACCCGACATGATTTTAGTAGGACAATTTTCATACCTTTTTTGATTCATCCTATGACATTATATAATACAAAGTAAACTTTCTGAATGTCAACGTGATTGCGGCAAATATCTTAAAGATCGATGCTGACATAATGAAATGCTTCAAATTAGTATAGAAGGTGTTTGTTTGTAACCTATGCTTGGGGTGGCCGTCTTACCCCGTCGTCCCAACTCATTTTTCTTCCTTTCTCCTTTCTTTTTTCTTCAGTAACCAGAAACTTTAAAATCTCATCTTCAAGTTCTAAATTATTACGATTGAGCTGATTGCTGATTGAATGCTGTCATTCAATAATGCTAGCGATTCATCGTCTTCGAATTTGTTTGTCAGTGGTTTGTTATTGTGATTAAAATAATCAATTTTGAATCGATCATAGCACTATTGTTCACACACTCTAGGCGTCGGAACTTGATCACTATGACCTTTTCAAGTAATCAAGAAGCTTTCACTACTTTCGTCTTCAAATCATATTAGCGCAAAAGCACATATGTTTATGGCATTCCATTTTTTCACAATACAAAAAAATGTTTCAACAATTATTGTGTATGCTTACCATGTTTTTTGGTTTTTATTTTATTTAAGTAACATGATTTTATGTATTAAAAAGGTAATGAAGTGTCCGTACTGTTCTGATTTTTTAATAATTGTTGAGAATCAAATTTGGTACAAACATTTTTATTCTATACTACTATGTATGAATAAAGAAATAAAATGATAAATAAAAGATTATTGTTATTAACTCATAGCTTATTGAACTTATTGATAGTTTTTTTCAATAATTGGTTAAACTTTTGTTTGTATTATTCTACTTAATTTTCATCTGCAGCCAATTTTCTCATTTTTATATATTCCATGAATAAATTAATGCAAGTACTTGCTTCTTAATTTTTTTTTCTGACTCTAATCGAATCGATTGAGGTCGACTGCACGATCGCAAATTTATAAGTACGTCCTTATGTCCTCTAGTGCGTATTTCCACCTCGACTGGATCTCGTCATAATCCACCGTTCGTAGTGATCACCCATTGTGGATATGTAAATTGAAGTGGCAATCCGACACGTAAATGTCGATTTCGAAAACTATGTCAGCCCATTCCAAAGGAGAAGAGGACGTGACCAAACATTCGCTAAGGCGCATTTCATTAGCATGTCGCGCCTAGGTGGCAGGTGGAAGTGCCACGAGGGGGCGCAAAGGTGTAAAAACAAATTAGGCTAAATCTTGTAGTCTCTTTCTCTTTGCGCTTACCTCTAAAATACATTCGCGCAGAGGACACGACGCATTTCGGCCGGTTTGAGAGTGATCAACGGTAAAAGCTGTGGCTCATCGAAGCCGCATGGGTGGACAACAAGGTAATAAAAAACCGACACTTAAATGTGTGTCGTCGCTACGAGTGAATGATCTCAGTTGACTCCAACGGCTGTGTGGCGACCGATGCAATTCGAACAAATTGTGGAGGGGAATCTGTGCCAATAGCCGTTGGAACATGGCACCAATTATAGCAAAAATCCAACCGAAGAACATTCTGCAGTACAAATGTGAGCGGTCTCTTTGATGTTGAAATACATATGGATGTATATGTGGGTAATCCACATTCTACTTGAATCTGCGCGAATTTTTCAGTGTTTTTATTGGAGCTGGTTTCTCAGATCAATATTCAATACCAATTATGTTGGCGCTCTAAAATGTATTGTCCCACTGCTCGATAAGAAAAATTCCAATCATGATGGACGTTGGGTTCGAGCCAATGAATCAGATTCCAGTAAGTTTCGCATTTCTGACTCGGAGAAAATAGCCAAACCAACAGCCATTAAACACGGCATCGACACTTGGTAAACCCATTTTGGATAAACACGCCGCGTACGGATAGACATCTGTTCGTGCTGAATGTGGTCTGCCCGCCAGAGAAATCTCGTTCCATTCCGGTGCACATCTTGTCACGAAGCTTTCTCGCGAATTTCTGCACGCAGCTGGTGGCACATTTCCTCCCATAGCTGGAGATCGATTAAGTTTGCACTTTTGTTAAATTTGCAGCAACACTCGTTCACGTTCGATGTTGTGGGAGGAACCACACCGATCGCTGCTCGGATCTGGGAGTAGGAAAGTCGTGTACTTTCCACAAGCATTCAAGAACTGAACAATCTCCTGGGAGTTGATGCATGTGAGAGGGCCATTAATCAGGACATGCGATCCGATCCGGGCCTATGTTCCGTGACTTGTTGTGGGTGTTACCGTAGCGTGCTGAGGGAAGTTAAGTTAGCTAATGTTCGCATCAGGTTTCAAGTTTGAGTCGATTTGTTACATGTCATTTGTTTACGACCGTAACATCGTTGCATTTACCAACGAACTAGATGAACTACATACTACAGTTTGTGAAATATGTATGGCATATGGGATACGACGGTTGGCTGAAAAGTAATGCACACACGCTTGCAGAGCATGAACAAGGAGGCGTTCCCAGGAGCTTTCTCCTTTTAGTATGCGCAGTTCAGCTCGCATTCGCGTTAGTAAAGTGTATTTTAGACCCAAAATATTAGGCTGTCAAAAAAGTCCTGCGGTATTTTTTTTGAATTTTCATTTGTTCATAAAATTAGTTACAATCATCTGTTTTAAGTCTGGGGGGTCTCCGTAGCCACATTGGTTGCGCGTTCGCTTAGTAAGCGATCGATCGTGAGTTCAAAACTCAGGGCCCCCATTGACCATCTTTGTGTTGTTACAGAATAGCTACGTCCACGCAACAATCATCAGCGATGGAGATCGATCCACGGTCGAAATAAGATCGATTCATCAATACAACTGCTCTGCTCTGCAAGACACATCGGGCTGCTGTTCTATAAATAACTCAACAATGATCAATCAACTGTCTTCGCTGTCCCGTCTTACTGGATAATGGGAAGAACAGAAGGAAATCTCTTACGCCTAAATGGCTACGTGTAAATATGTACCATTTGCAATGGTATAGCAGGGAATACTCTAACGCCGAAAAATGGCAACTGTGTAATGTACTAATTATAGATATGATAAATATGTGACATGTACACGATTAAAATTCGTCTCTGTTACAGCTAAAATGCTAATGAGCCTAAAATAAACAAAAGGGATAAAAAAAAATCTGTTTTAAGCCAAATATGCGCCGTTTTGTTCGATGACTTGTTCCCAACGAGATGCCAACTTCATAATACCCCTGTTATAGAAGCTCGCTTCCTTATTGGCAAAAAACTCGGATAGCCAATTTTCACAGGCCTCTTTTGTGGCTAACTTCTGACTACCTAGCTCATTCGCCATGGACAAAAACAGGTGGTAGTCACTTGGTGCAAGGCCCGGACTATACGGCGGATGCAAAAGAACCTCCCATCCGAGCTCCCGGAGCTTCTGGCTTTTCATCGCCAGTCACCATCCGCTTCAGAAACGGGTAGATTTTGTTGCGATTCAGCAGCGATTCACATGCGTCGATACGGTCAAAGATGTTTTTTTGCGTCAACGTGTGTGGCACCCATACATCGAGCTTCTTTGTGAATCCAAGCTTCTTCAAATGGTTAATAACGGTTTGATGACTTATCCCCAGCTCTTGGTCGATGCTACGGCTGCTACTATGCCGGTCTTTCTCGGCTAATTCAGCGATTTTGTCGCAATTTTCGACGAAAGGCCTTCCGGAGCGTGGCGCATCTTCGACGATCTCTACACCAAAACGAAAACGTTGAAACCATCGTTGTGCGGTGGAAATGGAAACTGTATCGGGTCCATAAACTGCACAAATTTTATTGGCAGCTTGAGATGCATTTTTGCCTTTGTCATAGTAGTACTGTAAAATATGTCGGATTTTCTCTTTATTTTGCTCCATATTTGCGACACTATAACTCACGAACGACTTAACCAAACAAAACACTGTCAAGGACTATATTATAGCGAGCAAAAATACCTTTCCAACAAGCTATAGTATGACTCGATACAATGAATACAACTAGAACTACGCGCTTACAACGACACCTCGCGGAAATATCGCAGGACTTTTTTGACAGCCTAATATATATATTAGTACTGTTATGTTATGTTATAAAGTGTTCTATTACTAGATTTTAACTGAACCAATTCTACACCTTTTGTATTCCCCGGATCTTGCACCCTGCTATTTTTTACCAAATTTTATACCATTTATATAATTTTTTTAGGCGGGTCTCCGTAGCCACATCTCGCGTAACTTTTGAAACGGTCCAATGTAACATTTTCGTCAACTCGAGAAAAACGAAGTTGAACACCCGAACATTAATCTGCGAATTGTATTGAAAGGTATCGATCTCTATCGCTACTTTCACCAGTAGCAGTCAAGAATAACTCTGAAAAACCAATCGTAACTGTTGTTCAGTGATTTGAGCTCAAATTTGAAGCCTAGGAACGAAAAATGTTACATTGGACGTTTTGACTGCCGCGTTTGCACATTGGACATATTACGTTGCACGATGCGAATCTGAAACTAACTACTAAACAGCAATTCAAATATCAGCATTTCGTTCTAAAGACATATTATTGTTGTTATCACTCGTTGAATTGCACTGAAATCGCTAACAACGCCTGTAAGAAACAAAAACCCAAAACGACCGAAGTACGACTTTGTGTTGTTTTGACTGCTTTGTTACTTCGGACGTTCCGAGCGTCGGAGGAAAGTGGCGTCCGAAGTAACAGCCGAGTGCTTAAAATACGAATCTGCACATTGGATATTTTTTGTATCGGCGATAAAAAGATGAAGAAGATAGATACATGAACGATTGTTTTTGTAATGCATTCAATGATTGAAAACTAAGAGCGTGCATCCATTAACTCGATTTGTTTACTTTTGTTACATAGGACCTTTTCAAAAGTTAAGCGAGACATTGGTTGCGCGTTCGCTTAGTAAGCGATCGATCGTGAGTTCAAAACTCAGGGCCCCCATTGACCATCTTTGTGTTGTTACAGAATAACTACGTCCACGCAACAATCATCAGCGATGGAGATCGATCCACGGTCGAAATAAGATCGATTCATCCATACAACTGCTCTGCTCTGCAAGAAACATCGGGCTGCTGTTATATAAATAACTCAACAATGGATCAACGACTGTCTCCGCTGTCCAGTCTTAACTTGGATAATGGAAGAACAGATAGAAAACTCTTACGCCTAAATGGCTACTGTGTACCATTTCCAATGGTATAGAAGGGAATACTCTAACGCCGAAAAATGGCAACTGTGTAATGTGCTAATTATAGATATGATAAATATGTGACATGTACACGATTAAAATTCGGCTCTGTTACAGCTAAAATGCTAATGAGCCTAAAATGAACAAAAGATAAAAAATAAATAATAATAAAAATATCATTTTTCATGATGAATATTAAAAATTACCCTGTGTTGCCTTCTCTGATATTCTGGTCGTTTCTGGATCGAAGCGGTTCAACTTCACAAAATTTAACACAAAAAAATGTAATTGCATGAAACTTTTTACATTTTGAATTGGATATTGTCGATAGATGCCAAAATATGAAGGACAATCGGCATTAATCTTTTACATTAACATGCATAACTATTAATCTGTGTATTCCTGTTCCATATTGATAAACCTGGTGAATTTTCGGCTGGTAATAATGAAAATAAGAGCCTCTATACATCAGACTTCAGCAACTTCAGCAACCGTCTCTTCTGTACAAATATATTGAGAAATAAAATTTTAGGTGCATTTGAATCGAATATGCTTTAGTGATATGTTTCGTAATATTTTCCCTCTGGGTTTTTAAAGCAGAGCCTATTCAATTTTCTGTATGGAAATCTAGAGGAACTGGAACAAATTCGGTACCCCGCGGGTAATGTGGTACCCACCCGGATCTCCGGCGGTAATGAGCGCACTCTGGTGGTGAATAAATAAAAGTGTTCTAGTAATGTAGTAACAAACGTCAGATGCCAAAAACCTAAAATATTCGTGCTTTTAAAAAAAATCAAGTTTTGTTGTTTTCGAAATCTCTAAAAATTTTCATGTGCGTCTTTTGAAAAATCATTAAAAATCGAATAGTGAGCCGATTTTAAATATTAAAGCTGATTTGGATCAAGAAATTGATGTTCTTCAACGAATTCGAGTAAGTGTATCGAGATTTTAATCACAAATTTCATAGATTTCATTCCACTGTGAAAATTCGGTATGCGGGTAATTTGGCACCCCAATGTAAACATAGTGTTGATGATACAATATGCTAAGTATTGCATACCCATGCAGAAAAATTTTACTTTACTTAACTTTTTTGGTTAGAAATAAATCGAGATGAAATTTGTTCACTTTTTCTTGAAAAAAAGAGCTAAGTCCAAAAAAAACAAAATGGGGTACCGAATTAGTACCAGTTCCTCTACTATTGAAATTGTTGAGATGATAATCCTCATACAGGATGACTGAAATTCACTCATATTCTGGAATCTGATCGAATTAGAATCATGCGATCGGAACGTTATTTTGTATTCGGGAATCCGATGGACTCGGTCCGAAGAAAATTCGTTCTGAAATCAAACGTATTTGGCAATTCATTCGACTTCGGCTTTTTTGCGTCGAAGCAAGGATACTATATTTGCAGATATATAATTTCGTCGAAAACTTCTTTTTTTACCAGTGCTTTCACCGTTCATTCAAATTTGAATGAACGAACCGTAAAACAGTTGAACTTCTCTGAAGCTCTCACACTAACATACCGAGCAACTGCTGTTCGCGGTGAAGATGCCACGCGAAGAATAAAAGCGAGAACGAATGTTTCCATGCATATGTGCTGAAGAACATGTACTCATAACGTTAAAAAGTCGTGACCATCTTTCGAAGAGAGTCTAGCCATACTTTCTTGCTTCCTGAACATAGGTTGTAAGCTGGATTTTTGGTACAGTAGCATATGAGATTCACGAGCCCAGCGTTGCCAATTTTCCAGTTTAAACTGGATTCTTCCAGTTTTTTTTCTCGATCCAGTCAACCAGTCTTCAAACATTTCATTTTTTTTGCGTAGGACTACGTCTTACATTAAGGGTGCCAAATCAGAAAACAGGTCACGTTTTAATGAGATAAAGTTAACTTTTTTTGCTGCTGGACTTTAACGATTTGCATACCAATAGAATCGGAAATTTTCTAAGATTTGTTTTATATGCTATACATTACAATCCCATAGTCTGTATATGGTTTAAATTGATGAAAATTGGAAGCATTCCCATTTCCCAATACATTTGTTCTGTCCATTTGTGTGCTTTCCCGAACAGAGCTGTCAATAACAGGCATCTTATGCAGCCGCTAGAATATAAACAACGAAGGGGGATAGCGAAAAGAGAATGATTGCGAAGTAAACTCCACCCTTGCATAGTAAGTAAGCTGTCGCTAGCGTATGAGTATTGCATCTCCTCTGAAGAAAGTTCTCAGAACCTTTCTGTGCCCGAAACAGCAAAGGTCGCTTATTCTGCTCGTTTTGTGTTTTATGTTAATCCCAGTGCTCCCCCCTATCAGTATTTTGTAAGAAGGTCTGTGGAATATCAGTAAAATAATGAAGGAATACGAACGAGTTTCAAGTTGATTCTATACTTGTATCTAATTACAAAAAAGGTATATAAAGTCTGTCAAATCAGTATGGCATCTGCGCCTGAACAATTTCCGCCAAAATCGTAATTACTGAGAATGTTGTAGAAAAGCACACCTCATGTGATCTTCGATATGCACTCTGTTACGGTGTTGAGTTTCCATCAGCAGCATAGTAGGAAATTCTGTTTAACATAAATACTACGCAGAAGACAACAACACTCGTAACGCTTATTCCGCATATCAGGATAAGTATCGATCAATTGTAGATCGATGAGTTTGTTCTGAAATTGATCCGAAACTTTCATCACCGTCAGTCGGAAGGCCTTTCAAACCATGTCCAAATCTTGTTCTCTGATATAAGGAAAATATGTTTCAAGTTTAATTTGTTGTGAAGAGTCTTAACAAATGCTGTACAATTTCCATTTTTATGGTCTTCTGTACTGTTTTGTCGTCTGTTCCATCATCATTTACTGACAAAAGTCTTTCAAACATTGCGAAGTTGTTAATTTTAACGTAAGTTTGGAAATGTTTGCCGAGGATGGCAAATTTTAGTGTATCCAATAAAGTTTTTGTGGCAATTTTTCCTAATAATTGTCATCTTGGAAGTTACGAAAATGTACAATATTCCTTTGCCCAATTCCCCCTCTTTTAATGACCAAATTCCCCACTAGGGGGGATTTCCCCACCGGTTGAAAATCACTGCTCTAAAGAATCAGTTGTGATAATAATTTTATAGTTTGCAATTTGCGACCAGAACTGCCAAAATCTCAAACTGTGTGAATCAAGACTCTTGAAAATATACCACTAGGTGGGCCAATATATCAGTTCCCTCTACAGTAACCTTTGAAATATAGTATTTTTTGTACACAAAACACAATACGATTGTACACGGTTTTGTGAACTCTATGCAATACGACATTTTACGCTGTAAACGTTTCTTCTTTTCTATACGCAAAACATTTATTTTCGAATAAAGCTTACTTCTGTACTCCTTTCATACACCGCTCCCCTAACCTACTTATCAACTAAACGGTCGCATTATGAATCATAGAGTCGTCTTAACTTCAACGATTAGTTTGGCGATGACAGCTAAATTAACGGCACAATCTTGACTCGCGGATATGTTCTTAGCCGGGGCTGGAAAACACACATATATTCATCTGTGGACGTGTGTTTCTGAGCACGATAACTGTTATAACACAAAGAAGCAAAATAACGATTGCGATCAGAGTTGCCAGCCTTCCTGATTTTTCAGGATTTCCCAGACTGTTGGCACTCTCCCTGATATCCTGACCAGGGCTAGTAAGAATCGAGCATATTAAGTAGTATTGAAAATGCTGCTAACATTAATTCGGCGTCAAAAAATTTACTGCTATGTTCATTCATATTCCTTCTGTTCTATCTGAGCTTTCTCCAAAGTTCTAATCATGAGAATTAATTCACATTTATTCATGTCACGAAATTGTCAGGAATTTTGTGACTGTTCATTTTCGATATCCTGAGAAGTGTGTGATTTTCTCATTGCGAGAGTGTTTCGCTTGTTCCGAAAACAGTTGTTTCTGAAGTTACTTCGAAATGGCAACGCAAATGAGTGTTCAAGCGTAAATGCCAACAAAAGAGCAAGATCAGCTCACAGAAATTGCTAAACATTACATAGGCTTGGACGGCGAGGAAGCATTCTGCAAAATCAATCTGATTAGCGAATGCAAACTTCGTCACCCAAATCAATTTAATCCACCATTTCCGATTGCAACACTCGCAATTATCTAGCAAATACGATCTGCTGGAGGTGTTTGATCCGAATTTCGAGACAAACGACACACTCACGGCCATCCTGTGCGAGACGTTCAGACATCGATTGAATATCATCAGGTGGCAACACAATATGAATGGAAGGATGTTACAACCTCGGTGGCCAATGAGCCATTGTAGGCTCGATTGCATCGATATTTCCATCGTGAACTGAACTGAATTCACTTTTTGATCAGATACGGGATCTTGCACTTCTGGGATTTTATTCTAATTTGCTGTTTAATTTTCACCATAGAACTAAATAAACCTATGCTATTTCACATCGGAATTGGAGTGTTTCTGAAGCATTCCTGATAAGTTGAATTGGAATTGTATATTCAATGTGTAAAATGAAAACATTTTAACTCGCTTGCTTGAACTGATTCCTTCACACTTCGCAACGCTATCCTAATTTGCTGTCACTATTATGAATTTTTAGTTCTTCCTTATCTTCCTCAAAGAATTTTATCGTTTCGTCAGTGTCCGAGAACGATGTTGATATTGAATGAACTGGTATATTAATATCAATGAATGACAAAGCTAGGGATATTTCCATTTGTTTACATTCCGTGAACGCAGAGCAGAACGAAAGAGAGAATGAACGAATGTGAATGAATCAACTGTCAGTGGCTTGCTGTGATTGTGAGGCTTGACGTTGGTTCATTTTCGGTATCCCGAATGCAATGGTATAATGGTCGAATGTTGTCCGGAATCCAGCTGAAATGATTGATGTAAAACTGATAATTCCAAGCACTGATCCTGACAAACACTCATCTTTGCCTGATTTTTTGGAAATGATCCTGATTTTTCCTGATTTTTGTACTTTTGACTTTACCGGAATAAAAAGTATCCGTAATAAATATACTGGGATCCCTGTTGAAGATTTTATGCCTACATTAAATTAAATTCTCCTGATACAAAGCTGTAAAAAATTCTGAATATTGTTTTCTCTTCAATTGTGATGCTGTAGATTTTTAGTAAAAATATAAACGATCAAAAGATCAATGCAATATTTTCTCAATAGCAAAAAATTCAAATAACAGCTTTCGACGAGAAAACAAACATGTTCTGGGAGAATAGATGCGTGCAACAACAACCCAATATAAGCTATCCTGATTTCTTCCTGATTTTTATTTACATTTTCCCGATTTTTGAAAAATTTAGTTGGCAACCCTGATTGCGATATCATGAACTGAAATTGTGTGTAAGCGATCGATCGTGAGTTCAAAACTCAGGACCCTCATTGACCATCTTTGTGTTGTTACAGAATAGCAACGTCCACAATCATCAGCGATGGAGATCATTCCACGGTCGAAATAAGATCGATTTATCCATACACCTACTCTGCTCTGCAAGACACATCGGGCTGTTCTACAAATAACTCAACAATGATCAATCAACTGTCTCGGCTGTCCGGTGGTCCAACTGGATAAGGGAAGAACAGAAAGAATACTCTTACGCCTAAATGGCTACTGTATGAATGTACCATATGTAATGGTATAGAAGGAATACTGGCGAATGGCAACTGTGTAATGTGCTAATTATAGATATGATAACCATGTGACATGTACACGATTAAAATTCGGCTCTGTTACAGCTAAACTGCTTATGAGCCTTAAATAAATAAATGGGATATAAAAAAAAATGTTTGTGTACGCGTCAAAAACTCGAAAAGTACGGAATGGATTGAGCTCAAAGTTATACACAATATACAATCCACTTCAAGGAGTGTTGTTACGGCATAAAAATTGGAAAATTGGAAGAAAAATGATTTTATATATGACCAGAGTGCGTTTCTGAAACTGAGCTTCTAATGAAAATCGACTATTCAGCAATGAATATGTGTTCTATGTGAAGTAAACATCTTTTGTCCACGTGTTTGACAATATCATGAACTGAAATTGTGTTTCGAAGTGATTTAAAATTTATCGATTTCCCACAATTATCTCTATATACATATAAAAAAATTCTGTTCGTTTGTGTACGCGTCAAAAACTCTAAAAGTACGGAACCGATTGAGCTCAAACTATGATACAATAAACAAAACAACCAAACACATCTAGGATTGTTGGTACAACATAAAAAAAATGAAAAATTCAAATCAACCATGTAACCACAATGTGCCACAGCAAAGCGTGGCAGGGTACAGCTAGTATTATATATATTGAAGTGAATATTGTTTACAGATGTCCAAATGATAGAAAAATGACGATCGATATGACTATGGACTTTTTATATTAAATGTGTAACGATTAATCTGTGTATTCTGGTTTCATATGCATCCACTTGGTAAATTAATAAGATGACATACAGATGACAATACTTTGACGAATCTATCATATTTGAGGGGCTTAGAATGCAAGGGGTGTAAGTGACTTGATCGATTTCTCTTCATCAACTTTTTATTTAGTTAATAACTCGACTGCAAAAACGTTCCAAATTAAGTTTGCTATAGAATCCGATAGATGAGGTTCTGACCTATCTTCCACATTATCAAATACAGCTGCTAATGTATTTGCAGCGAAGTTATGACCAAAAGAGAGAGTCGATGTAGAGAAATCGATCAAATCACTTACACCCCTTTCATTCTAAGCCCCTCATTTGTAAGGGATAAGAATTTGTGGTAATGGTTAAAAATTCGAATATTGTCAGATTGTTTTCTTTAACATGTAATGCCTGCAGGCTACAAATCAGATGAATTTGTCATTCTACGAATTCGACGAGTGATCTATTCCTAAAAAATGAAATGTTTTTCAATATTTTATATTAAATGCAATATAATCTATTCAAGCTTGAGCATCGAGATGATTGTATTAGGGAATATAAATATAACCAATATTTAAGTGGTTTCATCACGCAGTCGTGAGAAATGTTAATAAATGCAATCAAATTGACCGAACTCGATGCACAAATGAAACAAAAAATGAACAGATTTTAGTTTTGACCACAAACTCATCAAAAAGTCCACACCGCATGACCTATTTCCAACCCATCACGGCAGCGAAGCGCTTCGAGGTCACACAGTTGGTAGCACTGCCTGCCAATCGTGGTTTATCAAACAATAAATTGTTCCGTCAATTTAATTTTGCGTGTTGATTGTGTGTATTACGTTTTTGCTCCATTTGCGAATTTGCGATGAGCAGTGAGTGGACGCGCAAACAAAATAATAACAGAATGCGGCTGGGGTCATTTCGGTCGAAGAATCGTTCGCGCGAAACAAACTCATAAACAATGCGGCGAAGAAACGAAAAATCTTGCAGATCGAAGCAGAGCGTTTTGCGGCAAATCTAAACCGGAGGCGCGGTGTGTAGAAAACCAGAACCAATCCAATACCGAAGCGAATTGTTTCGAAAGGAAAAGTTGGTTTCGCCCACCACCCTTTTTGGACGTCCGCTCTCCGTCGCGCCATGGCATCAAGCTTTCCGAAGCGAGGAAAATACGAAGGCAGCGAAACGTGGTGCCAACTCGTGGAAAAAGGGTAAAGAGAGAGGATTTATTTTCTACTATTTCACTAATGGAAGAGTGGTACGTGTGGTTGGTTTGGTAGCATCGCAGACGTTGATTGCAGTTTGCACTTTCGATCAGGGGCTACAGGCGTATGCAGGCTGTGCTACAGAGAGGCAACCATCTAGGGAGAACGACATGGATTCGAATGTTCATATGTATATTTGCTATGAAAATTCAGCCAATTGCCGGATTATACGGTCCGGTTACGAAGTGAAAGAGATCGTTATCTGATTGAAAGGTTTGACAATGGGCATATTTTAGAGATCGTTTGAGATAGATGAAAAACGATCAATTTTATTCGAAGAGCAATTGCTCATCATTTTAAAAATCAACCTACCATGCCTTCCATACCTACATTGCACCAATTGATGGCGTTAAAGGCATATGACATTACCGATCAAATCCATACAATCGAAAAAATGACACAATTCGAAATTAAAATAAATAATTAATCAGAAAAAAAATCGCCTCAATTATTTTTAATTTGCTTTATAAATGGCCACTTAAAGCAGAGACGAAAGTGAGAAGAAAAAAGACGGGTGGGTAATGTCGGGGACATAACCGGAGTGACGTAGGACTATACAAAGGGGACAGCTTTTGTTAAATATATATTTTAAATATATTGTTTTATTTTCTTCTCCTACGTGAATACCTACCTATCTACCTGAAAAATGGATTAGTTTACTGTTTACTCTTTATGAATATGTTGATGGTTCTGAAAAGAACCTTTGGTGTTGTGTTTTTGTTATCACTCGATATTCCCATCTTGTTCGGTTAAACCTTCCTGTTTAGCTATTGCGTTTGCCACTCGCCACAGCTTTCACAGTTGGAAAATTTCTTCCCATCCAGCTTGTGACATGTTGTTCAGTAAATTACATTTAATGCGACGTGCCGGAGAAACACTTTGCCACTCACTGAAACTAATTGTTGCCTTGATGAGCGCCGAACCGAAGCTGCTCTGTTCTTGATGCGGGTTAACTGATTGTCGTGAGCAGCTTTGCAAGCCAATTCAAGCACTCCGACGGCCGAAAATCTATAATCGCTGTTAGGTATACTGGTGCTCCGGCACCAATCCGTTCGGCCTAGTTACCCTTGCGGAGCAATCAGTGAATGCGACCAACAGGGAACTGGAGACCTGCACGGTTCGAGTGAGACTTTGCCTTTCCCTTAACTTATCCTTCTTTGTTACGTCCACGATGCCGATGCCGTACAACCACATGGGTTTGAAAGAAAATAAGATATTTTTTTGGGGTCCGCGTGTTTTATACTCTAGCGGTACACACTCACAGGATAGAGACAAATCGGCAGACGCAGCCAGAGGGGCGAGTCCAACGAGACGAACGAATGAGCGTTAAAAGGGAGCGATGGCAAAAAAATACATTCATTGCGATTTGTTCGCTCGTTGGATTCACATGCAGGCTAAAAAGGGTCCTTTTCAGGATCACAAAATTATCTTCAATCTAAGGAGTTTATTGTTTTGTTATCACTCGATATCCCCATCTTGTTCGGTTAAACCTTTCTGTTTAGCGATTGCATTTGCCACTCGCCACAGCTTTCACAGTTGGAAAATTTCTTCCCATCCAGCTTGTGACATATTTTACAGTAAATTACATTCAATGGCACGTCGCATTACCACCACTCAGTATCGGATTGGAGGTAATTTTAACCTGTAATTGAACATTTGCGATGACAGTGGTACAGTGTCGACTTTCAATGTGGGGTCATAATTTGGACCCCGAACTCTATGTTTACAAAAATGTCCGACTAAATAAGTCGCATTGCTGGTCCGTCCAATTAGCTAAATGTCGAGATAAGTGTAAATTACTGTACTTTCAATCTAGAAGCAATTTAAGAATTGGTGAAAATCAATAAGCTCAGAACAACTGCCAAATTCACATACTCATCTGATCCTGGCAAACAAATGATGAAAAAATCAATTTGTGTTTTATTATTATTTCGGATAATGTTTTAGAAAGCATTGAACTGTATTTCCTACGAAACAACAAAACGAAAACGAAAAAATGAAATGTTATCCGTTATGATAGATGCGTAGATATATTTCCTATCAATTGATGCAAAAACCTTTGCGATCTATTGAGAAATGCTCGAGTTATAAGCGTTCCAAATCTTGCATTTTTTCCTACTTGTTCAGTGCCTAGATTTCCATTTCACCCCCTATATCTTCCGGTTAGACGTAGTCCTACGTCAAAAAATAACCAGCACGCGTCAATATGTAGAGGCCGCCAAACAAGATCGAGAACATTGCGACAGTGTTCGCAAAAGGAGTGCAAGCGGGAAATAAATTACCTGCGACACACATTCTTTTCCCACACGAGAGAGTGAAAAGTGTGGCAAATTACGATGCTGTTGCAATTGAACCTGTGAACGATCTCCGTTCACTTTCAATCAATCAAGGAAATATACCTTACTATCAATCAACTATCAACTGAAGTCTGAGTTAAGACCCCGCGACTATTGAAGTAGGGCTACATCCAGTGGCGTCGAGGAGAACTTTCGCACCCGGGGCGGAAGAGTCGATTTGCACCCCCACCACCCCGCCAGAAAAGGAATAAATCATATTTATCCAATTTCTTCATACATGGTTTCTTCATATGGTTCATTCTGCACCCCTAAAATCGTGCACCCGGGAGTAGACCGCTCCCTCCACACTCCCAGTCGATGCCACTGGCTACATCTATGAACAAGCTTACGGAATAAAAAAGCATTTCTAGTTTTTATGAAATAATTTCAATATTTATGACTCTCTTTGCTGTGAATGTATTTTGATGATTTGTCTAGCAATCGAATAAGACTTTCTCTAAGATTCGCTATACATAACGATTTCTCAGCCGAATTGGTTGCGCGGTTGCTTACATAGCGAACGAGTTCATATCTCCTTAGGGCACTCTTTGAGTGTTATTGTAGAATAACTTCGTCTGTGTAACAATCGTCAAATGTGATGGTAATCCAGCCTCTCTCCATCCACACAAACTTTGCAGGAAACATCGAATGATTTGTGCTATTAATGACACAACAATGGAAGCCTCATATCAACTGTCTTCCGCTGTTCGGTCCAATTGAACAGTGCACCAAAAGGAATACTCAAACGCCAAAACAGGCGATTGTGTGTAATGTTATATGTATCTATTAACATGTTGTTCGGTTCGGTAATGTCCACTGTCGGTTCGATGAGACCGGCGCGAACCAGACGAAAAATTCAGTGTTTGTTCCCAGGGTGATAGTGAGGACGATAGTGAGTTCAATCTCAGGACCCTCCATTGGCCATTCTAGGCTGGAGACGAATGATTTTTGGAGGTGACAGATTCTACAATCGAAATCAACAAATCAGTCAGGCACAACGTTTATATACATTTACTATCGCGAAGCCAACGGTAGCAAAGCATTGCACATCATGATTCCCAAGCGAAAAAAGAATAAGAAGTGCCCAATAAATAGCGCACTCGCTACGGTAAACCGCCGCCCCGAAAATGTTCGCTCCGAGAAGCGTGAGCCATGCATGCACTAGCATAAGAGCAAGAGGCAGGAGTGAATCGTTTGTAAGCTTCACTCTGTTTCACCAGTCGAGAGTATAAATAGATTTTATTTCTATTTGCAACGATGCCAACGCTCCTGTTTTTTTCAGAACTATCCAGACTTTTTCACACGTATCCTGATGTACAGACATGCGAAAAAAAAACCGCAGACGACCGCCTTCTAAAATTTCTGATGTGTTTTTTCACTGGATTTTTCACAAACATTTTAGAGTAATGTCTTAAATGGATGTCTAAAAGAAAAAACAGACACGTGCAAAAACTTGGTGAAGTATTTTCAAGTGCGATTAGTGAAAGATGTGATTCACAGGTTAAAGCTTAAACATAATGAACAATACCACCGATTTATGTTACACTTTTTTTGTAATTGATAGTCAATGTAAAAAAAAATGCATTATTCTTCCATGCAACCCATCAATTCAATTCCATGCAACAAAACAATTCAAAAATTTCGTTCATTCTGGACTAATAACCGAAGTGATAAACAGCCAAATCGAATGAAATAGTTTCGTAGTCCTCAGTCGGCATCGCGATGGGATTCCAGAGAGTCCAGATGTTCCAGAGTTTCCAAAGATTCCAGGGATTTAAAAGATTCCAGGGTATTAAAGATTCCAGTGATTCCAGGGATTCAAGAGATTTCAGATATTCCAGGTTCTTAGGAGATTTCAGAGATTCCGAAGATGCAAGAGTTTTCAGAGGCCCCAGAGATTATCGAGATTACCGAGATTTCAAAGATTACTGAGACTCGAGGGGTTCTAGAGATTCTAGAGATATCAGTGATTCCAGAGATTTCAGAAATTTTAGTGATTACCAAGATTATCAAGATCACCGAGACTGTCTAGAGACATCAGAGATTCCGGAGATTATCAAGATTACCATGATTTCTGAGATTCCAGTGATTAACGAGATCACCAATACTACCGAGATTCGACATAAAAAAATCTAGATCTCTCAAACGCCGCATAACGTCCAGATATATAGTGATTTATTTACTGTTAAAAAATCTTTAAGTGCTCAAACTCAGCGATAATCAAAGAAAGCAGTCAACATTATTTTGACTTTCAGTCGACTCTGGCGTGTGATTTCAGTTATAGTTTCAAAATTTTAAGGTACTATTATGAACCTTGTTGACTAGTTTGCATATTTTAACTCTTAAAATTATATTTCATCATGTTTCTTTCAATGTAAAGTTGAAATTGACATTTTTGGCGGTTCCAAGCGTAGGTAGTTATTGACATTTAAATCATCACTATTAAACCTTATATACAACTATTCACATGTGGAGGTTTGCCATTATAACCTTCGTCAAATAATCGGTGAACTTCTGCATGAATGTTCCCCAAAGTGAAGCATGTTTTTACGCCCAAAATTTTGTAGTATGACTGAATGTAATCGAAAAATATCGAAATAAAAATGTACCAGACGCATTAGTAAAGGGTGAGTCGATAATTATTGCGACACTTTAGGTGGTTTGAAACCGGCTATAGTTATCCAAATTCATCATGGCCCAATAGACTTCGATCGGACGGAGTTACAATGAGTCGCATATCACTCCTGCACGGTTCTGGAGCAGTGGAATGGAGCCGGCAGATTCCGTTTTTGGAGGCACTGAGTTTCGTAGATCTCACCGTTGATGGTGTCTTTGTTCACGAATGGTTCATTCCGTTTGTCACAAGTGCATATAGTTTTTCAAATCAGGTACTTCGACAGCGGACATCCACAGCAAACTTTTCCTTACCTGTGAAATATTCCTGTCCCGACAACTGCATAAAATCCTCTTTGATGTAGGTCTTTCCATCTCAGGCACAGCACTGGTATTTGGTTTGCAGTTTCCAGAGTTTGCGGGTGCGCGTTTTGGCAATACTCTGCTGGCGCTCGTCCCCACTTTAGGACGTTTTGCACCTTGCATATTTTTAATCCGGATCTTTACTTGGTCCTTTGGACAAATCTTTGCGAAACATCAAATTTTTCGACCAAATCCCGCGTCGAAATGTTCGGATTCCGCTTGAAATGAGCAATTATCGGTTGACGGTGTATATTCATCAGTTTTCTCAGCATTTCGCATATGAGTGAACAAAAGTAAACATATAATGACAACTTTAATACAATGAATAAACTTGACATTGCAAAAAACAAAAAACAAAATCCTTTCCCGAAAAATTTGTAGATTTTCTTTCATCCTGACCTAAATCTCTCTGACAGCTGCGAAACTGAGCGGATATAAACAAACACTCTAAAGAAAAACTGAGTCAAATTTTGTTTATTTTGGACAAGCATTTTTTTTATTTCGAGCAATTATCGAAATGCAGAATGTATCCGATTAATTTTTCTCCGCAGTGTTTTGGTTTACTTTCCATCTCCGGGGTAATCGGTTACTGAGAGGTTAATTAATTCGATTTTCGGCAATCATCACTGCGAATCTCCTTCAAAATCGCATTACGCATTAGGCCGAAAACAATTAAGCCACAAGCAAGTGCATGGCGGCGCCTCGTGCTCCACAATGATTGAAAAATGCGCCCAATTTTCAATTACTTCATTCCAAACCGCATTCGCCAAGCGCCACATAACATCCAGAATCAACCCCATCAGAGCTTCTTCAGTCAAACCAAAACCGAAACGACCGAGCCGGCAAAAGAAACAACAATTACCCCCCTGCGAATTACTGGTTCATCGTGTTGATTGGCCACAAAAACAACAACAGCAACAATAACATGAACGCCTAGTTTCGCGGAGGAAGCAATTGATGCCGTTTTGCGCGAGACTCAAACCAAAACAGTAGCGGTGGTGGTGGTAGCGGTGTGCAATGGCAGCATCGTGCAAAGGTATCAAAGTCAGCAAACTTCGCATCTAAAGCAGCACAACCGACCAAAGAGACAACGCCACCAGGCACCGGATCGCTGACGGCAGAAATGAAAAACGAAAACGCTGTGTTCGCCGCTTCATGTGTCTGCGAGGGTGTTCTGGGGGTGGGGTTCGGTTATAACAAAGTAACAGGCCTCTGGTTTTGTTGCAAGTTTGGGCAGCGGAGGGCCACCTAATCGACTCACGTGCGGCAGCACTGTGGACGCAATTAAAAATCGATTTCCTTTTTCGAACAGCCGCAACACAGCGCGAAATCGACACGACTGGACAGCGGTCATACCCGCGGTGTATGTGGTTTAGGTGCCAATTATAGTTTAAGCTATTGCCAAATTAGCCAACTACGAAAGATCGCCCGGCTGGAAGTTTCTTCAACTTTAATTGGAAGGTTTGGTGGGGTTCTCCTTAAACGATACCATTATGTCATTCCATGTACCACGGGCTTGACCGTAGGCATGATTGACCGCCAGTTATCGATCAGAAACTGCGAACCCAGGTATGTTTTTACGATGCCTCAATATGTTATTATTCGCGACATCGTCCGCATCCAGCGACAGAGTCTAGTAAATTATGTTTCATAATGTTAGAGCCACCGAGTTTTTTTTGAATTTCCAGAGATATGTAAAAGCTAGATTGAAATGATATATATATAGTGTAGGTCAGAGGTTTTCAAATCGTGCTCCTTGAAGTTTCACAAGTGCTCCGACTACTTGACGACATCATAGACCTACTTTGGGAAACAATCTGATTTTGTTAATTTTTCGTTATTCTAACGAAACTTTTATAATAATAACACGGTGGAACATTTTGTTTTGTATTGACATTAAAAAGTGCTCCGCAATGGAAAAAAACTGGTGTAGGATATAATAACAATCTTCGTTTAATAGACTAGCTATTTAAACTTCATTGTTTTGTGCAGGCGCAAAACATTCAAATAACAATAACTCCAGTGTTTCATAACTATGGAATCAGATGGAAAAATATCACACCTTTACAAAATTAACATCAATTTCGTATCGTTTACAGCAACTTCATAATTCGTAGTTCTTGGGTAATCCATAGTTTTAAGTCAGTTCAAAACAACCTATTCGGCGTGCTTTCTACCAAGCTGCGGCATGTTGAAACTTGAAATTTCGTTCGACACTGTTCGTTTGAGCTCTTCATGCTCTAATATTTTTTGTATTGATCTATTCTTTGTACAATCACTTCCCATAATCTTTAGAATGGGTTCAAATCTGGTAAATAAGCTGACAGTGCAGAATCTAAAGATCTTGTTCATTGAACCATGTCATGGCCGTCCGGCTCTTATGAACTGATGTGTTACTCTGTTGAAATACTCAACCAACTGGTTTAGGCGCAAAAATTAGTGTCAAAAATGGTTCTGAAGTACTCCGTTATAACACTGATTGTTCACGAAACATGTGTGTTTTAGTAGATTGTTCGGAAGTTCGATCGCAGACATTGATATTACATTTAAACTCCTTCTATCTCATATTCCATAGATTTCATATTTTGATACGCGATTTGGATTATTATTTAAAATTCAAAATTTCATAATCCAGTACCAAGTACATTATGATGGTTCTCGTTCATGATCCCAAATGCAGTCTTTAAATGAAGGAAATCTGCTGACACAAGATTTCCGGATTTCAGAACTAGTTACATTACCAATAGTACTAAGATTCCTGAGATTCCAGTAATTAACGAGATTACCAAGATTACCGAGATTTTTATTCTTCTTCAACTATCAACAATTTACTTTTTTTTCTGGTAAAAATCAGGTGAATTTGATGACTGTTCCTCCATGATATATCAATTTATGTTTATTTGTCACATTGCCATTGGCAATGCGGCGTTTATATTTTTCTGTTGGGAATGTGATGAATTATGAAAAAGGGTAAAAAATTACGCAAAAAAAGTTGATCCACCTTCAAACGGATACTAGGATTTAAGTGTGTATTGCAGAGTTTTAGGGTGAATTCTGCAACTTTCTCGAATGTAAACATTCTGTCTAGCTGTCATTTAGTGCCCTTGAAGTTTTAACGTAGGTATACGTCTTTCGGGAACATATTGGGGTACAAATTGAAAATCGAAAATCGAGCACATCGTGAAAATTGTCCAATTTCAAACGCTTATTACTCAGTCATTTTATGATGGATTGATGAAATTTTTGCGTCAATCGATTTCGGCACTCCATAACAATGTTTTATATTAAAGAAAATAATATATGACATGAAACTAACTATCGAACAATTCAAAAATCTCAACCCCATATCCTTACGGAAATACCCACTTCTGATTGGTCAAAATTAACGACACATGCGGCGGTTCCCTAACAGAGGCATCAAAACCTAGCTGCCTACATGAAAGTAGGGGGAGCTTTTGTTCCTACCGAAATGAATTCCCTAACAGAGACATCAAAACCAAGCTGCCTGGGGAAAATCGGCTTGCAAATGCATGAAAGTAGGAGGAACTTTTGCTCCCACCGAAATGTGTTCCCTAACAGAGACATCAAAACCAAGCTGCCTGGGGGAAATCGACATTGCAAATATATGAAAGTAGGGAGGGGGCTTTTGATCCCACCGAAAAGTGTTCCTTAACAGAGACATCAAAACCAAGGTGCCCGAGGGAAATCAGCATTGCAAATATATGCAAATCGGGGGCATTTTTATATTGCAAGTAAGGTGAGTGATACGATTAATTCTAGCAAATAAAATTGAAATTTAGAACTTTAATGTTGATTGCTTCGTGAAATTTCATATCAATGACCGATCGTGTATTGTGAAAAATTCAGCACAAGTGTAAGTGTAAAATTGTATATGGTCACAGTTGTGTTAAAAATGACTTGATATATGAAAATTTAATTTTCATAAATAAAAGCATGATGTGATTTCTACAAATAGTATTAGGTGTTGTTAGTCCAATTAAAATTAGCATTGGGATGGATAAATACTCAGAAAGTAAAAATTATAAAAGAAAATTATCTTTTCTATTTCAAATATGTTTTCTCTATGTTAAAGTAACATGTTTTACTGATGAGAAAAATTGATAATTGTGTTCGGTATTGGCAATTATCATATATTACATTGGTGCGTTTTTTTTATTTATTTCATCCATACATTACACAGGAGGCATCTCGTCTAAGACCACAGAGGGTGGTTTTCATCATATCTCGTTCCACTTCGGTATCTTTTATTTGATACGCACCATCCAACGACTGTTTACCATCCTTCATGAAAATACACTGGCATAGTGAACAAACAATACCCAACAACCAAACAAAACGGCCCTTTGCAGGGCCACCAAATCGTTATCAAAGAGGTTTACGATGTAATTCTTCAAACATATCCATAATCAACAGATAGCTTAATGGAATCCTACGTCAACTATGCGGTCGTGTCTCGGACATAACCCTCCTGTGACTTTTTGTGCTCAAAATTTCAGTGTCGTGTTCAAAATTGGAAGTTATCTGTTGCAAAATGCCCAAAAAAGCACAATTTTCGATCAGCATTCGAAATTTTATTATTAAACATCACCAAACTGGTATAAGCTACCGTGATATTGCTGATATTGTCCAGTGGTCGCTAAGATTGTGCAGATGTACAAAAAGTGTGGTTCTATCTCACCAACTAAGCGATCGGTCGTCATATTCAAAGATAACAGGCCGAATTGACAGAGCTATCATGAAAAAGCGGGGCTGGACCGCGGACTATCAGCTTCGAAAATTGCGAAACAGATTGAAAGCGAGTTTTTCATTCAACTGACATTACAATCCGTACGAAATCGTCTTCATAAGAAAGACAGAGTAGCACTTGAGAAGCCACGGTTGTCCGCAAAAATATTTTTGAAAAATGAGGTGACGAGACGAGAGTAATGTTTTTTGGGTATGATGGTATCACAAGAAAATGGCGCCGAACCTGTGAAAGTTTGAAAAAGAAGTGTTGTGCCTTACAGTTGGGCAAGGTGGTGGTGAGTTACCTTAACAAGATTGATTTTTGATTTTGATCAACTAACTGAGCATGACTTTGATTTTTTTTCTACAGGTAGAGTCATGGTGTGGGGATTTATTGCTACATCCGGTGCTGGAGAACTAGTTCTTCGATGGAATCATTACCAAAGAGGTTTATTTGGACACTTGAAGCAAAAACTACCAGCGTCTGGACAAAAGCTAAAGTTGGGGCGCAGATATACGTTCCAACAAGACGCAGATCCGAAGCACACCTCAAAGCTAGTTTCGCAGTGGTTCAAGGAAAACCAAATATATAGTTATCTTACCACAAATTGATAATCTAAGTCCCTTTTTACAATAAAATTTGTTTTTGGGGCAGAAATTTTGCAAAATAAATGTGTCCGGATCTTTGAAAAAAAAAAATAAGAATGAGTTGGGAAAGACGGACACTTGAAGGGAAAGATGGACACAAAGTTATATTTTGAAATTCAAGTTGATGTATTTAATAAGTGGAGCACTTCAAATAGGTCCTAAAATTTATTGAACTAAAAGACTTCAATCACCTTGAAAGGCCTTGTAATTTTTCTCATTTTTTCATGTCTAAAATAGCTTTCGGCTTCCGGAATGATAGATTTGGATTACGTCTTCAAATCCGCTAAGCCAGCCATCCGAGACATCTGAGTTGGTTTATTGAACGAATGCATCAGTCTGTTTTTTCCGACAGTTCCAAAGCCAACTTTCTGACTTCTGTCATAGAATCTAGGTCGATGAGATGGCCCACTAGCTCTTGTTCCTACTGCTGATAGAGAACCGTCGAAAATAGTTCTAGCTGTGGTGAAAAATTGGAATTTTGAGGTTCCGTTTGAGTATTGTTCTTGGAATGTTGAAATTCAACGCAGCTGTGTTCACGGTGAACCTTCCTTGACAGCATTTACAGCCTTTTCTATCCGATGGTTCGTCCATAACTTCCGGTTGCTTATGCAAACAAGGTTAGTGGGTATTTGATGCGATGAAGGAGGAGGAGATAATCAATTTGTTTTCAAAAGAAAATGTTCGGGTTTCCCTTCGATGAAGTGTCCGTCTTACCCGACATGATTAGTATTTTTTCAACAGTTTCTCATCATTTTTCATTACTTCAGAAATGTTAATATGAGAAAACTCACCGCTGATACAATAAACTGGAAGGAAAGTAATGATAAAACACTCACGTAACGAAAAATACCTCAAAAATTACTCGATAACAATGAGCACCTTATTTTCTGCAAACGAAAATTAACATCGAGACTACTTTTTTATATTTATTTACAATTCTAATAGAAGGCCAGCTCGGTGTACACGGTGAGTGTCAAAAGTATTGATACACTGTATTGCAAGTTTGTACAACATTTAAATTTAAAATGAATGATTTATCAATCATACATTGGTATCAATATTTCCTACCTTGTCCGTCTTTCCCGACCTTCCCTATATGTTCCGCTGCGACGTTATTAGTTGCCCCGGGTCCTCAATCATTTCTAGCGTCCAAGGTTGTCGTAGTAGATCTATTTGTCATCGCCAGTCACAATACGTCTGAGAAACTGCAAACTCAGATTTACATAAATTTGGAAGCAAGATCAAATTGCTGAGTTCCAGATTAAAAATTCGCTACATAAAACGATTTACAGATAATCTATTGTTCACGATCGAATATAGCTTGACTAATATTCTATTCCCATTCACACGTTGTGCCGCGACCGATCTAGGGTACCGACAATGAACTTTTTGGCTGGTTCACGTCGATCCTTGCGGATCGATAGAAACGATAGATTACCCGGAAAAAATTTATTAACGCTCAAAGGAGGAATCGATTCCTCCCACTCAGCGCAAATAGTACTCGCTCCCCATACCACGACAATAGGATTATTAACGCCTTAGAAGGAAAGGAATCCTTCTCGGAATTACACAGCAAAAATAAGGCCCCCATCCCAACAATAGGAAACGACGATCGATTGCGGCATTCGTAAACAAATAATTTTACAACACTGCTTTCATAAATATAATTTCTTCGATATGGTGCAATAATATCCACTACACCATATCAAACATTTCGTATTCTTCACTATCAAATCTATAGTCAATGGCACCTATCGGTATCGAATTATTATCGATACTTCGATTTTCGCTGAATGCTCCTTTCAGTTCGACTGCAGAACTTGACCTTCCGCATCTCACACCGTAATAGTTTCGAAACGGAGGTATTAGCGTCCAAAACCTTGTACTCCGAGCGTCACTCTCTCGTTTTCGAAACTTTAAACTTACACCTCGGTACAGAAATAAATGACGTAGTCCTACGTCAAAATATGTATCGCAGTGACAACGCACCATCAAATACCGCTGTAAAGGTGAAATTGATCGAATCAAAGTGCGAACACTTTAATCGCCCACCATTTTCGCTAGATCGAGATCCCTTTGACTTCCATCTGTTCTCAACACTAGAAAACTTTTTTTTTCTAGTCATACATTGCCAAATAAAAATGACAGAGAATTGTTTTTCGATTACAATCATATTCACGACAATTAACACCATTGATCTACACTTGTCAACAAAATTAAAGCAACAAAGTAAGAAGTCGAAAATTTAAAGTCATCTTTGACATACTGTAACTTCATGAAAAATCAACGCATGCAGATGGAATATACACAATTTTAAAACTTCAACTTTAAGGAAATCTTGCGTAGTGGAACATTTTTCCAAATTCCAACCCTTGTATTCAATGTGATCACACCGTTAAAAAATTGCAAAATAATAATTTGATGCACATCGTCTATAACTGTTTGCACGAAATGTTGTGTGCGTTGTTGACAAAGTGGATATTCTTAATTTACGTTTCATTATACAATTTCTCGTTTTTGAAGAGCTCTCGTCAAAATGAAGTCTACCTTTCGTTACCTACAATTCAAAAATGATCGTGCATTGATTGGTCTAGGTCCTATGTGATTCACGTGCATGATAATATCCTCTCATAATACAGTTTTTTATTTCTTTTCACTGTATATAATCGAGTCAAAAATTTTTTTTATTCGTTTTTTTGCATAAATGTTTCGCTTTTTGAAAATAAAAGGGGAATTTGATTTTTGATTCATCCCCTTAAAGTCAGAAAACACCTTTCTCACATGAAAAAAAATAAATTTACCCAGATTCTCTCAGGAGGTGATAGACGATCATATTTCATGAAAAAATTCCTCCTACGCATATGTTCGAATTTCAACAATGACAGAATAATATAACTTTTTTGACGTGGGACTACGTCTAACCGGAATATATGGAGGGTAAAATGAAAACCTAAACACAGAACATGCAGGAAAAAATGAAAGATTTCGAATGCTTATAGCTCAAACATTTCGTACTGGATAGGAGAGATGTTTGCATTACTTGATAGGGAATATTTCTACGCATCTATCGCAACTAACAAAATGTTGTTTTTCATTAGATAAACAATTGAATAACTGTAAAATATTAGGCGTTATCTAAACGCCCTAACTGCATCGTTTTGATTGGCCCGATTTATGGTTTCCCTAAAACAGCCATCAAAACCAAGCAGCCTTGGGGAAATCGGCATTGCAAATACATGAAAGTAGGGGGACTTTTGTTCTCATCGAAAAATGTTCCCTAACACAGACTTTAAAACCAAGCAGCGAAATCGGCATTGCAAACACACGAAAGAGCCTAGAGGCGAGTGAACTGAAAAGTTTAAACCTTCTTAAGGTGAAGGTGGAAGCTAGCCACAAATGGCTGCCACAATGGCGCTCATTTCTTTCATCTCCCTCCCTCACCTCTCGCCCGAAAATCAATAATTTTGCGAAACAGTGTGAAGAAAATGATCGTTTTCGCACACTTCCCATCAAGTAATATCAACCAAACTCTAATCGATTACTCACAAGATATTAAATTTTCATCTGCTTTCGCACCGTATAGTGAAGAACGTCGGAAAACTCGAGCAAGTGCTCTGAAAGTTAAATTTTCGTTTTTCAATCTTCTGCAATGGTTTTGTTTGTATTGGTGGAAGCATCGTTATTTTTTCGACACTGATGCCAAACAACATCATCGAAACAGCTATAAAAACCACTCAATAAAATGTTATTCCGGAGTCATAGCGTCCCATGTCATGAAAATCAATAGAATAAAATTGTGTTGATATCAATACAATTATTATTTTTACGTTTAATGGGTCTATAATGTAAGTTTTAGCAACTTTAACATTGGGTAAGAAAGTTGTATTGCAGAGCTCGGAACACTGCCACGGCTGCCTATGCTTTCAAAAACAGTAAACGGAAGAGTATTAAATTCAATCTAAATGCCTCGGCCAACGAAGAGAAGGGTTAAGGCTTTCCAACGTGAATATGTGAAAACAATACGATCAACGAAGGAAAATATTAAGGAATTATCAACATCGAGTTACTATGCGGAAGAACTTGTTAATACCAAAAGTGCCCCAATTCGCATGTGTTATAAATTTGCTCATGTTACGCTCGCGTATAATCAGAATCATATGCAAATGCACCTTCTATATATATTTATATTTGCAATTGTTCATCGGAACATATCGTTCATACATTTTACTTCAGTATTGAATTGTTATTTGTTTTTGTTTTCAAATGTATTCAAAGACTCGTGTCAATGAAGCGCCACACAGTCTGATAAGTGAATTGATCTATTTACGTGTGCTTTGCTCTTCTCTCACAAACACTATTACCCCATTTTTACACGAGGGTTTACCTATACTACTACAATAGCTAGCTTCCACCTTCACCTTAAAGCCAAAAAGAAGAAGAAGAACACACGAAAGTAGGGGGAGCTTTTGTTCCCACTGAAATGTGTTCCCTAATAGAGATTTCTAAACCAAGGTGCCTGGAGAAATCGGTATTTCAAATTCATGCAAGTCGGGGGTATTTTTGTTCCGACTGGAATGTGTTTCCCTAACACAGACTTCAAATCCATGGAGCGTGGGGAAATCGGCATTGCGAATTCATACAAATCGGGGGTATTTTTGTTCCGATTGAAATGTGTTTCCCTAACACAGACTTCAAAACCGAGGTTTCTGGGGAAATCGGTTCCGCAAATAAATGCAAACTGCGAGTACTTTTGTCCTCGCTTGCCTTTGTGCAGAGTGGAATATGTCTGTCCTAACATGATCTTCTATACCTAGGAACCTGGGAAAATCGTGCAGACACTAGAAGCGAATGAACTTCCCAGTTTCAAGCAAATTCGAGATTCGAGAAGTATGTACACTTTTGGGATGTAAACTTCAGAGGGAAATGTAAAATAAAATAATCGTTTGATAATTTTTTTTTGTCTTTATTGGAAAGATTTTCAGCCTTAGGCTGGTTCATCAAACGTTTGATAATTCTTCCGTACATATATTTTGTTCTAGTCATCATACCAAACGTAAAAGGTCCGTCATTAAATTTACTTGTAACGAAGAACAATCAATCACAATAAATGAATTGACTTTACACGGCATTTGTTCATTTTTTTCACTCACAGAGCAAATATATTGAACTCAATTGAATTTGGAAACTGTTTCATTCAATCAAGAATTTAATCAATACAAACGAATGATTGTTAAGCTAAGGTAGTTCCACGTCAACCTTGCGGTTATATCATAGATATAACCCACTCATTTTTTTGCTTCGGACTCTGTTTCCTCAAACTGGCTATACAGTAAAAAGTAGTACTACGGATTTTATAAACATTTTGGAAGTAAATAACTCAAAAAGTAAATTTTATCCTGAAAAATTTATATTAAACTAGATTTTTTCAATCAATTAAATTGAAGCTCTCTAATCGCTCTACAATTTGTTCTTTGACACCCAACTTCTATCTTTCTCAATTTGGCTGCAATATCGATGTAAACATTTCAACAAATTCAACAACATTCACATTCAACATTCAAGCAAAATCTTCAAAAATTACGATTTTTTTCGCACTTTACATGTAATAGCCACATAAACTGGAACTATTAAAAAAACATTTTTTTCCAAACTGTATATAATCGAGTCCAAAATTGAATATAATCAACAAAGTGAATACAAAGTGAATATGTCATTTCAACAAAAAGTGACACTTCTGTCCAATAAATATTTTGTTAATACAATGAACCGCAATTACACACCTATTGAATGAAGGAAAGATTTATATGTGTTTTTGTGTTTTGTATGTTAAATGTATTCAGTACATTTTTGAAATCTCCATATTTCATAATCCCAATCATGAGAAAAAAAAGCAACCTTACCTTCTTTGTTAGCAATTGACCGTAATCCTTTGTCGGTTATTGCAGACGAAGTTGATTTCCTCAGTTTCGAAGCGATCGCTTCAACTGGTTTTTGAAGAGCTACTTCCGAAAACAAACTGTCTTATTCACAGTTTCTGCTTCTTCTGCTATCACTCAATACCACAGAAAAAAATCCCCGCGGTCTCAGAATAACACATACAAGCACTAAACACTAGCTTTCAACTTCTTAAATGAGCTATGCTCATAAAACGCCTAGAAATGGTAATTATTTAATATTCGAAATCACGTGCACTTAATTCGTTTGTATATCCTCCAGACGCAATGTTGCTCTCCAAACACAACAGCATTTCTCTGATTGAAATAGACGAAATATCCGGTATCGTGTTAAGATCGTTTCGCGCTTCTTTCGATTTTGTTGAACAGACGGGATTGTTTCAAAACCTCGTCCACTTCAACTTCTGCTGCTTCGCAAAGCTCAGCTTTGCTTGCTGCCCCTCTCAAATATTACGAGTAAGATCAGATATCCACAGGTGAAGAAAAGACCATCGTTATCAGTAAGGGCTGCGCACGAATGCAAATACAAACATAATGAAATAAGGAAACACGAAAAATGAAGCCAAACAAACAACCCTTCCAGCTATCGGCTTTCTCTGTGGTATCTGAGTCTCGCCCGTCCGCCTGGATCCAGCGATCCTCGACGTCTCGGAGAAGGTTACGATTTGCGCAGAAAACGAAAACCTGTTGGACAGCGGCGCAGAAAAAAAACAACAAACGGAATGCCGCGATCTTCCCGGCAGACCAGGAAGACTAACCTTCCAGAAGAAATATACGTGTTAACCACTAAGATAAAGACACAGTTTCACAAGTTTCTAATCGCGTAACGCGAAGGGCACACTCACGTGCACACGCCCGAACTGATCGCAACGAACGTTGAAGATCAACTGCCAAGAGCAGCGATACACGATCGCGCAGTCGGCTACCGACTCTGAGTTGGTTGCGAAGGTGTGCTGCTCCTCAAGACACCAACACATCCGCACAGGGGCCCCAGAAGGTGCACGCAACGTTCACACGATCGATAAAGTGGCTCGGTCCCCCGCTTGTGCATACTTCTCCTGTTATCTCTAATGTTGATCGAGCATTCTTGGAATTTGAAACTGGAATGCGCTGGAGTGTTCGGAGGAATTCTGAACATACACAGAGCTTATCCTCTTATCTACGTTACAAATTGCGGAGGTGTTTTTAAACTTAAGTTCAGGTCAGTCAATAGCTGATTCTAATATGCAAACTGAGCTAAGTTCAAGATCGCAATATAAATAGACAATTATGTGTTTTCATCTGATTCACTACGGTGTAATGTTTACCGAAATACCATTCACCCGAAACAGTTTTACCAGAAACATATTCACCCGAATTGTTCACTCGAATTAACATTTATCAGAGTGTGATATTTGTCGGAACGCAGAAGAAAGAAAAATACCGCCAAAATCAGACTATGATTTCTGTTAAATCTCCTGATAATAAATATTATCAATTCGATATTCGTTGGAAAGTAACAAACATGCGGAAGTAAAAGTGAAATATTTTAAAATAAAGACAGTTTCACGATGAAGACACAGCTGATCTAGGACAGTACAACCTCAAACCGCAATGGATTAACTATTCCTCCGTGATTATTTTATAAGGTTTTTATGCTAACCTCAATAAAACATATAAGTTATAAGAGTAGATATTTCTTCATTTAAGTATCCGTTTTAATATTTTCTTTCATTATTAGTCTATTATTATTAGTTATTAAATATTAACACATCCAGTTATTAGACCATAACTTGTAATAAAGCCAAAAACTGTCACAAGGAACACTTTCAACAATGTTCTCTCCAGGCAATTGTTAAATGACCAATTGAAAATGCTGGAATCATCCGGCATGAGGTTTCGAAAACCAATAAAAACCAATTTGTTGTAGAAAACTTCGCCTTTGAAGGCTGCGTATGCGCGTTTGAATGAAGTATTGTTACTTTAATTTTAAGACTTTGATAAGTAATATGAATTAACTGTGCAGATTTCTTACAAAAAATATAGTCATGAATAGAACAACAGTGATGAATGAAAAATTATGAATTTCTAAAATTAAATATTTGGCCCCATTATGTAACTCTAGTTGAACAGAATTTTGCTTGTTTATTTTGCTGTTAAAGATACAGTCGGGTGAAAACTGTCGGCATAATTTTTAGAGCTGTTTGGTTTGCTTGTTGCATTCCTGGTGTTTTCCTTTGGGAAACAATTCTGCAACGGCAATTTCAAAATATGCAATTCGCCGACGTTCGAGAAAGAACTCGATTCGACAAGGCTCTATCCATTTACAAAATATCAAAATTCGCTCGGGGTGATAGTTATATGGATCGAATCGACCGTTTACATAATAGGTGCAAATATTTCCGATAGATAGTTCTTACACCTCTAGATAATTGAGGAATATAAGAATCATCCTGGGTGTATTTTTATGGAAAATAATTGTTTTTATGTTCATAAATGACAGTTTCCTTAAAAAAATCAACGATATTGATTGATAAGACTCTACGGAAAATAAAATATTATGTAACCGATAATTATTTTTATTCCATAGAATAATTTATCATTGAATATTTATTAGAATGTCCTATGTTTTTCCTTCTTTCCTTAGGATTAGAATGTCCTATGTTTTTTTTTGTTTCAAATAAATACACATAACGCCTAAAAATACACAATAGCAAAATTACAGGGATACGCACAGTTTGTGATACCGTGTGCGAATATACGAGCTATGATTTCGCGCAAGTATAGGAGGATTAAAAGTTTTGTTGTCTAGTGATACACCCAAAATTGATTTTAGCTCATGTTTCGTCATCGCGATTTATTACATTAAATGAGCCTAAAAATAACAGAAAATGTCATAACCCCTCAAATACTGGTAAGCATTTATTTAATATATATGGTACAGCAATATAAGATTAATACGAGCGAGCGAAACAAGAGACAAATAAGCTTTCCGTATACTTTGCTACATACACGGACCAGACCGAGATAGATATAGCTCTCTTTTATGCTCTCTTTCCCACTCTTAGAAAACACGATATTATCACGCATTAACTCAACAGCATCATTAGCTATGTGAATAGCGTGGTCGTGTAAAACAGCCTTGTATTCCAGCCGGCCTTGGTTCGATCTCCGTTGACGTCGTTTGGACTTTTTTTGGGTGCAATCCCAAAAAAGAAAGAGATGTCTGCATCTCAGGTAAATTCGCTTGCAAGTTGATGATTTGGCAAGACATCTGTGGTTGTGGAAAAAAAGTCACAGGAGGGTTGTGTCCAAGACACGACCGCATAGTAGACGTAGGATTCCGTTAGACTATCTGTTGATTTTAAATATGTTTGAAGAGTACATCGTTAAACTCTTTGGTAATGATTTTGATCCTGAAAAGGGCCGTTTTTTTGGTTGTTGGGTATTGTTTGTTCACTCCACCAGTGTTTACCGAGTAATGATGACAGAAGGATGGTAAACAGTCGTTGAATAGTGCGTATCAGATAAAAGATACCGATGTGGAAGGAGATATGACGAAAACCGCCCTCTGTGATCCTAGACGAGATGCCTCCTGTGTTATGTACGTATGAAATAAAGAAAAAAAACTCATCAATGTAATATACGATAATTACCAAGACCGAACACAATTATCAATTTTTCTCATCAGTAAAAACATGTTTCATTAATATAGAGAAAACATATTCGAAATGGAAAACGTAAATTTATTTTATAATTTTCACTTTCTGACTGTTTATTCAACCCAATGCGAATTTTAATTGAACTAACAACACCTAATACTATATGTAAAGCAATCACTTTTCCTAATATTTCTCGATTTTTTCCAATTTTTCTCGCCGTATAAACTTTTCTTGGATGAAAATGAACACAACAAAACAGACAGCTTAAACCAAACGACACCTTGGTTTTTATTTATGAAAAATGAAATGAATCGTATCATATATTCAAAAGTTCCCCATACTTTCATGTATTTGCAATGTCGATTTCTCCCAGGCAGCTTGGTTTTTATGTCTCTGTTAGGGAATACGTTTCGGTAGGAATAAAAGTTCCCTATACTTTTATCTATTTGCAATGTCGATTTCCCCCAGGCAGTTTGGTTTTGATGTTTCTATTAGGGAACACATTTCGGTACGAACAAAAGTTTCCCCTACTTTCATGTATTTGCAATGCCGATTTCTCCCAGGTTTTGATGTCTCTATTAGGGACCGACCGCACGTGTCGTCAATTTCGACCAATCAGAAGTGGGTATTCCTGTTAGGATAGGGGTTGAGATTTTTCAATTGTTTGATAGTTAGTTTCATGACATATATTATTTTCTTCAATATAAAAAATTGTTATGGAATGCCGAAATCGATTGACGCAAAAATGTCATCAATCCATCATGAAATGACCGAGCAATAGGCGTTTGTAATTGGACAATTTTCACGATGTGCTCGATTTAAGATTTTCAATTTGTACCCCAATATGTTCCCGAAAGACGTAATCCTACGTCAAAAACAAAGATTTTCATCACCGGAGCAACTATGCAACAACTTTACAAGGAGAAGTATCTTCAAAAAATAATTTTGCCGTTCCTTTGACCACACGAAGGTCCTACTGGTCCTACTGTAGAAGAGATTCAAGAAAACAAATAATATGTTTCAAAAATAAAGCAAACAACAGATACTGATAACTAGTGATCTAGTTCTTCTGTCCATTGTCATTTTAGCCACTGTGGAATGTGATCGATCACCTTCGGTGGCACCCTCGATTTTCGATTTACGATGAAAAGACTTATTCACCATCATTTGACGACATGTTCCACTCTATATTCGCCAATCCAAACTGCTCTATAAAATTAAACATATTTTTATTCCAAAGCTCTTATCGACTGAAGTTCATTTCGGAAAAAAGGTTCGCTAAGATGAGTTCAGTATTTAGGATCGGAAAGTTTTGGAAAATTGTCAAGCGTAAATTGAAGAATCGTGGCAGAACAATAAAAAAAAATGGGTGGGTTATATATATGATATAACCGAAAGGTTGACGTGGGACTACCTTAGCTTAGTAATCATTTATATGTATTGATTGAATGAAACAATTTCCGAATTCAATTGAATTCAATATATTTGCGTTGTGAGTAAAAAGTTTGAACAAATGCCATGTCTCTAGTGTCTGCACGATCTTACCAGGTACCTAAGTTTAGGAGACCCTGTTAGGGAAACGCATTCGAGTCTGCACAAAGGCAAGCGAGTATAAAAGTACTCGCAGTTTGCATGTATTTGCAATGCCGATTTCCCCAGACACCTTGGTTTAGAAGTCTTTATAGGTAATCAGATTTCAGTCGGAACAAAAATACTCCCGACCTGCATGAATTTGCAATCCCAGTTTTCCTAGACACCTTGGTTCTGAAGCCTGTGTTGGGGAAACATATTTTAGTCGGAACAAATTGCCCTCGACTTGCATGTATTAGCAACGCCAATTTTCCCTCGCTCCATGGATTTGAAGTCTGTGGTAGGGAAACACATTTCAGTCGGAACAAAAATGCCCCCGAATTGCATGTATTTGCAATGCCAACTTCCTCACTCTCCTTGGATTTGAAGTCTGTGTTAGAGAAACGCATTTCGGTGGGAACAAAAGCTACCCCTACTTTCATGTATTTTCAAATCCGATTTCCCCAACGCTGCTTGGTTTTGAAGTCTGTGTTGGGGAAACCGTAAATCGGGCCAATCAAAACGAGGCAGTTAGGGCGTTTAGATAACGCTTAACATTTTACAGTTATTCAATTATTTATCTAATGAAAAATGACATTTTATTAATTGCGATAGATGCGTAGAAATATTCCCTATCAATTGATGCAAACATCTTTCCGATCCAGTAGAAAATGTTCGAGTTATAAGCATTCGAAATCTTGCATTTTTTCCTGCATGTTCAGTGTTTATGTTTTCATTTTACCCCCCATATATTCCGGTTAGACGTAGTCCCACGTCAAAACCATCTGATGTGGAAAAAGGGTGGAAAAAGATGAAAGATGGCAATAGGGTTTACAACTTTACTGTGAAGAACATGATGGGAGGTATCCAATGGCTCTTACTTTTTTTCTAGCTGAACTCACAAAGAATCAGAAATACTTCTCGCGATTAATGGTCGTCCCTATTAAGCACACGAGGACCATTACAACTACTCTCACAAACGCGAAACCCAAACAGAGTTAGTAACGCGATATGTCCCAATAACGCAAACCGAACTCGGACCGAGACGGTATCGGGTTTTGTTTATGTTGTGACCGGTTTGGCCATTTGTTAACCACTATTCGCTCGATGTTATGTTTCACCGTCTTACGTCTTCATGCTCTCCAGTGGCCTTTCTGCATCGCACTCCAGGTCATATCCAATACTGAACCAGCCAGTGTCTTTACCGAGCTTAAATCGAAGTGCCTGATCATGCAAATTTGTTGCTTCACTACTTTTCAGTATTGATTCGAGCCGAAGTAAGTGATTCAATTTAGAACACATAACTGTTCCCGACCAGGGCAAAATCTCACTGCAAGATGGGGTTTGCTCTATGAAGCTTGGTCAATATATCCGACCCGGAACGTGAAAATCAATATTATGGCTCAGTTCGAACACGAATTCTGTTCTCACGACTCTGTTGCTTTATGTTGAGAATGCAGCCGGCACAGAGGAACGCGGTAACGTCCAACTCATGGTTCAATCACCTTTATGCTTTATTTGTTGTCGTTCAAATTGTTGCTCCCGATCGAGAAAAAGAGAAAAAGGGGAAATGTTTGAATAAATTATTTTGTCGTTTCCATTCAACCGGCTGCGGATCGAACGCGTGGGAGGATTCCAAGCAAGTTGAGCACGTGTCCAAAGTGTTACATGGTCCGGTTCGTATGGATTGGAATGATGCTTGCTGGTGTAGGTTGACAGTGAGACTTGTTTTTACCATAATTGTAAATAGGTCAGCACTCCTGGTTCCGAGAGGTAGGTCGTAGAACCAGAAAGTGAGTTTCCTCGCGCTATTGACTAGTTTTGTTTATTTTCGAATGAACAATTGACGTTGACGGCATTGACGGTTCGTCTTACAACTGATATAGGCTTTTCGTGTGGAATAAACGAATTCATATTATGAAAATTATTTTTTCTGTATTAAATATGTATTATGTATGATGTATGATGTATGATATGATAGAATGTGATTTTGAAAACTATGTTATTTTTTGTGTTTGAGTAAATTAAAATTGAAATCATGAGTTTTTGGGTGAAACCCCATCAATAACTTTGAGCAAGATTAAAATATTGACAAGTTCTGCATCGCAAAATGTTGGTATTAATAAGCTCTAAAAGAACTTGTTAATATCGTAATCCGACTGACAAGTTCTGCATCGCGGAATGTTTGTATTAGTAAACTCTAAAAGCCTTCCGAAGACAGTTTGTGCGTAGAATTCCAAATATAAAAGTATAAAGAACAAGAAAAAAGGCGTTATATCGGTTATTTCAAGAGATAGAAAAAAACTTCTACAAAGATGTCTCAAATAACTGGTGCTACAATATTGTCGAACTACGTTTACCTCTATCTATAAAGATAAGAAAGTTAGATTTTTTTTATTTCGTCGATAGTTTTGGTCACCCTATTTTTTAATAACTGTGGAAGACAGTTTTTGTTTAGAGAATAAACGTCGAGCTCTAAATTCTAATTTCCACTTAAATGCACCTCCTGGACCATTGTGCATTGGTGTAATTCTGATTATTTGGCGTTGCAAAAAACCCAATCTTCAAGATTTGCAATACAAAAGCTTTTTCGCCATAGATCAGAAGGTTTGCAGAAGAAGTCTTTCACTTAATATTTCGGCTAAGACTTCACCGGCGATTTGAAAATTCTTTTCGACCATTCTGCATTGAGTGTTTAAATGACTTCCAAAGTGCTCATAATGCAGAATTATATCGAACAATTTAGTGGGGCCATTCTTCTTTTGAGACAATGCAACAATGCTATGCTTTCGGGGTCTGCAACAATTATATGGTTTTATTCTGATACTAGCTGTCCCAGTCCCAGTTTTCATTAAAATAATTTCGAACACTTATGTTCCAACAGAAACTATTGTTTTGTACGTGATCTATATTCGTGGTATATAATGTCTTTTTTGGCATATACATCCGATGCAAACTAAGACGTATCAAACCTGATACTAACTGTTCAAATCCGTTGCTTCGTTCTCGAGTTAAATCGTGAGGAACGGACACCAAATCATTTTTATTTATATAGATAACTTTAATGATCTCCTTTATATAAAAAAAAGATCAGTTTGACTTCATATTGTGCTCCCGTGGACCGTTAGTAGTAATTGCAAAGTGATAGGGAAATGGTCTCGGAAATGGTTGTAGTTGCAAAGTGATATGGAAATGGTCTCGCTCGCTCCCAATCCCATTCCATTTAGTTGTAATTTCAAAGTAACAGGAACATGGTCTCGCTCGCCCGATCGACGCCTAACTGTTCAGTCCGGTGACAGAAAAGAACTGGGATTGGGAGAGAATAGCATAGCATTTAAGCGATTTCTGTCCCGTGGCAGAAAATAACTGGGATTGGGAGAGAAAAGTGAGCGAACGAGAGAAACTATTATCCAATTGTAACTAAATGGATTTCCGAGCCGGCACCGGCTTATAAGCCACTGTTCAGTCCGGTGGCAGAAAAGAACTGGGATTGGGAGAGAATAGCATAGCATTTAAGCGATTTCTGTCCCGTGGCAGAAAATAACTGGGATTGGGAGAGAAAAGCGAGCGAACGAGAGAAACTATTATCCAATTGTAACTAAATGGATTTCCGAGCTGGCACCGGCTTATAAGCCACTGTTCAGTCTGGTGGCAGAAAATAAATTGGATTGGGAGAGAAAAGCATAGTGTTTTGGCGAACGAGCAAGAGAAACTATTCTCCAATTACAACTGAATGGATTTCCGAGCTGGCACTGTTCAATTCGGTGGCAGAAAAGATATGGGATTCCCACTTGTCAGTCCCGTGATAGAAAAGAACTGGGATTGAGAGAGAAGAACATAGTGTTTCAGCGAGCGAGCAAGAGAAACTATTTTCCAATTGCCACTGTTCAGTCCGGTGGCAGAAAAGAAATGGAATTACTCTTGTTTAGTCCCGTGGCAGAAAAGAAATGGGATTGTCACTGTTCAGTCCGGTGGCAGAAAAGAAACGGGATTACCACTGTTCGGGCCCGTGGCAGAAAAGAAATGGGATTGTCACTATTCAGTCCGATGGCAGAAAAGAAATGGGATTGGGAGAGAAAACCATAGTGTTTTGGCGAACGAGCAAGAGAAACTATTTTCCAATTGCCACTGTTCAATCCGGTGGCAGAAAAGAAATGGGATTACTGCTGCTCAGTCCGATGGCAGAAAAGAAATGGGATTACTACTGTTCAGTCCCGTGGTAGAAAAGAAATGGGATTGTCACTGTTCAGTCCGGTGGCAGAAAAGAAACGGGATTACCACTGTTCGGGCCCGTGGCAGAAAAGAAATGGGATTGTCACTATTCAGTCCGATGGCAGAGAAGAAATGGAATTGAGAGAGAAAAGCATAGTGTTTTGGCGTACGAGCAAGAGAAACTATTTTCCAATTGCAACTGAATGGATTTCCGAGCTGGCACTGTTCAATTCGGTGGCAGAAAAGATATGGGATTCCCACTAGTCAGTCCTGTGGTAGAAAAGAACTGGATTTGAGAGAGAAGAGCATAGTGTTTCAGCGAGCGAGCAAGAGAAACTATTTTCCAATTGCCACTGTTCAGTCCGGTGGCAGAAAAGAAATGGGAATACTACTGTTCAGTCCCGTTGTTTTACCCTTGCTCGGATGTCAAAAATGTAGTTTTAACATTGAAAAAGACATGACTGTTTTGTGTAAATTTATTGTCACTCAATTTATCGAAAACCAAATACATGGTCTTCCATTCTCCAAGTAAAAAAATCTCCATTTACTTTGACCCCGCAATTATGGATGTTTCAATTGAGAGAGTGACACACTTCAATTATCATGGGGTTCTGTTAGACGTAAACCTATCGTGGATGTATCATATAAATTATCTCGAAAAAAAAATCTCCTCCCTTTGCGGGATTTTAAAAAGAGTATTCACTTTTGTACCACAGAGAGCTCAAATCAATTTTTATTTTGCATGCATTCACTCTCAACTATGGTATAATAGTGTGGGGTCATGCATGCAAAACAAAACTTAAGAAGCTTCAATCATTGCAGAATAGATGTTTGAAAATAATATATAGGCTACCAACTCTACATCCTACTTTGGAATTATACTCTGACAACCCTAATTGTATACTGCCACTTATCGGACTACGTGATCTTCAGACTTGTAAACTTGTACATAGTGTTATTAATGACAATAAATCTCACCACAACCTAGAAATCCCTACAGCAAACCACCGACACAGCACACGACAAGCCAAGAATTTAGTACGAAGTCGAGCAACGACTAGTATAGGCCAGCATCGCATTCTATTCTATGGACCGTCTCGTTTCAATGTGCTACCGTCTGAAGTCCGACTTATCACACGCTCTGATCTCTTCAAAAAAAAATTAAAGAAACATCTAAAATCAGCAATAAACGCTTTCATAATTTGAACAACGAGCAAGCATAACAATTTCTGTAATAACTCTTCATGTTCACAAATTCTTTCTCTAAGTACGAGCACTAGTTCTATTCATTGTTAATGCTTTCCTAATTATTAATATTATGTTGTGTTGTAATTTTATTTGGATCCCTTAAAAGAAATTTGTTTTTCACTGGAATCCAAACATCGTCCCTTTTATGTTTTCCCGTTCACCCTTTAGCGTCCGTTTCCTTGTGTGTGTTTTGTCTTGTTTTTTTTCAATTTAATAAATAGTGCCCTTTAATAAAAAAAAATAAAAAAATAAATAAATGGTGCCCAACTCCAGGAAACACATAACAGAGTTTCTTCGAGATGGGGGTGAGCGGAGGGGAAAAAAAAGAAATGGGATTGTCACTATTTAGTCCGATGGCAGAGAAGAAATGAAATTGGGAGAGAAAAGCATAGTGTTTTGCGAACGAGCAAGAGATTACCACTGTTCAGTCCGGTGGCAAAAAAGAAATGAGATTGGGATAGAAAAGCATAGTGTTTTGGCGAACGAGCAAGAGAAACTATTTTCTAATTGCCACAGTTCAATCCGGTGGCAGAAAAGAAATGGGATTGTCACTGTTCAGTCCGGTGGTAGAAAAGAAATGGGATTACCACTGTTCAGTCCCTTGGCAGAAAAGAAATGGGATTGTCACTGTTCAGTCCGGTGGCAGAAAATAAATGGGATTACCACTGTTCAGTCCGGTGGCAGAAAAGAAACGGGAATACCACTGTTCAGTCCCGTGGCAGAAAAGAAATGGGATTGTCACTATTTAGTCCGATGGCAGAGAAGAAATGAAATTGAGAGAGAAAAGCATAGTGTTTTGCGAACGAGCAAGAGATTACCACTGTTCAGTCCGGTGGCAGAAAAGAAATGGGATTACCACTGTTCAGTCCGGTGGCAAAAAAGAAATGAGATTGGGATAGAAAAGCATAGTGTTTTGGCGAACGAGCAAGAGAAACTATTTTCCAATTGCCACTGTTCAATCCGGTGGCAGAAAAGAAATGGGATTGTCACTGTTCAGTCCGGTGGTAGAAAAGAAATGGGATTACCACTGTTCAGTCCCTTGGCAGAAAAGAAATGGGATTGTCACTGTTCAGTCCGGTGGCAGAAAATAAATGGGATTACCACTGTTCAGTCCGGTGGCAGAAAAGAAACGGGATTACCACTGTTCAGTCCCGTGGCAGAAAAGAAATGGGATTGTCACTATTTAGTCCGATGGCAGAGAAGAAATGAAATTGAGAGAGAAAAGCATAGTGTTTTGCGAACGAGCAAGAGATTACCACTGTTCAGTCCGGTGGCAGAAAAGAAATGGGATTACCACTGTTCAGTCCGGTGGCAAAAAAGAAATGAGATTGGGATAGAAAAGCATAGTGTTTTGGCGAACGAGCAAGAGAAACTATTTTCTAATTGCCACAGTTCAATCCGGTGACAGAAAAGAACTGCGATTGGGAGAGAAAACCATAGTGTTTTGGCGAACGAGCAAGAGAAACTATTTTCCAATTGCCACTGTTCAATCCGGTGGCAGAAAAGAAATGGGATTGTCACTGTTCAGTCCGGTGGTAGAAAAAAAATGGGATTACCACTGTTCACTCCCGTGGCAGAAAAGAGATGAGATTACTACTGTTCAGTCCCTTGGCAGAAAAGAAATGGGATTGTCACTGTTCAGTCCGGTGGCAGAAAATATATGGGATTACCACTGTTCAGTCAGGTGGCAGAAAAGAAACGGGATTACCACTGTTCAGTCCCGTGGCAGAAAAGAAATGGGATTGTCACTATTTAGTCCGATGGCAGAGAAGAAATGAAATTGGGAGAGAAAAGCATAGTGTTTTGCGAACGAGCAAGAGATTACCACTGTTCAGTCCGGTGGCAGAAAAGAAATGGGATTACCACTGTTCAGTCCGGTGGCAAAAAAGAAATGAGATTGGGATAGAAAAGCATAATGGCGAACGAGCAAGAGAAACTATTTTCCAATTGCCACTGTTCAATCCGGTGGCAGAAAAGAAATGGGATTGTCACTGTTCAGTCCGGTGGTAGAAAAGAAATGGGATTACCACTGTTCAGTCCCTTGGCAGAAAAGAAATGGGATTGTCACTGTTCAGTCCGGTGGCAGAAAATAAATGGGATTACCACTGTTCAGTCCGGTGGCAGAAAAGAAACGGGATTACCACTGTTCAGTCCCGTGGCAGAAAAGAAATGGGATTACCACTGTTCAGTCCGGTGGCAAAAAAGAAATGAGATTGGGATAGAAAAGCATAGTGTTTTGGCGAACGAGCAAGAGAAACTATTTTCTAATTGCCACAGATCAATCCGGTGGCAGAAAAGAACTGGGATTGGGAGAGAAAACCATAGTGTTTTGGCGAACGAGCAAGAGAAACTATTTTCCAATTGCCACTGTTCAATCCGGTGGCAGAAAAGAAATGGGATTGTCACTGTTCAGTCCGGTGGTAGAAAAAAATGGGATTACCACTGTTCACTCCCGTGGCAGAAAAGAGATGAGATTACTACTGTTCAGTCCCTTGGCAGAAAAGAAATGGGATTGTCACTGTTCAGTCCGGTGGCAGAAAATAAATGGGATTACCACTGTTCAGTCCGGTGGCAGAAAAGAAACAGGATTACCACTGTTCAGTCCCGTGGCAGAAAAGAAATGGGATTACCACTGTTCAGTCCGGTGGCAGAAAAGAAATGAGATTGGGAGAGAAAACCATAGTGTTTTGGCGAGCAAGAGAAACTGTTTTCCAGTTGCCAGTGTTAAATCCGGTGGCAGAAATGAAATGGGATTGTCACTGTTCAGTCCGGTGGCAAAAAAGAAATGGGATTATCACTGTACAGTCCGGTGGCAAAAAAGAAATGGGATTGGGATAGAAAAGCATAGTGTTTTGGCGAACGAGCAAGAGAAACTATTTTCTAATTGCAACTAAATGGATTTCCGAGCTGGCACTGTTCCATTCGGTGGCAGAAAAGATATGGGATTTCCACTAGTCAGGCCCGTGGTAGAGAAGAACTGGGATTGGGAGAGAAAAGCATAGTCTTTTGGCGAGCAAGAGAAACTATTTTCCAATAGCCAGTGTTCAATCCGGTGGCAGAAAAGAAATGGGATTAACACTGTTCAGTCCCGTGGCAGAAAAAAGATGAGATTACTACTATTCAGTCCCGTGACAGAAAAGAAATGGGATTACTACTGTTCAGTCCGGTGGCAGAAAAGAAATGGGATTACTACTGTTCAGTCCCGTGGCAGAAAAGAAATGGGATTGTCACTGTTCAGTCCGGTGGCAGAAAATATATGGGATTACCACTGTTCAGTCAGGTGGCAGAAAAGAAACGGGATTACCACTGTTCAGTCCCGTGGCAGAAAAGAAATGGGATTGTCACTATTTAGTCCGATGGCAGAGAAGAAATGAAATTGGGAGAGAAAAGCATAGTGTTTTGCGAACGAGCAAGAGATTACCACTGTTCAGTCCGGTGGCAGAAAAGAAATGGGATTACCACTGTTCAGTCCGGTGGCAAAAAAGAAATGAGATTGGGATAGAAAAGCATAATGGCGAACGAGCAAGAGAAACTATTTTCCAATTGCCACTGTTCAATCCGGTGGCAGAAAAGAAATGGGATTGTCACTGTTCAGTCCGGTGGTAGAAAAGAAATGGGATTACCACTGTTCAGTCCCTTGGCAGAAAAGAAATGGGATTGTCACTGTTCAGTCCGGTGGCAGAAAATAAATGGGATTACCACTGTTCAGTCCGGTGGCAGAAAAGAAACGGGATTACCACTGTTCAGTCCCGTGGCAGAAAAGAAATGGGATTACCACTGTTCAGTCCGGTGGCAAAAAAGAAATGAGATTGGGATAGAAAAGCATAGTGTTTTGGCGAACGAGCAAGAGAAACTATTTTCTAATTGCCACAGATCAATCCGGTGGCAGAAAAGAACTGGGATTGGGAGAGAAAACCATAGTGTTTTGGCGAACGAGCAAGAGAAACTATTTTCCAATTGCCACTGTTCAATCCGGTGGCAGAAAAGAACTGGCATTGGGAGAGAAAAGTATAGAGTTTTGGCGAACGAGCAAGAGAAACTATTTTCCAATTGCAACTAAATGGATTTCCGAGCTGGCACTGTTCCATTCGGTGGCAGAAAAGATATGGGATTTCCACTAGTCAGGCCCGTGGTAGAGAAGAACTGGGATTGGGAGAGAAAAGCATAGTGTTTTGGAGAGCGAGCAAGAGAAACTATTTTCCAATTGCAACTGAATGGATTTCCGAGCTGGCACTGTTCAATTCAGTGGTAGAAAAGATATGGGATTACTACTGTTACGTCCCGTGGTAGAAAAGATCTGGGATAGGAAGAGAAGAGCATAGTGTTTCAGCGAGCGAGCAAGAGAAACTATTTGCCAATTGCCACTGTTCAGAAAGAAAAGGGATTACCACTGTTCAGTCCGGTGGCAAAAAAGAAATGGGATTACCACTGTTCAGTCCCGTGGCAGAAAAGAAATGGGATTGTCACTGTTCGTCCGGTAGCAAAAAAGAAATGGGATTACTTCTGTTCAGTCCGGTGGCAGAAAAGAAATGGGAATACCACTGTTCAGTCCGGTGGCAGAAAAGAGATGGGATTGTCACCGTTCAGTCCGATAGCAAAAAAAGAAATGGGATTACTTCTGTTCAGTCCGGTGGCAGAAAAGAAACGGGATTGTCACTGTTCAGTCCGGTGGCAGAAAAGAAATGGGATTGTCACTGTTCAGTTCCGTGGCAGAAAAGAGATGAGATTACTACTGTTCAGTCCCGTGGCAGAAAAGAAATGGGATTGTCACTGTTCAGTCCAGTGGCAGAAAAGAAATGGGTGTGTGTGTTTTGGCGAACAAGAGAAACTGCCAGTGTTCAATCAGGTGGCAGAAAAGAAATAGGATTACCACTGTTCAGTCCCGTGGCAGAAAAGAGATGAGATTACTACTGTTCAGTCCCGTGGCAGAAAAGAAATGGGATTGTCACTGTTCAATCCGGTGGCAAAAAAGAAATGGGATTACTTCTGTTCAGTCCGGTGGCAGAAAAGAGATGAGCTTACTACTGTTCAGTCCGGTGGCAGAAAAGAAACGGGATTGTCTCTGTTCAGTCCGGTGGCAAAAAAGAAATGGGATTACTTCTGTTCAGTCCGGTGGCAGAAAAGAAACGGGATTGTCACTGTTCAGTCCGGCGGCAAAAAAGAAATGGGATTACTTCTGTTCAGTCCAGTAGCAAAAAAGGAATGGGATTACCACTGTTCAGTCCGGTGGCAGAAAAGAAACGGGATTACCACTGTTCAGTCCCGTGGCAGAAAAGAAATGGGATTACCACTTTTCAGTCCGGTAGCAAAAAAGAAATGGGATTATTTCTGTTCAGTCCGGTAGCAAAAAAAGAAATGGGATTACTTCTGTTCAGTCCAGTAACAAAAAAGAAATGGGATTACTTCTGTTCAGTCCAGTAGCAAAAAAGAAATGGGATTACCACTGTTCAGTCCGGTGGCAGAAAAGAAACGGGATTACCACTGTTCAGTCCCGTGGCAGAAAAGAAATGGGATTACCACTTTTCAGTCCGGTAGCAAAAAAGAAATGGGATTATTTCTGTTCAGTCCGGTAGCAAAAAAAGAAATGGGATTACTTCTGTTCAGTCCAGTAGCAAAAAAGAAATGGGATTACTTCTGTTCAGTCCGGTGGCAGAAAAGAAACGGGATTACCACTGTTCAGTCCCGTGGCAGAAAAGAAATGGGATTACCACTTTTCAGTCCGGTAGCAAAAAAGAAATGGGATTATTTCTGTTCAGTCCGGTAGCAAAAAAAGAAATGAGATTACTTCTGTTCAGTCCAGTAGCAAAAAAGAAATGGGATTACTTCTGTTCAGTCCGGTGGCAGAAAAGAAACGGGATTACCACTGTTCAGTCTGGTGGCAGAAAAGAAATGGGATTGTCACTGTTCAGTCCGGTAGCAAAAAAGAAATGGGATTATTTCTGTTCAGTCCGGTGGCAAAAAAGAAATGGGATTGTCACCGTTCAGTCCCGTGGCAGAAAAGAAATAGGTTGTCACTGTTCAGTCCGGTGGCAGATAAGAGATGAGATTACTACTTTTCAGTCCCGTGGCAGAAAAGAAATGGGATTACCACTGTTCAGTCCGGTGGCAGAAAAGAAATGGGATTGTCACTGTTCAGTCCAGTGGCAGAAAAGAAATGGGATTACCACTGTTCAGTCCGGTGGTAGAAAAGAAATGGGATTACTACTGTTCAGTTCCGTGGCAGAAAAGAAATGGGATTTCCACTGTTCAGTCTCATGGCAGAAATGAAATTGGATTACCACTGTTCAGTCTCATGGCAGAAATGAAATGGGATTGTCACTGTTCAGTCCGGTGGCAGAAAAGAAATGGGATTACTACTGTTCAGTCCCGTGGCAGAAAAGAAATGGGATTGTCACTGTTCAGTCCGGTGGCAGAAAAGAAATGGAATTACTTCTGTTCAGTCCGGTGGCAGACAAGAAATGGGATTACCACTGTTCAGTCGATTTGGGAATGGGATTGGGGGATATCGATCGAGCGAGCGAGACCATTTCCCTGTCACTTTGGAATTGCAACTAATTGGATTTCTTTCTTTCTTTGTTTTTAAGAGGCTTTAAACTTTGCAGTTCATTCGCCTCTAAATCGAATTTCCGGGTGACCTTCCTTTTAAGTCACCGTCACCGTTCAGTCCGGCTGCAGAAAAGAAATACCATGTGGACAGAAAAAAGCACGATTCTAGACACCACCCCTCCCCCCTCCTTTCCGTGAACAAGTGTGGACATTTTCTAAACCCCTCCCCCTGTTGTCCACGTGGACATTTGTTCATTTTTTTTTGAATAAAAATCGGAAAAGTAATTGGACTGCGCGTGAATTCCCTTTTCGGTTTTTTCTATTTTCTATGCTATGTTTTCACATTGATAAAAAAGATTATTGATAGTAGCGGTTATATTACGTTATATTCACGTTATATCTAAGCATCACTTGTGAATCTTTTCTCAGACATTTTGCAGCATAAACTGACGTAAACTGGCTGAGCTGCTCTCTTTTTGGGAGAAAAACAAACAATTAATTCAAGGGCTTCGATAGTTACTTGAAATCATCGAAGAAAAGCTGAAGTGAAACAAGACCTCAGTGGTTTAAAAAAATATATATGGATATCACGCTGTGCAAGATTTCAAAATGTTGTGTGGTGTTATGTAGTCCTTCGCGCAACTTGAAAAGTCCATCATCGCAGAACTTCTGTTTTTTGCCGAGGGAGAAGTTCCTCAGTACAGTTATCAAACGACATCAAGGCTAAATTCTGCAAGACCATGTATAAACACCACGAGGATAGTGAGGATTTAATAAATGTTTATAACGCGGAACTAAATGAAATAAATTCTTCGTCGGTTTTCCCTAAAAATACATTTTAAAATGTTTTTTATTTTTTATTTGGCATAATTCTGTATGTATCTAAAACTCTCAATCTAAGATATTACTCATCTTTTTTTCGGGAAAGAATTGCACAGTATACTTTTGCATAGGTCTGAAAATTGAGAAATAGTCTTATTCAGAAAATTACTAGTAAGCTATACCAGTGATCACGAGCTCAAAATATGGATAAGCAGAATATATACACTCTACTACAAGTATGCAATTATTACTTCGTACTTAAATCTAACGCAATAGTCTTATCAGGTGAAAAATCCGCAATACAGATTCCAATACAGATTTTCTATATTCTCTACAGATTTTTAGTTCGGAAATACAGATTTCAATGTGGCAACATTATTAGCATTATTCTGGTTGAACAGCACGCCTATCATGATGGCTAACCGCTGAATCGGTGATTTTGATTCGTTTAGTTGCGAACTGTGCTTGTTGGAATCTATCGACTAGTTGCTTGGTAGGAACTCATAATTCAGAATTTCTTTCCAAAGAAGCTCAACGATATGAAAAATATGGATTTTCGTCCGGGAAGCACAACCTTTTTATTGATACTTTTCTCGGAAATGCAGAATAAATTTAATTTATTGTTAAATACAAAAAAACATAAAAAAATATCTCGTCCTTAGTCCCGAGACCATGTCAAAACACAAAATAAAAACAAATCACAAATAACCAAGTTGCTATCAAAATGTCGTGGATGCGAAGTTGGAATCCATAACTTCAAACATTCCTTTGCGATTACATCACACGCATTATGGGAAATGGTGCGCCAGCCACTCAGGAATTTTTCGAATGCATCGAAAAGTTTGTGGGAAAAGTGGGCGAATTACATCCTTGAGCTACTGGGAGAGGTGCATTCAAAATTAATGACGGAAGCTCCATCGGATGAATATCTCCACCTTTGTTGAACTGTGGCTCTCTCGGAAGGTAACCAAATTCAAGCAACACGTCATGATCTACAAGTGGCTAATAATATTCACGAGAATATTTCATTGGGCCTGATTCTTGAATACACTTCACGGTGGAAACGAAATAAACGGCACGCCATTGAACTACGTTTTACGAGTTAGTGAAGTGTCGAAGATAGTAATGAGTTTTCAGGTAGTATCACCAAGAGCGTTTTGCATGGACCGGAAGAGATGATAATCACTTGGAGCCAGGTCCGAACTATACGGTGGGTGCAATAGGACATCCCATTCGAGCTCCCGCAGCTTCTGGCGGGTCATCAAAGATGTGTGAAGCCGAGTTGTCCTGGTGGAAAACAACACCATTCCTATTGATCATTTCTGGCCGCTTCTGGTCAATCGCCTGCTTCAAACGGTCAAGCTGCTCACAGTAGAGAACCGAGTTGAGGGTCTGGCCATAGTTGAGCAGCTCATAGTGGATGATTCCCTTCCAATCCCACCAAATACACAGCAAAACCTTCCTGGCCGTCAATCCGGGCTTGGCGGTGGTTTGGGCCGGCTCACCACGCTTCGACCACGACTTTTTTCGCTTTAGGTTGTCGTACGTGATCCACTATATATTAAAAACGAATCGAAAACGTAAAATATGGCGAATTTCTTGCTTGGTGAACTCCATCTTTGACGCGCTATAACTTGAGACTGAAAAGGACAATCAGAACGACACTTGTAGCACAGATTGCCGTCTTTAAATAGCCGCATAGTATGACCCGATGCGATAAGTACAACACAAGATATGTTTAAGTGTTGCCATATATTGACAATATACGACAAATTTCAAGCTACATAGAAACAAATGGAATTATCACAGTTCAGTTTTTGTGAAAGAACTGGGCGATATTCACTCAATCAACGGTATATCAAGCCAATTATCATTTCTAAACTCATTAAATTTAGTTCAATGAAATGCGCTATATAACAACCACTGTCAATGTGTTGACAACCAATCTGGCAACCATGCATGGATATACCCGACAACCAAAGCAACCACCGCTATAAAAGGATGATACCAGTTCTTTTCGATCTAGGGGCTGTCCACATACGACGTGGACAGAAAAAGCATGATTTTAGACACCCCCCTCCCCCTCCGTGGACAAGCGTGAACATTTATTATACCCCTCCTCCTGTTGTCCACGTGGACATTCCTACAGTTTGTGAAAAAAATAAATTAAGAAAATTCAATTTTTTCGCTCAATTTTTATTTCAAGTTTGATTCTACTTTGTATTCCATGTTTTTGACGTAGGACTACGTCTTTCATTTCTATACCGGGGTGTAAAATCAAAGTTTCGAAAACGAAAGCGTTACGCCGGAGACCGAAATTTTGAGCGTTAATAGCTCCTAAACAACTGAACGAAATGGTATGATAAACACTTCATTCGAAAGATAAAATGTCTACGCGTTCTATACTTGTTACTTTTTGATCCAAAAACTTGTTTCAATAGTCTTAAAATTGCTTTCAAAACAGGCTATTGAAATCACCAATCGGTATATAAGCGAGCGCCGCTCGGAAATCCACTCAGTTCTAATTGAACAGCGATTGGAGCATGTTGTCGCTGTTGTGGTGAAGCTCTTCGTTTATCATGAAAGCGCGGATAAACGGTGTCACCAAGAGCCTGTTTGTGCACCCTAGGCCCACCCAGAAGGGAATTCATCAGGAGGAGAGTGATGCCACAAACGGCTCCCCGGGAAGACATCGCTACACACACATACACGCGAGGAATTCTTTTCGTTTGGATGCCATTCAGCATCGAGAAAGTTCCGGAAAGATCTAATCATTTTTGGAAAATAATCTGCCAGTTCCTCTGGGAATTTAAAAATACATTCATGTGAAAGAGTTTATTTGAATGTTTTCTATCCATGTAACACTGTGACCAAATACATTTGGTTTTGTGATTTTTCAATCAATCGCAATTAACAGGATAGCTTCTGAAGATTATTCTTCCCCATCAGTAGGATATTTCCGTATTCAATATTGTATGCGCCCGCAATCGATTATTGCTCAGTCGCCGAAAGTTCCGAGTTCAGAGAGTTCATTCCCCTCTAGTTTGCCTTCCAAATTGCCATCGTAAACCACACCTTCTCTCGATTCAATCACACACAAAAAGCATACTTAAGCGATATTCTGGTGGTGAGACACATTCATTTTTCGTGAGGACATCGACAAGACAACATCGTTGCCTAACGTGCTGGAGGAGGTGGACGGCGAAGGATCGACACATACACGCGCAGAATTCTTTCCGTTTGGATGCCATTCAGCATCGAGAAAGTTCCGGAAAGATCTAATCATTTCTTGAAAATAATCTGCCAGTTCCTCTGGGAATTTAAAAATACATTCATGTGAAAGAGTTTATTTGAATGTTTTCTATCCATGTAACACTGTGACCAAATATTTTTCAATCAAGTACTATTAACAGGAGGTTATCGAGTTAGTATTAACCACTGGTGGGCTTTCAGTATCGAGGAAAATGTGGAAATATCTAATCGTTGCTGGAAAATAATCTGTCAGTTCCCCTGGAATTGAAAATTACATTCAAGCGAAAGAGTTTATTTTAATGTTTTCTATCCATAAAATATCCATATAATACATTTGGGTTTGTGATTTGTCAATCAAGTACAGTTAGCAGGTTAGCTTCTGAAGATTA